>NW_026061768.1:985998-1314664 GCF_023897955.1 Schistocerca gregaria
TTCGCTTTCAGACGATAAGTACAGCCGTTTCAGAGAGAAGGGCGCACAATGTTACGATCTGGCCTTTAGTCGACTCGATAACAAAAGACGAAAACGGACGGATTTCTCAGGTTAATACTACATATGAGCACATTTCACATTCTCCCATGCAACTTTTCTGCTAGTCTCCCTCTCATGCAGATTCTTAGGGTCCTAGCTCATATCCAAGGCACCAAAGCCAGCTAAAAAGTCAATAATCGATACCTAAAACTTGACTTGTACTACTTCTTACTGGCTATTACATCAACATAGAAGCTTCATCTGTGTCCTACTAAGGTGATTTTAGTGTCTCCACATACCGCAGCACGCGACATAGCATTGCAGACGATAAGTACAACCGTTTCAGAGAGAAGAGCGGCCAATGTGACGATCAGGCTTTAAGTCGATTCGGTAATATATGTCGATAACGAACGGATTTCTCAGGTTTTTACTACATATGAACACTTTTCACATTCTCCCATGCATCTCGGCTGCTAGTCCTCCTTTCATGCAGAATCTTAAGGGCCTAGCTCATGTCCAAGGCACCAAAGCCAGCTAAAAATTTAATAATCGATACCTTAAACTTGAATTGTACTACTTCTTACTGGCTATTACATCAACTTAGAAGCTTCATCTGTGTTCTACTATGGTGCTTTTAGTGTCTCCACATACCGCAGCACTCGACATAGCTTTGCAGACGATAAGTACAACCGCTTCAGAGAGAAGAGCGGCCAATGTGACGATCTGGCTTTCAGTCGATTTGATAACAAATGACGAAAACGGTCGGATTTCTCAGGTTTTTACTACATGTGAACACTTTTCACATTCTCACGTGCAAGGCGGCTGTTAGTCCTCCTTTCATGCAGAATCTTAAGGTCCTAGCTCATGTCCAAGGCACCAAAGCCAGCTAAAAAGTCTATAATCGATACCTAAAACTTGACTTGTACTACTTCTTACTGGCTATTACATCAACTTAGAATCTTCATCTGTGTTCTACTATGGTGCTTTTAGTGTCTGCACATACCGCAGCACGCGACATAGCTTTGCAGACGATAAGTACAACCGTTTCAGAGAGGAGAGCGGCCAATGTGACGATCTGGCTTTAAGTCGATTCGTTAACAAATGACGATGGCGAACGGATCTCTCTGGTTTTTACTACATATGAACACTTTTCACAATCTCCCGTGCAACTCGGCTGCTAGTCCTCCTTTCATGCAGAATCTTAAGGTCCTAGCTCATGTCCAAGGCACCAAAGCCAGCTACAAAGTCAATAATCGATACCTAAAACTTTAATTGTACTACTTCTTACTGGCTATTACATCAACTTAGAAGCTTCATCTGTGTTCTACTATGGTACTTTAAGTGTCTGCGCATACCGCAGCACGCGACATAGCATTGCAGACGATAAGTACAACAGCGTCAGAGGGAAGAGCGGCCAATGTGACGAACTGGCTTTAAGTCGATTCGATAACAAACGACGAAAACGGACAGATTTCTCAGCTTTTTACTACATATGAACACTTTTCACATTCTCCAGTGCAACTCGGCTGCTAGTCCTGCTTTCATGCAGAATCTTAAGGTCCTAGCTCATGTCCAAGGCACCAAAGCCAGCTAAAAAGTCAATAATCGATACCTAAAACTTGAATTGTACTACTTCTTACTGGCTATTACATCAACTTAGAAGCTTCATCTGTGTTCTACTATGCTGCTTTTAGTGTCTCATCATACCGCAGCACGCGACATAGCTTTGCAGACGATAAGTGCAACCGTTTCAGAGAGAAGAGCGCCCAATATGACGATCAGGCTTTAAGTCGATTCGATAACAAACGACGAAAACGGACAGATTTCTCAGCTTTTTACTACATATGAACACTTTTCACATTCTCCAGTGCAACTCGGCTGCTAGTCCTGCTTTCATGCAGAATCTTAAGGTCCTAGCTCATGTCCAAGGCACCAAAGCCAGCTAAAAAGTCAATAATCGATACCTAAAACTTGAATTGTACTACTTCTTACTGGCTATTACATCAACTTAGAAGCTTCATCTGTGTTCTACTATGGTGAGTTTAGTGTCTCCACATACCGCAGCACTCGACATAGCTTTGCAGACGATAAGTACAACCGTTTCAGAGAGAAGAGCGCCCAATGTGACGATCTGGCTTTGAGACGATTCGATAACCAATGACGAAAACGTACGGATTTCTCGGCTTTTTACTACATATGAACACTTTTCACTTTCTCCCGTGCAACTCGGCTGCTAGTCCTCCTTTCATGCAGAATCTTAAGGTCCTAGCTCATGTCCAAAGCACCAAAGCCAGCTAAAAAGTCAATAATCGATATCTAAAATTTCAATTGTACTACTTCTTACTAGCTATTACATCAGCTTAGAAGCTTCATCTGTGTTCTACTATGCTGCTTTTAGTGTCTCCGCATACTGCAGCACGCGACATAGCTTTGCAGACGATAAGTGCAACCGCGTCAGAGAGAAGAGCGCCCAATAAGACGTTCAGGCTTTAAGTCGATTCGATAACAAACGACGAAAACGGCCGGATTTCTCAGCTTTTTACTACATATGAACACTTTTCACATTCTCCAGTGCAACTCGGCTGCTAGTCCTGCTTTCATGCTGAATCCTAAGGTCCTAGCTCATGTCCAAGGCACCAAAGCCAGCTAAAAAGTCAATAATCGATACCTAAAACTGGAATTGTACTACTTCTTATTGCCTATTACATCAACTTAGAAGCTTCATCTGTGTTCTACTATGGTGCTTTTAGTGTCTCCGCATACCGCAGCACGCGACATAGATTTCAGACGATAAGTACAGCCGTTTCAGAGAGAAGGGCGGACAATGTTACGATCTGGCCTTTAGTCGACTCGATAACAAAAGACGAAAACGGACGGATTTCTCAGGATAATACTACATATGAGCACATTTCACATTCTCCCGTGCAACTTTTCTGCTAGTCTCCCTCTCATGCAGATTCTTAGGGTCCTAGCTCATGTCCAAGGCACCAAAGCTAGCTAAAAAGTCAATAATCGATACCTTAAACTTGAATTGTACTACCTCTTACTGGCTATTACATTAACTTATAAGCTTCATCTGTGTTCTACTATGGTGCTTTTAGTGTCTCCACATACCGCAGCACTCGACATAGCTTTGCAGACGATAAGTACAACCGTTTCAGAGAGAAGAGAGGCCAATGTGACGATCTGGCTTTAAGTCGATTCGTTAACAAATGACGATGGCGAACGGATCTCTCAGGTTTTTACTACATATGAACACTTTTCACAATCTCCCGTGCAACTCGGCTGCTAGTCCTCCTTTCATGCAGAATCTTAAGGTCCTAGCTCATGTCCAAGGCACCAAAGCCAGCTACAAAGTCAATAATCGATACCTAAAACTTGAATTGTACTACTTCTTACTGGCTATTACATCAACTTAGAAGCTTCATCTGTGTTCTACTATGGTGCTTTAAGTGTCTGCGCATACCGCAGCACGCGACATAGCATTGCAGACTATAAGTACAACAGCGTCAGAGGGAAGAGCGGCCAATGTGACGATCTGGCTTTAAGTCGATTCCATAACAAATGACGAAAACGGACGGATTTCTCAGGTTTTTACTACATATGAACACTTTTCACATTCTCCCGTGCAACTCGGCTGCTAACCCTCCTTTCATGCAGAATCTTAAGGTCCTAGCTCATGTCCAAGGCACCAAAGCCAGCTAAAAGTTAATAATCGATACCCAAAACTGTTATTGTACTAATTCTTACTGGCTATTACATCATCTTAGAAGCTTCATCTGTGTTCTACTATGGTGCTTTTAGTGTCTCCGCATACCGCAGCACGCGACATAGCTTTCAGACGATAAGTACAACCGTTTCGGAGAGAAGGGCGGCCAATGTGACGATCTGGCTTTAAGTCGATTCGATAACAAATGGCAAAACGGACGGACTTCTCAGGTTTTTACTACATATGAACAGTTTTCACATTCTCCCATGCAACTTTTCCGCTAGTCTCCCTCTCATGCAGATTCTTAGGGTCCTAGCTCATGTCCAAGGCACCAAAGCCAGCTAAAAAGTCAATAATCGATACCTAAAACTTGAATTGTACTACTTCTTACTGGCTATTACATCAACTTAGAAGCTTCATCTGTGTCCTACTAATGTGATTTTAGTGTCTGCGCATTCCGCAGCACGCGACATAGCATTGCAGACGATAAGTACAACAGCGTCAGAGGGAAGAGCGGCCAATGTGACGATCTGGCTTTAAGTCGATTCCATAACAAATGACGAAAACGGACGGATTTCTCAGGTTTCTACTACATATGAACACTTTTCACATTCTCCCGTGCAACTCGGCTGCTAACCCTCCTTTCATGCAGAATCTTAAGGTCCTAGCTCATGTCCAAGTCACCAAAGCCAGCTAAAAGTCAATAATCGATACCCAAAACTGGTATTGTACTAATTCTTACTGGCTATTACATCATCTTAGAAGCTTCATCTGTGTTCTACTATGGTGCTTTAAGTGTCTGCGCATACCGCAGCACGCGACATAGCATTGCAGACGATAAGTACAACAGCGTCAGAGGGAAGAGCGGCCAATGTGACGATCTGGCTTTAAGTCGATTCCATAACAAATGACGAAAACGGACGGATTTCTCAGGTTTTTACTACATATGAACAATTTTCACATTCTCCCGTGCAACTCGGCTGCTAACCCTCCTTTCATGCAGAATCTTAAGGTCCTAGCTCATGTCCAAGTCACCAAAGCCAGCTAAAAGTCAATAATCGATACCCAAAACTGGTATTGTACTAATTCTTACTGGCTATTACATCATCTTAGAAGCTTCATCTGTGTTCTACTATGGTGCTTTTAGTGTCTCCGCATACCGCAGCACGCGACATAGCTTTCAGACGATAAGTACAACCGTTTCGGAGAGAAGGGCGGCCAATGTGACGATCTGGCTTTAAGTCGATTCGATAACAAATGGCAAAACGGACGGACTTCTCAGGTTTTTACTACATATGAACACTTTTCACATTCTCCCGTGCAACTCGGCTGCTAGTCCTCCTTTCATGCAGAATCTTAAGGTCCTAGCTCATGTCCAAGGCACCAAAGCCAGCTAAAAAGTCAATAATCGATATCTAAAATTTCAATTGTACTACTTCTTACTAGCTATTACATCAACTTAGAAGCTTCATCTGTGTTCTACTATGGTGATTTTAGTGTCTCCGCATACCGCAGCACGCGACATAGCTTTGCAGACGATAAGTACAACCGTTTCAGAGAGAAGAGCGGCCAATGTCACGATCCGGTTTTAAGTCGATTCGATTACATATTACGAAAATGGACGGATTTCTCAGGTTTTTACTACATATGAAAACTTTTCACATCCTCCCGTGCAACTCGTCTGCTAGTCCTCCTTTCATGCAGAATCTTAAGGTCCTAGCTCATGTCCAAGGCACCAAAGCCAGCTAAAAAGTCAATAATCGATACCTAAAACTTGAATTGTACTACCTCTTACTAGCTATTACATCAACTTAGAAGCTTCATCTGTGTTCTACTATGGTGCTTTTAGTGTCTCCACATGCCGCAGCACGCGACATAGCTTTGCAGACGATAAGTACAACCATTTCCGTGAGAAGAGCAGCCAATGTGACGATCTGGCTTTAAGACGAATCGATAACCAATGATGAAAACGTATGGATTTCTCAGGTTTTTACTACATATGAACACTTTTCACATTCTCCCATACAACTCGGCTGCTAGTCCTTCTTTCATGCAGAATCTTAAGGTCCTAGCTCATGTCCAAGGCATCAAAGCCAGCTACAAAGTCAATAATCGATACCTAAAACTTGAATTGTACTACTTCTTACTGGCTATTACATCAACTTAGAAGCTTCATCTGTGTTCTACTATGGTGCATTTAGTGTCTCTACATACCGCAGCACGCGACATAGCTTTGCAGACGATAACTACAACCGTTTCAGAGAGGAGAGCGGCCCATGTGACGATCTGGCTTTAAGTCGATTCGTTAACAAATGACGATGGCGAACGGATCTCTCAGGTTTTTACTACATATGAACACTTTTCACAATCTCCCGTGCAACTCGGCTGCTAGTCCTCCTTTCATGCAGAAACTTAAGGTCCTAGCTCATGTCCAAGGCACCAAAGCCAGCTGAAAGTCAATAATCGATAAGTAAAACTTAAATTGTACTACTTCTTACTGGCTATTACATCAACTTAGAAGCTTCATCCGTGTTTTACTATGGTATTTTTAGTGTCTCCGCATACCGTAGCACACGACATAGCTTTGCAGACGATAAGTACAACCGTTTCAGAGAGAAGGGCGGACAATGTGACGATCTGGCTTTAAGTCGATTCGATAACAAAAGACGAAAACGGACGGATTTCTCAGGTTAAAACTACATATTAACACATTTCACATTCTCCCGTGCAACGTTTCTGCTAGTCCTCCTCTCATGCAGATTCGTAAGGTCCTAGCTCATGTCCAAGGCACCAAAGCCAGCTAAAAAGTCCATAATCGATATCTAAAACTTGAATTGTAATACTTCTTACTCTCTATTACATCATATTAGAAGCTTCATCTGTGTTCTACTATGGTATTTTTAGTGTCTCCGCATACCGCAGCACGCGACATAGCTTTGCAGACGATAAGTACAACCGTTTCAGAGAGAACAGCGGCAAATGTGACGATCTGGCTTTAAGTCGATTCGATAACAAATGACGAAAATGGACGGATTTCTCAGGTTTTTACTACATATGAAAACTTTTCACATCCTAACGTGCAGCTCGGCTGCTAGTCCTCCTTTCATGCAGAATCTTAAGGTCCTAGCTCATGTCCAAGGCACCAAAGCCAGCTAAAAAGTCAATAATCGATATCTAAAATTTCAATTGTACTACTTCTTACTAGCTATTACATCAACTTAGAAGCTTCATCTGTGTTCTACTATGCTGCTTTTAGTGTCTCCGCATACTGCAGCACGCGACATAGCTTTGCAGACGATAAGTGCAACCGTTTCAGAGAGAAGAGCGCCCAATGTGACGATCAAGCTTTAAGTCGATTCGATAACAAACGACGAAAACGGACGGATTTCTCAGGTTTTTACTACATATGAACTCTTTTCACATTCTCCCGTGCAACTCGGCTGCTAGTCCTGCTTTCATGCAGAATCTTAAGGTCCTAGCTCATCTCCAAGGCACCAAAGCCAGCTAAAAAGTCAATAATCGATACTTAAAACTTGAATTGTACTACTTCTTACTGGCTATTACATCAACTTAGAAGCTTCATCTGTGTTCTACTATGGTGCATTTAGTGTCTCCGCATACCGCAGCACGCGACATAGCTTTCAGACGATAAGTACAGCCGTTTCAGAGAGAAGGGCGGACAATGTTACGATGTGGCCTTTAGTCGACTCGATAACAAAAGACGAAAACGGACGGATTTCTCAAGTTAATACTACATATGAGCACATTTCACATTCTCCCATGCAACTTTTCTGCTAGTCTCCCTCTCATGCAGATTCTTAGGGTCCTAGCTCATGTCCAAGGCACCAAAGCCAGCTAAAAAGTCAATAATCGATACCTAAAACTTGAATTGTACTACTTCTTACTGGCTATTACATCAACTTAGAAGCTTCATCTGTGTCCTACTAAGGTGATTTTAGTGTCTCCACATACCGCAGCACGCGACATAGCTTTGCAGACGATACGTACAACCGTTTCAGAGAGAAGAGCGGCCAATGTGACGATCCGGCTTTAAGTCGATTGGGTAATATATGGCGATAACGAACGGATTTCTCAGGTTTTTACTACATATGAACACTTTTCACATACTCCCATGCATCTCGGCTGCTAGTCCTCCTTTCATGCAGAATCTTAAGGTCCTAGCTCATGTCCAAGGCACCAAAGCCAGCTAAAAATTTAATAATCGATACCTTAAACTTGAATTGTACTACCTCTTACCGGCTATTACATCAACTTAGAAGCTTCATCTGTGTTCTACTATGGTGATTTTAGTGTCTCCACATACCGCAGCACTGGACATAGCTTTGCAGACGATAAGTACAACCGTTTCAAAGAGAAGAGCGGCCAATGTGACGATCTGGCTTTAAGACGATTCGATAACCAATGACGAAAACGTACGGATTTCTCGGGTTTTTACTACATATGAACACTTTTCACTTTCTCCAGTGCAACTCGGCTGCTAGTCCTCCTTTCATGCAGAATCTTAAGGTCCTAGCTCATGTCCAAGGCACCAAAGCCAGCTAAAAAGTCAATAATCGATATCTAAAATTTCAATTGTACTACTTCTTACTAGCTATTACATCAACTTAGAAGCTTCATCTGTGTTCTACTATGCTGCTTTTAGTGTCTCCGCATACTGCAGCACGCGATATAGCTTTGCAGACGATAAGTGCAACTGTTTCAGAGAGAAGAGCGCCCAATGTGACGATCAGGCTTTAAGTCGATTCGATAACAAACGGCGAAAACGGACGGATTTCTCAGCTTTTTAATACATGTGAACACTTTTCACATTCTCCAGTGCAACTCGGCTGCTAGTCCTGCTTTCATGCAGAATCTTAAGGTCCTAGCTCATATCCAAGGCACCAAAGCCAGCTAAAAAGTCAATAATCGATACCTAAAACTGGAATTGTACTACTTCTTACTGGCTATTACATCAACTTAGAAGCTTCATCTGTGTTCTACTATGGTGCTTTTAGTGTCTCCGCATACCGCAGCACGCGACATAGCTTTCAGACGATAAGTACAGCCGTTTCAGAGAGAAGGGCGGACAATGTTACGATCTGGCCTTTAGTCGACTCGATAACAAAAGACGAAAACGGACGGATTTCTCAGGTTAATACTACATATGAGCACATTTCACATTCTCCCGTGCAACTTTTCTGCTAGTCTCCCTCTCATGCAGATTCTTAGGGTCCTAGCTCATGTCCAAGGCACCAAAGCCAGCTAAAAAGTCAATAATCGATACCTAAAACTTGACTTGTACTACTTCTTACTGGCTATTACATCAACTTAGAATCTTCATCTGTGTTCTACTATGGTGCTTTTAGTGTCTCCACATATCGCAGCACGCGACATAGCTTTGCAGACGATAAGTACAACCGTTTCAGAGAGGAGAGCGGCCAATGTGACAATCTGGCTTTAAGTCAATTCGTTAACAAATGACGATGGCGAACGGATCTCTCAGGTTTTTACTACATATGAACACTTTTCACAATCTCCCGTGCAACTCGGCTGCTAGTCCTCCTTTTATGCAGAATCTTAAGGTCCTAGCTCATGTCCAAGGCACCAAAGCCAGCTACAAAGTCAATAATCGATACCTAAAACTTGAATTGTACTTCTTCTTACTGGCTATTACATCAACTTAGAAGCTTCATCTGTGTTCTACTATGGTGCTTTAAGTGTCTGCGCATACCGCAGCACGCGACATAGCATTGCAGACGATAAGTACAACAGCGTCAGAGGGAAGAGTGGCCAATGTGACGATCTGGCTGTAAGTCGATTCCATAACAAATGACGAAAACGGACGGATTTCTCAGGTTTTTACTACATATGAACACTTTTCACATTCTCCCGTGCAACTCGGCTGCTAACCATCCTTTCATGCAGAATCTTAAGGTCCTAGCTCATGTCCAAATCACCAAAGCCAGCTAAAAGTCAATAATCGATACCGAAAACTGGTATTGTACTAATTCTTCCTGGCTATTACATCATCTTAGAAGCTTCATCTGTGTTCTACTATGGTGATTTTAGTGTCTCCGCACACCGCAGCACGCGACATAGCTTTCAGACGATAAGTACAACCGTTTCGGAGAGAAGAGCGGCCAATGTGACGATCTGGCTTTAAGTCGATTCGATAACAAATGACAGAACGAACGGACATCTCAGGTTTTTACTACATATGAACACTTTTCACTTTCTCCCGTGCAACTCGGCTGCTAGTCCTTCTTTCATGCAGAATCTTAAGGTAGTAGCTCATGTCCAAGGCACCATAGCCAGCTACAAAGTCAATAATCGATACCTAAAACTTGAATTGTACTACTTCTTACTGGCTATTACATCAACTTAGAAGCTTCATCTGTGTTCTACTATGGTGCATTTAGTGTCTCTACATATCGCAGCACTGGACATAGCTTTGCAGACGATAAGTACAACCGTTTCAGAGAGGGGAGCGGCCAATGTGACGATCTGGCTTTAAGTCGATTCGTTAACAAATGACGAGGGCGAACGGATCTCTTAGGTTTTTACTACATATGAACACTTTTCACAATCTCCCGTGCAACTCGGCTGCTAGTCCTCCTTTCATGCAGAACCTTAAGGTCCTAGCTCATGTCCAAGGCACCAAAGCCAACTGAAAGTCAATAATCGATAAGTAAAACTTGAATTGTACTACTTCTTACTGGCTATTACATCAACTTAGAAGCTTCATCTGTGTTCTACTATGGTGATTTTAGTGTCTCCACATACCGCAGCACTCGACATAGCTTTGCAGACGATAAATACAGCCGTTTCAGAGAGAAGGGCGGACAATGTTACGATCTGGCCTTTAGTCGACTCGATAACAAAAGACGAAAACGGACGGATTTCTCAGGTTAATACTACATATGAGCACATTTCACATTCTCCCGTGCAACTTTTCTGCTAGTCTCATTCTCATGCAGATTCTTAGGGTCCTAGCTCATGTCCAAGGCACCAAAGCCAGCTAAAAAGACAATAATCGATACCTAAAACTTGAATTGTACTACTTCTTACTGGCTATTACATCAACTTAGAAGCTTCATCTGTGTTCTACTATGGTGATTTTAGTGTCTCCACATACCGCAGCACTGGACATAGCTTTGCAGACGATATGTACAACCGTTTCAGAGAGAAGAGCGGCCAATGTGACGATCTGGCTTTAAGACGATTCGATAACCAATGACGAAAACGTACGGATTTCTCGGGTTTTTACTACATATGAACACTTTTCACTTTCTCCCGTGCAACTCGGCTGCTAGTCCTCCTTTCATGCAGAATCTTAAGGTCCTAGCTCATGTCCAAGGCACCAAAGCCAGCTAAAAAGTCAATAATCGATATCTAAAATTTCAATTGTACTACTTCTTACTAGCTATTACATCAACTTAGAAGCTTCATCTGTGTTCTACTATGCTGCTTTTAGTGTCTCCGCATACTGCAGCACGCGACATAGCTTTGCAGACGATAAGTGCAACCGTTTCAGAGAGAAGAGCGCCCAATGTGACGATCAGGCTTTAAGTCGATTCGATAACAAACGGCGAAAACGGACGGATTTCTCAGCTTTTTAATACATGTGAACACTTTTCACATTCTCCAGTGCAACTCGGCTGCTAGTCCTGCTTTCATGCAGAATCTTAAGGTCCTAGCTCATATCCAAGGCACCAAAGCCAGCTAAAAAGTCAATAATCGATACCTAAAACTGGAATTGTACTACTTCTTACTGGCTATTACATCAACTTAGAAGCTTCATCTGTGTTCTACTATGGTGCTTTTAGTGTCTCCGCATACCGCAGCACGCGACATAGCTTTCAGACGATAAGTACAGCCGTTTCAGAGAGAAGGGCGGACAATGTTACGATCTGGCCTTTAGTCGACTCGATAACAAAAGACGAAAACGGACGGATATCTCAGGTTAATACTACATATGAGCACATTTCACATTCTCCCGTGCAACTTTTCTGCTAGTCTCCCTCTCATGCAGATTCTTAGGGTCCTAGCTCATGTCCAAGGCACCAAAGCCAGCTAAAAAGTCAATAATCGATACCTAAAACTTGACTTGTACTACTTCTTACTGGCTATTACATCAACTTAGAATCTTCATCTGTGTTCTACTATGGTGCTTTTAGTGTCTCCACATATCGCAGCACGCAACATAGCTTTGCAGACGATAAGTACAACCGTTTCAGAGAGGAGAGCGGCCAATGTGACAATCTGGCTTAAAGTCAATTCGTTAACAAATGACAATGGCGAACGGATCTCTCAGGTTTTTACTACATATGAACACTTTTCACAATCTCCCGTGCAACTCGGCTGCTAGTCCTCCTTTTATGCAGAATCTTAAGGTCCTAGCTCATGTCCAAGGCACCAAAGCCAGCTACAAAGTCAATAATCGATACCTAAAACTTGAATTGTACTTCTTCTTACTGGCTATTACATCAACTTAGAAGCTTCATCTGTGTTCTACTATGGTGCTTTAAGTGTCTGCGCATACCGCAGCACGCGACATAGCATTGCAGACGATAAGTACAACAGCGTCAGAGGGAAGAGTGGCCAATGTGACGATCTGGCTGTAAGTCGATTCCATAACAAATGACGAAAACGGACGGATTTCTCAGGTTTTTACTACATATGAACACTTTTCACATTCTCCCGTGCAACTCGGCTGCTAACCATCCTTTCATGCAGAATCTTAAGGTCCTAGCTCATGTCCAAGTCACCAAAGCCAGCTAAAAGTCAATAATCGATCCCCTAACCTGGTATTGTACTAATTCTTACTGGCTATTACATCATCTTAGAAGCTTCATCTGTGTTCTACTATGGTGCTTTTAGTGTCTCCGCATACCGCAGCACGCGACATAGCTTTCAGACGATAAGTACAACCGTTTCGGAGAGAAGAGCGGCCAATGTGACGATCTGGCTTTAAGTCGATTCGAGAAGAAATGACAAAACGGACGGACTTCTCAGGTTTTTACTACATATGAACACTTTTCACATTCTCCCGTACAACTCGGCTGCTAGTCCTCCTTTCATGCAGAATCTTAATGTCCTAGCTCATGTCCAAGGCACCAAAGCCAGCTAAAAAGTCAATAATCGATACCTAAAACTTGAATTGTACTACTTCTTACTCTCTATTACATCATATTAGAAGCTTCATCTGTGTTCTACTATGGTGCTTTTAGTGTCTCCGCATATCGCAGCACGCGACATAGCTTTGCAGACGATAAGTACAACCGTTTCAGAGAGAAGAGCAGCCAATGTGACGATCTGGCTTTAAGACGAATCGATAACCAATGACGAAAACGTATGGATATCTCAGTTTTTTACTAAATATGAACACTTTTCACATTCTCCCGTACAACTCGGCTGCTAGTCCTTCTTTCATGCAGAATCTTAAGGTCCTAGCTCATGTCCAAGGCACCAAAGCCAGCTACAAAGTCAATAATCGATACCTAAAACTTGAATTGTACTACTTCTTACTGGCTATTACGTCAACTTAGAAGCTTCATCTGTGTTCTACTATGGTGCATTTAGTGTCTCCACATACCGCAGCACGCGACATATCTTTGCAGACGATAAGTACAACCGTTTCAGAGAGGAGAGCGGCCAATGTGACGATCTGGCTTTAAGTCGATTCGTTAACAAATGACGATGGCGAACGGATCTCTCAGGTTTTTACTACATATGAACACTTTTCACAATCTCCCGTGCAACTCGGCTGCTAGTCCTCCTTTCATGCAGAATCTTAAGGTCCTAGCTCATGTCCAAGGCACCAAAGCCAGCTAAAAAGTCAATAATCGATATCTAAAATTCCAATTGTACTACTTCTTACTAGCTATTACATCAACTTAGAAGCTTCATCTGTGTTCTACTATGGTGATTTTAGTGTCTCCGCATACCGCAGCACGCGACATAGCTTTGCAGACGATAAGTACAACCGTTTCAGAGAGAAGAGCGGCCAATGTCACGATCCGGTTTTAAGTCGATTCGATTACATATTACGAAAATGGACGGATTTCTCAGGTTTTTACTACATATGAAAACTTTTTACATCCTCCCGTGCAACTCGGCTGCTAGTCCTCCTTTCATGCAGAATCTTAAGGTCCTAGCTCATGTCCAAGGCACCAAAGCCAGCTAAAAAGTCAATAATCGATACCTAAAACTTGAATTGTACTACCTCTTACTAGCTATTACATCAACTTAGAAGCTTCATCTGTGTTCTACTATGGTGCTTTTAGTGTCTCCACATGCCGCAGCACGCGACATAGCTTTGCAGACGATAAGTACAACCGTTTCAGAGAGAAGAGCAGCCAATGTGACGATCTGGCTTTAAGACGAATCGATAACCAATGACGAAAACGTATGGATTTCTCAGGTTTTTACTAAATATGAACACTTTTCACATTCTCCCGTACAACTCGGCTGCTAGTCCTTCTTTCATGCAGAATCTTAAGGTCCTAGCTCATGTCCAAGGCACCAAAGCCAGCTACAAAGTCAATAATTGATACCTAAAACTTGAATTGTACTTCTTCTTACTGGCTATTACATCAACTTAGAAGCTTCATCTGTGTTCTACTATGGTGCTTTTAGTGTCTCCGCATACCGCAGCACGCGACATAGCTTTGTAGACGATAAGTATAAATGACGAAATCGGACGGATTTCTCAGGTTTTTACTACATGCGAACACTTTTCACATTCTCCCGTGCAACTCGGCTGCTAGTCCTTCTTTCATGCAGAATCTTAAGGTCCTAGCTCATGTCCAAGGCACCAAAGCCAGCTACAAAGTCAATAATTGATACCTAAAACTTGAATTGTACTACTTCTTACTGGCTATTACATCAACTTAGAAGCTTCATCTGTGTTCTACTATGGTGCATTTAGTGTCTCTACATACCGCAGCACGCGACATAGCTTTGCAGACGATAAGTACAACCGTTTCAGAGAGGAGAGCGGCCAATGTGACGATCTGGCTTTAAGTCGATTCGTTAACAAATGACGATGGCGAACGGATCTCTCAGGTTTTTACTACATATGAACACTTTTCACAATCTCCCGTGCAACTCGGCTGCCAGTCCTCCTTTCATGCAGAATCTTAAGGTCCTAGCTCATGTCCAAGGCACCAAAGCCAGCTGAAAGTCAATAATCGATAAGTAAAACTTGAATTGTACTACTTCTTACTGGCTATTACATCAACTTAGAAGCTTCATCCGTTTTTTACTATGGTATTTTTAGTGTCTCCGCATACCGAAGCACACGACATAGCTTTGCAGACGATAAGTACAACCGTTTCAGAGAGAAGGGCGGACAATGTGACGATCTGGCCTTTAGTCGACTCGATAACAAAAGACGAAAACGGACGGATTTCTCAGGTTAAAACTACATATTAACACATTTCACATTCTCCCGTGCATCTTTTCTGCTAGTCCTCCTCTCATGCAGATTCGTAAGGTCATAGCTCATGTCCAAGGCACCAAAGCCAGCTTAAAAGTCAATAATCGATACCTAAAACTTGGATTGTACTACTTCTTACTCTCTATTACATCATATTAGAAGCTTCATCTGTGTTCTACTATGGTGCTTTTAGTGTCTCCGCATACCGCAGCACGCGACATAGCTTTGCAGACGATAAGTACAACCGTTTCAGAGAGAAGAGCGGCCAGTGTGACGATCTGGCTTTAAGTCGATTCGATAACAAATGACGAAAATGGACGGATTTCTCAGGTTTTTACTACATATGAAAACTTTTCACATCCTAACGTGCAGCTCGGCTGCTAGTCCTCCTTTCATGCAGAATCTTAAGGTCCTATCTCATGTCCAAGGCACCAGAGCCAGCTAAAAAGTCAATAATCGATATCTAAAATTTCAATTGTACTACTTCTTACTAGCTATTACATCAACTTAGAAGCTTCATCTGTGTTCTACTATGCTGCTTTTAGTGTCTCCGCATACTGCAGCACGCGACATAGCTTTGCAGACGATAAGTGCAACCGTTTCAGAGAGAAGAGCGCCCAATGTGACGATCAGGCTTTAAGTCGATTCGATAACAAACGACGAAAACGGACGAATTTCTCAGGTTTTTACTACATATGAACACTTTTCACATTCTCCCGTGCAACTCGGCAGCTAGTCCTGCTTTCATGCAGAATCTTAAGGTCCTAGCTCATGTCCAAGGCACCAAAGCCAGCTGAAAGTCAATAATCGATAAGTAAAACTTGAATTGTATTACTTCTTACTGGCTATTACATCAACTTAGAAGCTTCATCTGTGTTCTACTATGGAGCATTTAGTGTCTCTACATACCGCAGCACGCGACATAGCTTTGCAGACGATAAGTACAACCGTTTCAGAGAGGAGAGCGGCCAATGTGACGATATGGCTTTAAGTCGATTCGTTAACAAATGACGAAAACGGACGGATTTCTCAGGTTAATACGACATATGAGCACATTTCACATTCTCCCGTGCAACTTTTCTGCTAGTCTCCCTCTCATGCAGATTCTTACGGTCCTAGCTCATGTCCAAGGCACCAAAGCCAGCTAAAAAGTCAATAATCGATACCTAAAACTTGAATTGTACTACTTCTTACTGGCTATTACATCAACTTAGAAGCTTCATCTGTGTTCTACTATGGAGCATTTAGTGTCTCTACATACCGCAGCACGCGACATAGCTTTGCAGACGATAAGTACAACCGTTTCAGAGAGGAGAGCGGCCAATGTGACGATATGGCTTTAAGTCGATTCGTTAACAAATGACGATGGCGAACGGATCTCTCAGGTTTTTACTACATATGAACACTTTTCACAATCTCCCGTGCAACTCGGCTGCCAGTCCTCCTTTCATGCAGAATCTTAAGGTCCTAGCTCATGTCCAAGGCACCAAAGCCAGCTGAAAGTCAATAATCGATAAGTAAAACTTGAATTGTATTACTTCTTACTGGCTATTACATCAACTTAGAAGCTTCATCCGTGTTTTACTATGGTATTTTTAGTGTCTCCGCATACCGTAGCACACGACATAGCTTTGCAGACGATAAGTACAACCGTTTCAGAGAGAAGGGCGGACAATGTGACGATCTGGCTTTAAGTCGATTCGATAACAAAAGACGAAAACGGACGGATTTCTCAGGTTAAAACTACATATTAACACATTTCACATTCTCCCGTGCAACTTTTCTGCGAGTCCTCCTCTCATGCAGATTCGTAAGGTCATAGCTCATGTCCAAGGCACCAAAGCCAGCTAAAAAGTCAATAATCGATACCTAAAACTTGAATTGTACTACTTCTTACTCTCTATTACATCATATTAGAAGCTTCATCTGTGTTCTACTATGGTGCTTTTAGTGTCTCCGCATACCGCAGCACGCGACATAGCTTTGCAGACGATAAGTACAACCGTTTCAGACAGAACTGCAGCCAATGTGATGATCCTGATTTAAGTAGATTCTATAACAAATTATGAAAACGGACGGATTTCTCAGGTTTTTACTACATATAAACGCTTTTGACATTCTCCCGTGCAACTCGGCTGCTAGTCCTCCTTTCATGCAGAATCTTAAGGTCCTAGCTCATGTCCAAGGCACCAGAGCCAGCTAAAAAGTCAATAATCGATATCTAAAATTTCAATTGTACTACTTCTTACTAGCTATTACATCAACTTAGAAGCTTCATCTGTGTTCTACTATGCTGCTTTTAGTGTCTCCGCATACTGCAGCACGCGACATAGCTTTGCAGACGATAAGTGCAACCGTTTCAGAGAGAAGAGCGCCCAATGTGACGATCAGGCTTTAAGTCGATTCGATAACAAACGACGAAAACGGACGGATTTTTCAGGTTTTTACTACATATGAACACTTTTCACATTCTCACGTGCAACTCGGCTGCTAGTCCTGCTTTCATGCAGAATCTTAAGGTCCTAGCTCATGTCCAAGGCACGAAAGCCAGCTAAAAAGTCAATAATCGATACTTAAAACTTGAATTGTACTACTTCTTACTGGCTATTACATCAACTTAGAAGCTTCATCTGTGTTCTACTATGGTGCTTTTAGTGTCTCCGCATACCGCAGCACGCGACATAGCTTTCAGACGATAAGTACAGCCGTTTTAGAGAGAAGGGCGGACAATGTTACGATCTGGCCTTTAGTCGACTCGATAACAAAAGACGAAAACGGACGGATTTCTCAGGTTAATAAGACATATGAGCACATTTCACATTCTCCCGTGCAACTTTTCTGCTAGTCCCCCTCTCATGCAGATTCTTACGGTCCTAGCTCATGTCCAAGGCACCAAAGCCAGCTAAAAAGTCAATAATCGATACCTAAAATTTGAATTGTACTACTTCTTACTGGCTATTACATCAACTTAGAAGCTTCATCTGTGTCCTACTAAGGTGATTTTAGTGTCTCCACATACCGCAGCACGCGACATAGCTTTGCAGACGATAAGTACAACCGTTTCAGAGAGAAGAGCGGCCAATGTGACGATCCGGCTTTAAGTCGATTCGGTAATATATGGCGATAACGAACGGATTTCTCAGGTTTTTACTACTTTTGAACACTTTTCACATTCTCCCATGCATCTCGGCTGCTAGTCCTCCTTTCATGCAGAATCTTAAGGTCCTAGCTCATGTCCAAGGCACCAATGCCAGCTAAAAATTTAATAATCGATACCTTAAACTTGAATTGTACGACTTCTTACTGGCTATTACATCAACTTATAAGCTTCATCTGTGTTCTACTATGGTGCTTTTAGTGTCTTCACATACCGCAGCACTCGACATAGCTTTGCAGACGATAAGTACAACCGTTTCAGAGAGAAGAGCGTCCAATGTGACGATCTGGCTTTAAGTCGATTCGTTAACAAATGACGATGGCGAACGGATCTCTCAGGTTTTTACTACTAATGAACAGTTTTCACATTCTCCCGTGCAACTCGGCTGCTAGTCCTCCTTTCATGCAGAATCTTAAGGTCCTAGCTCATGTCCAAGTCACCAAAGCCAGCTAAAAAGTCAATATTCGATATCTAAAATTCCAATTGTACTACTTCTTACTAGCTATTACATCAACTTAGAAGCTTCATCTGTGTTCTACTATGGTGCTTTTAGTGTCTCCGTATACCGCAGCACGCGACATAGCTTTGCAGACGATAAGTACAACCGTTTCAGAGAGAAGAGCGGCCAATGTGACGATCTGGCTTTAAGTCGATTCGATAACAAATGACAAAACGGACGGACATCTCAGGTTTTTACTACATATGAAAACTTTTCACATCCTCCCGTGCAACTCGGCTGCTAGTCCTCCTTTCATGCAAAATCTTAAGGTCCTAGCTGATGTCCAAGGCACCAAAGCCAGCTAAAAAGTCAATAATCGATACCTAAAACTTGAATTGTACTACCTCTTACTGGCTATTACATCAACGTAGAAGCTTCATCTGTGTTCTACTATGGTGCCTTACGTGTCTCCGCATTCCGCAGCACGCGACATAGCATTGCAGACGATAATTACAACAGCGTCAGAGGGAAGAGCGACCAATGTGACGATCTGGCTTTAAGTCGATTCGATAACAAATGGCGAAAACGGACGGATTTCTCAGGTTTTTACTACATATGAACACTTTTCACATTCTCCCGTGCAACTCAGCTGCTAACCCTCCTTTCATGCAGAATCATTAAGGTCCTAGCTCATGTGCAAGGCACCAAAGCCAGCTAAAAGTCAATAATCGATACCTAAAACTGGTATTGTACTAATTCTTACTGGCTATTACATCAACTTAGAAGCTTCATCTGTGTTCTACTATGGTGCTTTTAGTGACTCCGCATACCGCAGCACGCGACATAGCTTTGCAATCGATTAGTACAACCGTTTCAGAGAGAAGAGCGGTTAATGTGACGATCTGGCTTTAAGTCGATTCGATAACAATGACGATAACGAACGGATTTTTTAGGTTTTTACTACATATGAACACTTTTCACATTCTCCCGTGCAACGTGGCTGCTAGTCCTCCTTTCATGCAGAATCTTAAGGTCCTAGCCATGTCCAGGGCACCAAAGCCAGCTAAAAAGTCAATAATCGATACCTAAAACTTGAATTATACTACTTCTTACTGGCTATTACATCAACTTAGTAGCTTCATCTGTGTTCTACTATGGTGCCTTTAGTGTCTCCGCATACCGCAGCACGCGTTATAGCTTTGCAGGCGATAAGTACAACCGTTTCAGAGAGAAGAGCGGCCAATGTCACGATCCGGTTTTAAGTCGATTCGATAACAAATGACGAAAATGGACCGATGTCTCAGGTTTTTACTACATATGAAAACTTTTCACATTCTCCCGTGCAACTCGGCTGCTAGTCCTCCTTTCATGCAGAATCTTAAGGTCCTAGCTCATGTCCAACGCACCAAAGCCAGCTAAAAGTCAATAATCGATACCAAAAACTGGTATTGTACTAATTCTTACTGGCTATTACATCATCTTAGAAGCTTCATCTGTGTTCTACTATGGTGCTTTTAGTGTCTCCACATACCGCAGCACGCGACATAGCATTCAGACGATAAGTACAACAGTTTCGGAGAGAAGAGCGGCCAATGTGACGATCTGGCTTTAAGTCGATTCGATAACAAATGACAAAACGGACGGACTTCTCAGGTTTTTACTACATATGAACACTTTTCACATTCTCCCATGCAACTCGGCTGCTAGTCCTCCTTTCATGCAGAATCTTAAAGTCCTAGCTCATGTCCAAGGCACCAAAGCCAGCTAAAAAGTCAATAATCGATATCTAAAATTCCAATTGTACTACTTCTTACTAGCTATTACATCAACTTAGAAGCTTCATCTGTGTTCTACTATGGTGCTTTTAGTGTCTCCGCATACCGCAGCACGCGACATAGTTTTGCAGACGATAAGTACAACCGTTTCAGAGAGAAGAGCGGCCAATGTCACGATCCGGTTTTAAGTCGATTCGATAACAAATGACGAAAATGGACCGATTTCTCAGGTTTTTACTACATATAAAAACTTTTCACATTCTCCCATGCAACTCGGCTGCTAGTCCTCCTTTCATGCAGAATCTTAAGGTCCTAGCTCATGTCCAAGGCACCAAAGCCAGCTACAAAGTCAATAATCGATACCTAAAACTGGTATTGTACTAATTCTTACTGGCTATTACATCATCTTAGAAGCTTCATCTGTGTTCTACTATGGTGCTTTTAGTGTCTCCGCATACCGCAGCACTCGACATAGCTTTCAGACAATAAATACAACCGTTTCGGAGAGAAGAGCGGGCAATGTGACGATCTGGCTTTAAGTCGATTCGATAACAAATGACGAAAACCGACGGATTTCTCAGGTTTTTACCACATATGAACACTTTTCACATCCTCCTGTGCAACTCAGCTGCTAGTCCTCCTTTCATGCAGAATCTTAAGGTCCTAGCTCATCTCCAAGGCACCAAAGCCAGCTAAAAAGTCAATAATCGATACCTAAAACTTGAATTGTACTACTTCTTACTGGCTATTACATCAGCTTAGAAGCCTCATCTGTGTTCTACGATATTGGTTTTAGTGTCTCCGCATACCGCAGCACGCGACATAGCTTTGCAGACGATAAGTACAACCGTTTCAGAGAGCAGAGCGGCCAATGTGACGATCTGGCTTGAAGACGATTCGATATTAAATGACGATAACGAACGGATTTCTCAGGTTTTTACTACATATGAACACTTTTCACATTCTCACCCGTGCAACGCGGCTGCTAGTCCTCCTTTAATGCAGAATCTTAAGGTCCTATCTCATGTCCAAGGCACCAAAGCCAGCTAAAAAGTCAATAATCGATACCTAAAACTTGAATTGTACTACCTTTTACTGGCTATTACTTCAACTTAGAAGCTTCATCAGTGTTCTACTATGGTGATTTTAGTGTCTCCACATACCGCAGCACGCGACATAGTTTTCAGACGATATGTAGAACCGTTTCAGAGAGAAGAGCGGTCAATGTGTCGATCTGGCTTTAAGTCGATTCGATAACAAATGACGAAAACGGACGGATTTCTCAGGTTTTTACTACATATGAACACTTTTCACATCCTCCTGTGCAACTCAGCTGCTAGTCCTCCTTTCATGCAGAATCTTAAGGTCCTAGCTCATGTCCAAGGCACCAAAGCCAGCTAAAAAGTCAATAATCGATACCTAAAACTTGAATTGTACTACTTCTTACTGGCTATTACATCATCTTAGAAGCTTCATCTGTGTTCTACTATGGTGCTTTTAGTGTCTCAGCATACCGCAGCACGCGACATAGCTTTCAGACGATAAGTACAACCGTTTCAGAGAGAAGAGCGGCCAATGTGACGACCTGGCTTTAAGTCGATTCGATAACAAATGACGATAACGAACGAATTTCTCAGGTTTTTACTACGTATGAACACTTTTCACATTCTCCCGTGCAACTCGGCTGCTAGTCCTCCTTTCATGCAGAATCTTAAGGTCCTAGCTCATGTCCAAGGCAGCAAAGCCAGCTAAAAAGTCAATAATCGATACCTAAAACTGGTATTGTACTAATTCTTACTGGCTATTACATCATCTTAGAAGCTTCATCTGTATTCTACTATGGTGCTTTTAGTGTCTCCGCATACCGCAACACGCGACATAGCTTTCAGACGATAAGTACAACCGTTTCAGAGAGAAAAGCGGCCAATGTGACGATCAGGCTTTAAGTCGATTCGATAACAAATGACGAAAACGGACGGATTTCTCAGTTTTGTACTACATATGAAGACTTTTCACATCCTCCCGTTCAACTCGGCTGCTAGTACTCCTTTCATGCAGAATCGTAAGGTCCTAGCTCATGTCCAAGGCACCAAAGCCAGCTAAAAAGTCAATAATCGATACCTAAAACTTGAATTGTACTACTTCTAACTGGCTATTACATCTACTTAGAAGCTTCATCTGTGTTCTACTATGGTGATTTTAGGGTCTCCGCATACCGCAGCACGCGACATAGCTTTGCAGACGATAAGTACAACCG
The DNA here is from genome assembly GCF_023897955.1 of Schistocerca gregaria. Classification (NCBI taxonomy): domain Eukaryota; kingdom Metazoa; phylum Arthropoda; class Insecta; order Orthoptera; family Acrididae; genus Schistocerca; species Schistocerca gregaria. The sequence continues at coordinate 1,008,815 of NW_026061768.1, forward strand.
TTTCAGAGAGAAGAGCGGCCAATGTGACGATCTGGCTTTCAGTCGATTCGATAACAAATGACGAAAACGGACGGATTTCTCAGGTTTTTGCTACATATGAACACCTTTCACATTCTCCCTTGCTACTCGGCTGCTAGTCCTCCTTTCATGCAGAATCTTAAGGTCCTAGCTCATGTCCAAGGCACCAAAGCTAGCTAAAAAGTCAATAATCGATATCTAAAATTTCAATTGTACTACTTCTTACTGGTTATTACATCAACTTAGAAGCTTCATCTGTGTTCTACTATGGTGCTATTAGTGTCTCCGCATACCGCAGCACGCGACATAGCTTTCAGACAATAAGTACAACCGTTTCAGAGAGAAAAGCGGCCAATGTGACGATCTGGCTTTAAGTCGATTCGATAACAAATGACGAAAACGGACGGATTTCCCAGGTTTTTACTACATATGAAGACTTTCCACATCCTCCCGTTCAACTCGGCTGCTAGTACTCCTTTCATGCAGAATATTAAGGTCCTAGCTCATGTCCAAGGCACCAAAGCCAGCTAATAGTCAATAATCGATGCCTAAAACTTGAATTGTACTACTTCTTACTGGCTATTACATCTACTTAGAAGCTTCATCTATGTTCTACTATGGTGATTTTAGTGTCTCCGCATACCGCAGCACGCGACATAGCTTTCAGACGATAAGTACAACCGTTTCAGAGAGAAGAGCGGCCAATGTGATGACCGGGCTTTAAGTTGATTCCGTAACAAATGACGAAAACGGACGGATTTCTCAGGTTTTTACAACATATGAACACTTTTCACATTCTCCAGTGCAATTCGGCTGCTAGTCCTCCGTTCATGCAGAATCTTACGGTCCTAGCTCATGTCCAAGGCACCAAAGCCAGTTAAAAAGTCAATAATCGATACCTAAAACTGGTATTGTACTAATTCTTACTGGCTATTACATCATCTTATAAGCTTCATCTGTGTTCTACTATGGTGCTTTTAGTGTCTCCGCATACCGCAGCACGCGACATAGCTTTCAGACGATAAGTACAACCGTTTCAGAGAGAAGAGCGGCCAATGTGACGATCTGGCTTTAAGTCGATTCGATAACAAATGACGAAAACGGACGGATTTCTCAGGTTTTTACTACATATGAACACTTTTCACATTCTCCCATGCAACTCGGCTGCTAGTCCTCCGTTCATGCAGAATCTTAGGGTCCTAGCTCATGTCCAAGGCACCAAAGCCAGCTAAAAAGTCAATAATCGATACCTAAAACTGGTATTGTACTAATTCTTACTGGCTATTACATCATCTTATAAGCTTCATCTGTGTTCTACTAGGGTGCTTTTAGTGTCTCCGCATACCGCAGCACGCGACATAGCTTTCAGACGATAGGTACAACCGTTTCAGGAGAAGAGCGGCCAATGTGACGATCTGGCTTTAAGTCGATTCGATAACAAATGACGAAAACGGACGGATTTCTCAGGTTTTTACTACATGTGAACACTTTTCACCTTCTCCCGTGCAACTTGGCTGCTAGTCCTCCTTTCATGCAGAATCTTAAGGTCTTAGCTCACGTCCAATGCACCAAAGCCAGCTAAAAAGTCAAAAATCGATACCTAAAACTTGGATTGTACTACTTCTTACTGGCTATTACATCAACTTAGAAGCTTCATCTGTGTTCTACTATGGTGCTATTAGTGTCTCCGCATAACGCAGCACGCGACATAGCTTTGCAGGCGATAAGTACAACCGTTTCAGAGCGCAGAGCGGCCAATGTGACGATCTGGCTTTAAGTCGATTCGATAACAAATGACGAAAACGGACGGATGTCTCAGGTTTTTACTACATATGAACACTTTTCACATCCTCCCGTGCAACACGGCTGCTAGTCCTCCTTTCATGCAGAATCTTAAGGTCCTAGCTCATGTCCAAGGCACCAAAGCCAGCTAAAAAGTCAATAATCGATACTTAAAACTTGAATTGTACTACTTCTTACTGGCTATTACATCATCTTAGAAGCTTCATCTGTGTTCTACTATGGTGCTTTTAGTGTCTCCGCATACCGCAGCACGCGACATAGGTTTGCAGACGATAAGTACAACCGTTTCAGAGAGAAGAGCGGCCAATGTGACGATCTGGCTTTAAGTATTCCATAACAAATGACAAATACGGACGAATTTCTCAGGTTTTTACTACATATGAAAACTTTTCACAATCTCGCGTGCAATTCGGCTGTTAGTCCTCCTTTCATGCAGAATCTTAAGGTCCTAGCTCATTTCCAAGGCACCAAAGCCAGCTAAAAAGTCAATAATCGATACCTAAATCTGGTATTGTACTAATTCTTACTGGCTATTACATCATCTTAGAAGCTTCATCTGTGTTCTACTATGGTGCTTTTAGTGTCTCCGCATACTGCAACACGCGACATAGCTTTCAGACGATAAGTACAACCGTTTCAGAGAGAAGAGTGGCCAATGTGACGATCTGGCTTTAAGTCGATTCGATAACAAATGACGAAAACGGACGGATTTCTCAGGTTTTTACTACATATGAACACTTTTCACATTCTCCCAGCAACTCGGCTGCTAGTCCTCCTTTCATGCAGAATCTTATGGTCCTAGCTCATGTCCAAGTCACCAAAGCCAGCTAAAAAGTCAATAATCGATACCTAGAACTTGAGTTGTACCACTTCTAACTGGCTATTACATCATCTTAGAAGCTTCATCTGTGTTCTACTATGGTGCTTTTAGTGTCTCCGCATACCGCAGCACGCAACATAGCTTTCAGACGATAGGTACAACCGATTCAGAGAGAAGAGCGGCCAATGTGACAATCTGGCTTTAAGTCGATTCGATAACAAATGACGAATACAGACGGATTTCTCAGGTTTTTACTACATATGAACACTTTTCACACACTCTCGTGCAACTCGGCATGCTAGTCCTCGTTTCATGCAGAATCTTATGGTCCTAGCTCATGTCCAAGGCACCAAAGCCAGCTAAAAAGTCAATAATCGATATCTAGAACATGAGATGTACTACTTCTTACTGGCTATTACATCAACTTAGAAGCTTCATCTGTGTTCTACAATGGTGCTTTTAGTGTCACCACATACCGCAGCACGCGACATAGCTTTCAGACGATAAGTACAACCGTTTCAGAGAGAAGAGCAGCTAATGTGACGATCTGGCTTTAAGTCGATTCGATAACAAATGACGAAAACGGACGGATTTCTCAGGTTTTTACTACATATGAACACTTTTCACATTCTCTCGTGCAACTCGGCTGCTAGTCCTCGTTTCATGCAGAATCTTATGGTCCTAGCTCATGTCCAAGGCACCAAAGCCAGCTAAAAAGTCAATAATCGATACCTAGTACTTGAGATGTACTACTTCTTACTGGCTATTACATCAACTTAGAAGCTTCATCTGTGTTCTACTATGGTGCTTTTAGTGTCTCCGCATACTGCAGCACGCGACATAGCTTTCAGACGATAAGTACAACCGTTTCAGAGAGAAGAGTGGCCAATGTGACGATCTGGCTTTAAGTCGATTCGATAACAAATGACGAAAACGGACGGATTTCTCAGGTTTTTACTACATATGAACACTTTTCACATTCTCCTGTGCAACTCGGCTGCTAGTCCTCGTTTCATGCAGAATCTTATGGTCCTAGCTCATGTCCAAGGCACCAAAGCCAGCTAAAAAGTCAATAATCGATACCTAGAACTTGAGTTGTACTACTTCTTACTGGCTATTACATCATCTTAGAAGCTTCGTCTGTGTTCTACTATGGTGCTTTTAGTGTCTCCGCATACCGCAGCACGCGACATAGCTTTCAGACGATAAGTACAACCGTTTCAGAGAGAAGAGCGGCCAATGTGACGATCTGGCTTTAAGTCGATTCGATAACAAATGACGAAAACGGACGGATTTCTCAGGTTTTTACTACATATGAACACTTTTCACATTCTCTCGTGCAACTCGGCTGCTAGTCCTCGTTTCATGCAGAATCTTATGGTCCTAGCTCATGTCCAAGGCACCAAAGCCAGCTAAAACGTCAATAATCGATACCTAGAACTTGAGATGTACTACTTCTTACTGGCTATTACATCAACTTAGAAGCGTCATCTGTGTTCTACTATGGTGCTTTTAGAGTCTCCACATACCGCAACAGGCGACATAGCTTTGCAGACGATATGTACAACCGTTTCAGACAGAAGATCGGCCAATGTGACGACCTGGCTTTAAGTCGATTCGATAACAAATGACGAAAACGGACGGATTTCTCAGGTTTTTACTACATATGAACACTTTTCACATTCTTCCTTGCTACTCGGCTGCTAGTCCTCCTCTCATGCAGAATCTTAAGGTCCTAGCTCATGTCCAAGGAACCAAAGCCAGCTAAAAATTCAATAATCGATATCTAAAATTTCACTTGTACTACTTCTTACTGGCTATTACATCAACTTCGAAGCTTCATCTGTGTTCTACTATGGTGCTTTTAGTGCCTCCACATACCGCATAACGCGACATATCTTTGCAGACGATAAGTACAACCGTTTTAGAGAGAAGAGCGGCCAATGTGACGATCTGGCTTTAAGTCGATTCGATAACAAATTACGAAAACGGACGGATTTCTCAGGTTTTTACTACATATGAACACTTTTCAGATCCTCCCGTGCAACTTGGCTGCTAGTCCTCCTTTCATGCAGAATCTTAAGGTCTTAGCTCACGTCCAATGCACCAAAGCCAGCTAAAAAGTCAATAATCGATACCTAAATCTTGGATGTACTACTTCTTACTGGTTATTACATCAACTTTGAAGCTTCATCTGTGATCTACTATGGTGCTATTAGTGTCTCCGCATAACGCAGCACGCGACATAGCTTTGCAGGCGATAGGTACAACCGTTTCAGAGCGAAGAGCGGCCAATGTGACGATCTGGCTTTAAGTCGATTCAATAACAAATGAGGAAAACGGACGGATGTCTCAGGTTTTTACTACATATGAACACTTTTCACATCCTCCCGTGCAACTCGGCTGCTAGTCTTCCTTTCATGCAGAATCTTAAGGTCCTAGCTCATGTCCAAGGCACCAAAGCCAGCTAAAAAGTCAATAATCGATACTTAAAACTTGAATTGTACTACTTCTTACTGGCTATTACATCATCTTAGAAGCTTCATCTGTGTTCTACTATGGTGCTTTTAGTGTCTCCGCATACTTCAGCACGCGACATAGCTTTCAGACGATAAGTACAACCGTTTCAGAGGGAAGAGCGGCCAATAAGACGATCTGGCTTTAAGTCGATTCGATAACAAATGACGAAAACGGACGGATTTCTCAGGTTTTTACTACATATGAACACTTTTCACACACTCTCGTGCAACTCGGCATGCTAGTCCTCGTTTCATGCAGAATCTTATGGTCCTAGCTCATGTCCAAGGCACCAAAGCCAGCTAAAAAGTCAATAATTGATATCTAGAACATGAGATGTACTACTTCTTACTGGCTATTACATCAACTTAGAAGCTTCATCTGTGTTCTACAATGGTGCTTTTAGTGTCACCACATACCGCAGCACGCGACATAGCTTTCAGACGATAAGTACAACCGTTTCAGAGAGAAGAGCAGCTAATGTGACGATCTGGCTTTAAGTCGATTCGATAACAAATGACGAAAACGGACGGATTTCTCAGGTTTTTACTACATATGAACACTTTTCACATTCTCTCGTGCAACTCGGCTGCTAGTCCTCGTTTCATGCAGAATCTTATGGTCCTAGCTCATGTCCAAGGCACCAAAGCCAGCTAAAAAGTCAATAATCGATACCTAGTACTTGAGATGTACTACTTCTTACTGGCTATTACATCAACTTAGAAGCTTCATCTGTGTTCTACTATGGTGCTTTTAGTGTCTCCGCATACTGCAGCACGCGACATAGCTTTCAGACGATAAGTACAACCGTTTCAGAGAGAAGAGTGGCCAATGTGACGATCTGGCTTTAAGTCGATTCGATAACAAATGACGAAAACGGACGGATTTCTCAGGTTTTTACTACATATGAACACTTTTCACATTCTCCCGTGCAACTCGGCTGCTAGTCCTCCTTTCATGCAGAATCTTATGGTCCTAGCTCATGTCCAAGGCACCAAAGCCAGCTAAAAAGTCAATAATCGGTACCTAGAACTTGAGTTGTACTACTTCTTACTGGCTATTACATCATCTTAGAAGCTTCGTCTGTGTTCTACTATGGTGCTTTTAGTGTCTCCGCATACCGCAGCACGCGACATAGCTTTCAGACGATAAGTACAACCGTTTCAGAGAGAAGAGCGGCCAATGTGACGATCTGGCTTTAAGTCGATTCGATAACAAATGACGAAAACGGACGGATTTCTCAGGTTTTTACTACATATGAACACTTTTCACATTCTCTCGTGCAACTCGGCTGCTAGTCCTCGTTTCATGCAGAATCTTATGGTCCTAGCTCATGTCCAAGGCACCAAAGCCAGCTAAAACGTCAATAATCGATACCTAGAACTTGAGATGTACTACTTCTTACTGGCTAATACATCAACTTAGAAGCGTCATCTGTGTTCTACTATGGTGCTTTTAGAGTCTCCACATACCGCAACACGCGACATAGCTTTGCAGACGATATGTACAACCGTTTCAGACAGAAGATCGGCCAATGTGATGACCTGGCTTTAAGTCGATTCGATAACAAATGACGAAAACGGACGGATTTCTCAGGTTTTTACTACATATGAACACTTTTCACATTCTTCCTTGCTACTCGGCTGCTAGTCCTCCTCTCATGCAGAATCTTAAGGTCCTAGCTCATGTCCAAGGCACCAAAGCCAGCTAAAAATTCAATAATCGATATCTAAAATTTCACTTGTACTACTTCTTACTGGCTATTACATCAACTTCGAAGCTTCATCTGTGTTCTACTATGGTGCTTTTAGTGCCTCCACATACCGCATAACGCGACATATCTTTGCAGACGATAAGTACAACCGTTTTAGAGAGAAGAGCGGCCAATGTGACGATCTGGCTTTAAGTCGATTCGATAACAAATGACGAAAACGGACGGATTTCTCAGGTTTTTACTACATATGAACACTTTTCAGATCCTCCCGTGCAACTTGGCTGCTAGTCCTCCTTTCATGCAGAATCTTAAGGTCTTAGCTCACGTCCAATGCACCAAAGCCAGCTAAAAAGTCAATAATCGATACCTAAATCTTGGATGTACTACTTCTTACTGGTTATTACATCAACTTTGAAGCTTCATCTGTGATCTACTATGGTGCTATTAGTGTCTCCGCATAACGCAGCACGCGACATAGCTTTGCAGGCGATAGGTACAACCGTTTCAGAGCGAAGAGCGGCCAATGTGACGATCTGGCTTTAAGTCGATTCAATAACAAATGAGGAAAACGGACGGATGTCTCAGGTTTTTACTACATATGAACACTTTTCACATCCTCCCGTGCAACTCGGCTGCTAGTCTTCCTTTCATGCAGAATCTTAAGGTCCTAGCTCATGTCCAAGGCACCAAAGCCAGCTAAAAAGTCAATAATCGATACTCAAAACTTGAATTGTACTACTTCTTACTGGCTATTACATCATCTTAGAAGCTTCATCTGTGTTCTACTATGGTGCTTTTAGTGTCTCCGCATACTTCAGCACGCGACATAGCTTTCAGACGATAAGTACAACCGTTTCAGAGGGAAGAGCGGCCAATAAGACGATCTGGCTTTAAGTCGATTCGATAACAAATGACGAATACAGACGGATTTTTCAGGTTTTTACTACATATGAACACTTTTCACATTCTCTCGTGCAACTCGGCTGCTAGTCCTCGTTTCATGCAGAATCTTATGGTCCTAGCTCATGTCCAAGGCACCAAAGCCAGCTAAAAAGTCAATAATCGATACCTAAACCTGGTATTGTACTAATTCTTACTGGCTATTACATCATCTTAGATGCTTCATCTGTGTTCTACTATGGTGCTTTTAGTGTCTCCGCATACTGCAGCACGCGACATAGCTTTCAGACGATAAGTACAACCGTTTCAGAGAGAAGAGCAGCTAATGTGACGATCTTGCTTTAAGTCGATTCGATAACAAATGACGAAAACGGACGGATTTCTCAGGTTTTTACTACATATGAACACATTTCACATTCTCTCGTGCAACTCGGCTGCTAGTCCTCGTTTCATGCAGAATCTTATGGTCCTAGCTCATGTCCAAGGCACCAAAGCCAGCTAAAAAGTCAATAATCGATACCTAGAACTTGAGATGTACTACTTCTTACTGGCTATTACATCAACTTAGAAGCTTCATCTGTGTTCTACTATGGTGCTTTTAGTGTCTCCGCATACCGCAGCACGAGACATAGCTTTTAGACGATAAGTACAACCGTTTCAGAGAGAGGAGCGGCCAATGTGACGATCTGGCTTTAAGTCGATTCGATAACAAATGACGAAAACGGACGGATTTCTCAGGTTTTTACTACATATGAACACTTTTCACATCCTCCCGTGCAACTCGGCTGCTAGTCTTCCTTTCATGCAGAATCTTAAGGTCCTAGCTCATGTCCAAGGCACCAAAGCCAGCTAAAAAGTCAATAATCGATACTCAAAACTTGAATTGTACTACTTCTTACTGGCTATTACATCATCTTAGAAGCTTCATCTGTGTTCTACTATGGTGCTTTTAGTGTCTCCGCATACTTCAGCACGCGACATAGCTTTCAGACGATAAGTACAACCGTTTCAGAGGGAAGAGCGGCCAATAAGACGATCTGGCTTTAAGTCGATTCGATAACAAATGACGAATACAGACGGATTTTTCAGGTTTTTACTACATATGAACACTTTTCACATTCTCTCGTGCAACTCGGCTGCTAGTCCTCGTTTCATGCAGAATCTTATGGTCCTAGCTCATGTCCAAGGCACCAAAGCCAGCTAAAAAGTCAATAATCGATACCTAAACCTGGTATTGTACTAATTCTTACTGGCTATTACATCATCTTAGATGCTTCATCTGTGTTCTACTATGGTGCTTTTAGTGTCTCCGCATACCGCAGCACGCGACATAGCTTTTAGACGATAAGTACAACCGTTTCAGAGAGAGGAGCGGCCAATGTGACGATCTGGCTTTAAGTCGATTCGATAACAAATGACGAAAACGGACGGATTTCTCAGGTTTTTACTACATATGAACACTTTTCACATTCTCCCGTGCAACTCGGCTGCTAGTCCTCGTTTCATGCAGAATCTTATGGTCCTAGCTCATGTCCAAGGCACCAAAGCCAGCTAAAAAGTCAATAATCGATACCTAGAACTTGAGATGTACTACTTCTTACTGGCTATTACATCAACTTAGAAGCTTCAGCTGTGTTCCACTATGGTGCTTTTAGAGTCACCACATACCGCAGCACGCGACATAGCTTTCAGACGATAAGTACAACCGATTCAGAGAGAAGAGTGGCCAATGTGACAATCTGGCTTTAAGTCGATTCGATAACAAATGACGAATACAGACGGATTTCTCAGGTTTTTACTACATATGAACACTTTTCACACACTCTCGTGCAACTCGGCATGCTAGTCCTCGTTTCATGCAGAATCTTATGGTCCTAGCTCATGTCCAAGGCACCAAAGCCAGCTAAAAAGTCAATAATTGATATCTAGAACATGAGATGTACTACTTCTTACTGGCTATTACATCAACTTAGAAGCTTCATCTGTGTTCTACAATGGTGCTTTTAGTGTCACCACATACCGCAGCACGCGACATAGCTTTCAGACGATAAGTACAACCGTTTCAGAGAGAAGAGCAGCTAATGTGACGATCTGGCTTTAAGTCGATTCGATAACAAATGACGAAAACGGACGGATTTCTCAGGTTTTTACTACATATGAACACTTTTCACATTCTCTCGTGCAACTCGGCTGCTAGTCCTCGTTTCATGCAGAATCTTATGGTCCTAGCTCATGTCCAAGGCACCAAAGCCAGCTAAAAAGTCAATAATCGATACCTAGTACTTGAGATGTACTACTTCTTACTGGCTATTACATCAACTTAGAAGCTTCATCTGTGTTCTACTATGGTGCTTTTAGTGTCTCCGCATACTGCAGCACGCGACATAGCTTTCAGACGATAAGTACAACCGTTTCAGAGAGAAGAGTGGCCAATGTGACGATCTGGCTTTAAGTCGATTCGATAACAAATGACGAAAACGGACGGATTTCTCAGGTTTTTACTACATATGAACACTTTTCACATTCTCCCGTGCAACTCGGCTGCTAGTCCTCCTTTCATGCAGAATCTTATGGTCCTAGCTCATGTCCAAGGCACCAAAGCCAGCTAAAACGTCAATAATCGATACCTAGAACTTGAGATGTACTACTTCTTACTGGCTAATACATCAACTTAGAAGCGTCATCTGTGTTCTACTATGGTGCTTTTAGAGTCTCCACATACCGCAACACGCGACATAGCTTTGCAGACGATATGTACAACCGTTTCAGACAGAAGATCGGCCAATGTGATGACCTGGCTTTAAGTCGATTCGATAACAAATGACGAAAACGGACGGATTTCTCAGGTTTTTACTACATATGAACACTTTTCACATTCTTCCTTGCTACTCGGCTGCTAGTCCTCCTCTCATGCAGAATCTTAAGGTCCTAGCTCATGTCCAAGGCACCAAAGCCAGCTAAAAATTCAATAATCGATATCTAAAATTTCACTTGTACTACTTCTTACTGGCTATTACATCAACTTCGAAGCTTCATCTGTGTTCTACTATGGTGCTTTTAGTGCCTCCACATACCGCATAACGCGACATATCTTTGCAGACGATAAGTACAACCGTTTTAGAGAGAAGAGCGGCCAATGTGACGATCTGGCTTTAAGTCGATTCGATAACAAATGACGAAAACGGACGGATTTCTCAGGTTTTTACTACATATGAACACTTTTCAGATCCTCCCGTGCAACTTGGCTGCTAGTCCTCCTTTCATGCAGAATCTTAAGGTCTTAGCTCACGTCCAATGCACCAAAGCCAGCTAAAAAGTCAATAATCGATACCTAAATCTTGGATGTACTACTTCTTACTGGTTATTACATCAACTTTGAAGCTTCATCTGTGATCTACTATGGTGCTATTAGTGTCTCCGCATAACGCAGCACGCGACATAGCTTTGCAGGCGATAGGTACAACCGTTTCAGAGCGAAGAGCGGCCAATGTGACGATCTGGCTTTAAGTCGATTCAATAACAAATGAGGAAAACGGACGGATGTCTCAGGTTTTTACTACATATGAACACTTTTCACATCCTCCCGTGCAACTCGGCTGCTAGTCTTCCTTTCATGCAGAATCTTAAGGTCCCAGCTCATGTCCAAGGCACCAAAGCCAGCTAAAAAGTCAATAATCGATACTCAAAACTTGAATTGTACTACTTCTTACTGGCTATTACATCATCTTAGAAGCTTCATCTGTGTTCTACTATGGTGCTTTTAGTGTCTCCGCATACTTCAGCACGCGACATAGCTTTCAGACGATAAGTACAACCGTTTCAGAGGGAAGAGCGGCCAATAAGACGATCTGGCTTTAAGTCGATTCGATAACAAATGACGAATACAGACGGATTTTTCAGGTTTTTACTACATATGAACACTTTTCACATTCTCTCGTGCAACTCGGCTGCTAGTCCTCGTTTCATGCAGAATCTTATGGTCCTAGCTCATGTCCAAGGCACCAAAGCCAGCTAAAAAGTCAATAATCGATACCTAAACCTGGTATTGTACTAATTCTTACTGGCTATTACATCATCTTAGATGCTTCATCTGTGTTCTACTATGGTGCTTTTAGTGTCTCCGCATACTGCAGCACGCGACATAGCTTTCAGACGATAAGTACAACCGTTTCAGAGAGAAGAGCAGCTAATGTGACGATCTTGCTTTAAGTCGATTCGATAACAAATGACGAAAACGGACGGATTTCTCAGGTTTTTACTACATATGAACACATTTCACATTCTCTCGTGCAACTCGGCTGCTAGTCCTCGTTTCATGCAGAATCTTATGGTCCTAGCTCATGTCCAAGGCACCAAAGCCAGCTAAAAAGTCAATAATCGATACCTAGAACTTGAGATGTACTACTTCTTACTGGCTATTACATCAACTTAGAAGCTTCATCTGTGTTCTACTATGGTGCTTTTAGTGTCTCCGCATACCGCAGCACGAGACATAGCTTTTAGACGATAAGTACAACCGTTTCAGAGAGAGGAGCGGCCAATGTGACGATCTGGCTTTAAGTCGATTCGATAACAAATGACGAAAACGGACGGATTTCTCAGGTTTTTACTACATATGAACACTTTTCACATTCTCCCGTGCAACTCGGCTGCTAGTCCTCGTTTCATGCAGAATCTTATGGTCCTAGCTCATGTCCAAGGCACCAAAGCCAGCTAAAAAGTCAATAATCGATACCTAGAACTTGAGATGTACTACTTCTTACTGGCTATTACATCAACTTAGAAGCTTCAGCTGTGTTCCACTATGGTGCTTTTAGAGTCTCCACATACCGCAACACGCGACATAGCTTTGCAGACGATATGTACAACCGTTTCAGACAGAAGATCGGCCAATGTGACGACCTGGCTTTAAGTCGATTCGATAACAAATGACGAAAACGGACGGATTTCTCAGGTTTTTACTACATATGAACACTTTTCACATTCTCCCGTGCAACTCGCCTGCTAGTCCTCCTTTCATGCAGAATCTTAAGGTCCTAGCTCATGTCCAAGGCACCAAAGCCAGCTAAACATTCAATAATCGATACTTAAAACTTGAATTGTACTATTTCTTACTGGTTATTACATCAACTTAGAAGCTTCATCTGTGTTCTACAATGGTGCTTTTAGCGTCTCCGCATACCGCAGCACGCGACATAGCTTTGCAGACGATAAGTACAACCGTTTCAGAGCGAAGAGAGGCCAATATGACGATCTTTCTTTAAGGCTATTCGATAACAAATGACGAAAACGGACGGATGTCTCAGGTTTTTACTACATATGAACACTTTTCACATCCTCCTGTGCAACTCGGCTGCTAGTCCTCCTTTCATGCAGAATCTTAAGGTCCTAGCTCATGTCCAAGGCACCAAACCAGCTAAAAAGTCAATAATCGATACTTAAAACTTGAATTGTACTACTTGTTACTGGCTATTACATCATCTTAGAAGCTTCATCTGTGTTCTACTATGGTGCTTTTAGTGTCTCCGCATACCGCAGCACGCGACATAGCTTTGCAGACGATAAGTACAACCGTTTCAGAGCTAAGAGCGGCCAATGTGACGATCTGGCTTTAAGTCGATTCCATACCAAATGACGAATACAGACGGATTTCTCAGGTTTTTACTACATATGAACACTTTTCACAATCTCGCGTGCAATTCGGCTGCTAGTCCTCCTTTCATGCAGAATCTTAAGGTCCTAGCTCATGTCCAAGGCACCAAATCCAGCTAAAAAGTCAATAATCGATACCTAAATCTGGTATTGTACTAATTCTTACTGTCTATTACATCATCTTGGAAGCTTCATCTATGTTCTACTATGGTGCTTTTAGTGTCTCCGCATACTGCAGCACGCGACATAGCTTTCAGACGATAAGTACAACCGATTCAGAGAGAAGAGCGGCCAATGTGACGATCTGGCTTTAAGTCGATTCGATAACAAATGACGAAAACGGACGGATTTCTCAGGTTTTTACTACATATGAACACTTTTCACATTCTCCTAGCAACTCGGCTGCTAGTCCTCCTTTCATGCAGAATCATATGGTGCTAGCTCATGTCCAAGGCACCAAAGCCAGCTAAAAAGTCAATAATCGATACCTAGAACTTGAGTTGTACTACTTCTTACTGGCTATTACATCAACTTACAAGCATCATCTGTGTTCTACTATGGTGCTTTTAGAGTCTCCACATACCGCAACACGCGACATAGCTTTGCAGACGATATGTACAACTGTTTCAGAGAGAAGAGCGGCCAATGTGACGATCTGGCTTTAAGTCGATTCGATAACAAATGACGAAAACGGACGGATTTCTCAGGTTTTTACTACATATGAACACTTTTCACATCCTCCCGTGCAACTCGGCTGCTAGTCCTCCTTTCATGCAGAACCTTAACGTCCTAGCTCATGTCCAAGGCACCAAATCCAGCTAAAAAGTCAATAATCGATACCTAAATCTGGTATTGTACTAATTCTTACTAGCTATTACATCAACTTAGAAGCTTCATCAATGTTCTACTATGGTGATTTTAGTGTCCCCGCATATCGCAGCACGCGACATAGCTTTGCAGACGATATGTACAACCGTTTCAGAGAGAAGAGCGGACAATGTGACGACCTGGCTTTAAATCGATTCCGTAACAAATGAAGAAAACGGACGGATTTCTCAGGTTTTTACTACATATGAACACTTTTCACATTCTCCCGTGCAATTCGGCTGCTAGTCCTCCTTTCATGCAGAATCTTAAGGTCCTAGCTCATGTCCAAGGCACCAAAGCCAGCTAAAAAGTCAATAACCGATACGTAAAACTGGTATTGTACTAAATCTTACTGGCTATTACATCATCGTAGAAGCTTCATCTGTGTTCTACTATGGTGCTTTTAGTATCTCCGCATACCGCAGCACGCGACATAGCTTTCAGACGATAAGTACAACCGTTTCAGAGAGAAGAGCGGCCAATGCGACGATCTGGCTTTAAGTCGATTCGATAACAAATGACGAAAACGGACGGATTTCTCAGGTTTTTAATACATATGAACACATTTCACATTCTCCCATGCAACTCGGCTGCTAGTCCTCCTTTCATGCAGAATCTTAAGGTCCTAGCTCACGTCCAATGCACCAAGGCCAGCTAAAAAGTCAATAATCGATACCTGAAACTTGAATTGTACTACTGCTTACTGGCTATTACATCAACTTAGAAGCTTCATCTGTGTTCTACTATGGTGCTTTTAGTGTCTCCACAAACCGCAGCACGCGATATAGCTTTGCAGACGATAAGTACAACCGTTTCAGAGAGAAGAGCGGCCAATGTGACGATCTGGCTTTAAGTCGATTCCATACCAAATGACGAATACAGACGGATTTCTCAGGTTTTTACTACATATGAACACTTTTCACAATCTCGCGTGCAATTCGGCTGCTAGTCCTCCTTTCATGCAGAATCTTAAGGTCCTAGCTCATGTCCAAGGCACCAAAGCCTGCTAAAAAGTCAATAATCGATACCTAAAACTGGTATTGTACTAATTCTTACTGGCTATTTCATCATCTTAGAAGCTTCATCTGTATCCTACTATGGTGCTTTTAGTGTCTCCGCATACCGCAGCACGCGACATAGCTTTCAGACGATAAGTACAACCGTTTCAGAGAGGAGAGCGGCCAATGTGACGATCTGGCTTTAAGTCGATTCGATAACAAATGACGAAAACGGACCGATTTCTCAGGATTTTACTACATATGAACACTTTTCACATTCTCCCGTGCAACTCGGCTGCTAGTCCTCCTTTCATGCAGAATCTTATGGTGCTAGCTCATGTCCAAGGCACCAAAGCCAGCTAAAAAGTCAATTATCGATACCTAGAACTTGAGTTGTACTACTTCTTACTGGCTATTACATCAACTTACAAGCATCATCTGTGTTCTACTATGGTGCTTTTAGAGTCTCCACATACCGCAACACGCGAAATAGCTTTGCAGACGGTATGTACAACCGTTTCAGAGAGAAGAGCGGCCAATGTGACGATCTGGCTTTAAGTCGATTCGATAACAAATGACGAAAACGGACGGATTTCTCAGGTTTTTACTACATATGAACACTTTTCACATATTCCCGTGCAACGCGGCTGCTAGTCCTGAATTCATGCAGAATAGTAAGGTCCTAGCTCATGTCCAAGGCACCAAAGCCAGCTAAAAAGTCAATATTCGACACCTAAAACTTGAATTGTATTACTTCTTACTGGCTATTACATCAACTTAGAAGCTTCATCAATGTTCTACTATGGTGATTTTAGTGTCCCCGCATATCGCAGCACGCGACATAGCTTTGCAGACGATATGTACAACCGTTTCAGAGAGAAGAGCGGACAATGTGACGACCTGGCTTTAAATCGATTCCGTAACAAATGAAGAAAACGGACGGATTTCTCAGGTTTTTACTACATATGAACACTTTTCACATTCTCCCGTGCAATTCGGCTGCTAGTCCTCCTTTCATGCAGAATCTTAAGGTCCTAGCTCATGTCCAAGGCACCAAAGCCAGCTAAAAAGTCAATAACCGATACGTAAAACTGCTATTGTACTAAATCTTACTGGCTATTACATCATCGTAGAAGCTTCGTCTGTGTTCTACTATGGTGCTTTTAGTGTCTCCGCATACCGCAGCACGCGACATAGCTTTCAGACGATAAGTACAACCGTTTCAGAGAGAAGAGCGGCCAATGCGACGATCTGGCTTTAAGTCGATTCGATAACAAATGACGAAAACGGACGGATTTCTCAGGTTTTTAATACATATGAACACGTTTCACATTCTCCCATGCAACTCGGCTGCTAGTCCTCCTTTCATGCAGAATCTTAAGGTCCTAGCTCACGTGCAATGCACCAAGGCCAGCTAAAAAGTCAATAATCGATACCTAAAACTTGAATTGTACTACTTCTTACTGGCTATTACATCAACGTAGAAGCTTCATCTGTGTCCTACTATGGTGCTTTTAGTGTCTCCGCATACCGCAGCACGCGACATAGCTTTCAGACGATAAGTACAACCGTTTCAGAGAGATCAACAGCCAAAAATGTTCATGATGCCCTGAGACATCCAGTCTTCAATTTCCATATCACTTGTAATCTCCACTCCATACTCTTTAAAGGATCGAGGTTCTATGTATAAAACAGTTTAAAACATTAGAATACTTTATAGATAAGTTAATGTGAAAAATAGTAGAGTTTAAGTACGTTAAACCTTTGTTGTTCAAAACACGATTATGTTGCTTTTGTTAATTTCCGATTTTCGATCCACAGTCAAAACTAAAGCGGCCAATGTGACGATCTGGCTTTAAGTCGATTCGATAACAAATGACGAAAACGGACCGATTTCTCAGGATTTTACTACATATGAACACTTTTCACATTCTCCCGTGCAACTCAGCTGCTAGTCCTCCTTTCATGCAGAATCTTATGGTCCTAGCTCATGTCCAAGGCACCAAAGCCAGCTAAAAAGTCAATAATCGATACCTAGAACTTGAGATGTACTACTTCTTACTGGCTACTACATCAACTTAGAAGCTTCATCTGTGTTCTACTATGGTGCTTTTAGTGTCTCCGCATACTGCAGCACGCGACATAGCTTTCAGACGATAAGTACAACCGTTTCAGAGAGAAGAGCGGCCAATGTGACGATCTGGCTTTAAGTCGATTCGATAACAAATGACGAAAACGGACGGATTTCTCAGGTTTTTACTACATATGAACACTTTTCAAATTCTCTCGTGCAACTCGGCTGCTAGTCCGCGTTTCATGCAGAATCTTATGGTCCTAGCTCATGTCCAAGGCACCAAAGCCAGCTAAAAAGTCAATAATCGATACCTAGAACTTGAGATGTACTACTTCTTACTGGCTATTACATCAACTTAGAAGCTTCAGCTGTGTTCTACTATGGTGCTTTTAGAGTCTCCACATACCGCAACACGCGACATAGCTTTGCAGACGATATGTACAACCGTTTCAGACAGAAGATCGGCCAATGTGACGGCCTGGCTTTAAGTCGATTCGATAACAAATGACGAAAACGGACGGATTTCTCAGGTTTTTACTACATATGAACACTTTTCACATTCTCCCGCGCAACTCGCCTGCTAGTCCTCCTTTCATGCAGAATCTTAAGGTCCTACCTCATGTCCAAGGCACCAAAGCTAGCTAAAAATTCAATAAACGATACTTAAAACTTGAATTGTACTACTTCTTACTGGTTATTACATCAACTTAGATGCTTCATCTGTGTTCTACAATGGTGCTTTTAGTGTCTCCGCATACCGCAGCACGCGACATAGCTTTGCAGACGATAAGTACAACCGTTTCAGAGCGAAGAGAGGCCAATATGACGATCTGGCTTTAAGGCGATTCGATAACAAATGACGAAACCGGACGGATTTCTCATGTTTTTACTACATATGTACACTTTTCACATCCTCCCATGCAACTCGGCTGCTAGTCCTCCTTTCATGCAGAGTCTTAAGGTCCTAGCTCATGTCCAAGGCACCAAAGCCAGCTAAAAAGTCAATAATCGATACTTAAAACTTGAATTCTACTACTTCTTACTGGCTATTACATCATCTTAGAAGCTTCATCTGTGTTCTACAATGGTGCTTTTAGTGTCTCCACAAACAGCAGCAATCGACATAGCTTTGCAGACGATAAGTACAACCGTTTCAGAGAGAAGAGCGGCCAATGTGACAATCTGGCTTTAAGTCGATTCCATAACAAATGACGTATACGGACGGATTTCTCAGGTTTTTACTACATATGAACACTTTTCACATTCTCCCTTGCTACTCGGCTGCTAGTCCTCCTTTCATGCAGAATCTAATGGTCCTAGCTCATGTAAAAGGCAAAAAAGCCCCCTAAAAATTCAATAATCGATACCTAAAACTTGTGTTGTACTACTTCTTACTGGCTATTACATCAACTTAGAAGCTTCATCTGTGTTCTACTATGGTGCTTTTAGAGGCTTCACATACCGCAGCACGCGACATAGCTTTGCAGACGATAAGTACAACCGCTTCAGAGAGAAGGCGGCCAATGTGACGATCTGGCTTTAAGTCGATTCGATAACAAATGACGAAAACGGAAGGATTTCTCAGGTTTTTACTACATATGAACACTTTTCACATTCTCCCGTGCAACTCGGCAGCTAGTCCTCCTTTCATGCAGAATCTTAAGGTCCTAGCTCATGTCCAAGGCACCAAAGCCAGCTAAAAAGTCAATAATCGATACCTAACACTTGAATTGTACTACATCTTACTGGCTATTACATCATCTTAGAAGCTTCATCTGTGTTCTACTATGGTGCTTTTAGTGTCTCCACAAACCGCAGCACGCGACATAGCTTTGCAGACGATAAGTACAACCGTTTCAGAGAGAAGAGCGGCCAATGTGACAATCTGGCTTTAAGTCGATTTCATACCAAATGACGAATACAGACGGATTTCTCAGGTTTTTACTACATATGAACACTTTTCACATCCTCCCGTGCAACTCGGCTGCTAGTCCTCCTTTCATGCAGAATCTTAAGGTCCTAGCTCATGTCCAAGGCACCAAAGCCTGCTAAAAAGTCAATAATCGATACCTAAAACTGGTATTGTACTAATGCTTACTGGCTATTTCATCATCTTAGAAGCTTCATCTGTGTCCTACTATGGTGCTTTTAGTGTCTCCGCATACCGCAGCACGCGACATAGCTTTCAGACGATATGTACAACCGTTTCAGAGAGTTGAGTTGGCAATGTGACGATCCGGCTTTAAGTCTATTCGATAACAAATGACGAAAATGGGCGGATTTCTCAGGTTTTTACTACATATGAACACTTTTCACATCCTCCCGGGCAACTCGGCTGCTAGTTCTCCTTTCATGCAGAATCTTAAGGTCCTAGCTCATGTCCAAGTCACGAAAGCCAGCTAAAAAGTCAATAATCGATACTTAAAACTTGAATTGTACTACTTCTTACTGGCTATTACATCATCTTAGAATCTTCATCTGTGTTCTACTATAGTGCTTTTAGTGTCTCCGCATACCGCAGCACGCGACATAGCTTTGCAGACGATAAGTACAACCGTTTCAGAGAGAAGAGCGACCAATGTGACAACCTGGCTTTAAGTCGATTCCGTAACAAATGACGAAAACGGACGGATTTCTCAGGTTTTTACTACATATGAACACTTTTCTCATTCTCCTGATCAACTCGGCTGCTAGTCCTCCTTTCATGCAGAATCTTATGGTCCTAGCTCATGTCCATGGCACCAAAGCCAGCTAAAAAGTCAATAAACGATACCTAGAACTTGAGTTGTACTACTTCTTACTGGCTATTACATCAACTTACAAGCATCATCTGTGTTCTACTATGGTGCTTTTAGAGTCTCCACATACCGCAAACACGCGACATAGCTTTGCAGAAGATATGTACAACCGATTCAGAGAGAAGAGCGGCCAATGTGACGATCTGGCTTTAAGTCGATTCGATAACAAATGACGAAAACGGACGGATTTCGCAGGTTTTTACTACATATGAACACTTTTCACATCCTCCCGTGTAACTCGGCTGCTAGTCCTCCTTTCATGCAGAATCTTAAAGTCCTACCTCATGTCCAAGGCACCAAAGCCTGCTAAAAAGTCAATAATCGATACTTAAAACTGGTATTGTACTAATTCTTACTGGCTATTTCATCATCTTAGAAGCTTCATCTGTGTCCTACTATGGTGCTTTTAGTGTCTCCGCATATCGCAGCACGCGACATAGCTTTCAGACGATAAGTACAACCGTTTCAGAGAGAAGAGTGGCCAATGTGACGATCTGGCTTTAAGTCGATTCGATAACAAATGACGAAAACGGACGGATTTCTCAGGTTTTACTACATATGAACACTTTTCACATTCTCCCGTGCAACTCGGCTGCTAGTCCTCCTTTCATGCAGAATCTTATGGTCCTAGCTATGTCCAAGGCACCAAAGCCAGCTAAAAAAATAATCGATACTTAAAACTTGAGTTGTACTACTTCTTACTGGCTATTACATCAACTTAGAAGCTTCATCTGTGTTCTACTATGGTGCTTTTAGTGTCTCCACATACCGCAGCACGCGACATAGCTTTGCAGACCATAAGTACAACCGTTTCAGAGAGAAGAGCGGCCAACGTGACGATCCGGCTTTAAGTCGATTCGATAACAAATGACGAAAATGGGCGGATTTCTCAGGTTTTTACTACATATGAACACTTTTCACATCCCCCCGTGCAACTCGGCTGCTAGTCCTCCTTTCATGCAGAATCTTAAGGTCCTAGCTCATGTCCAAGGCACCAAAGCCAACTAAAAAGTCAATAATCGATACTTAAAACTAGAATTGTACTACATCTTACTGGCTATTTCATCATCTTAGAAGCTTCATCTGTGTCCTACCATGGTGCTTTTAGTGTCTCCGCATACCGCAGCACGCGACATAGCTTTCAGACGATAAGTACAACCGTTTCAGAGAGAAGAGCGCATAATGTGACGATCTGGCTTTAAGTCGATTCGATAACAAATGACGAAAACGGACGGATTTCTCAGGTTTTTACTACATATGAACACTTTTCACATTCTCCCGTGCAACTCGGCTGCTAGTCCTCCTTTCATGCAGAATCTTATGGTCCTAGCTATGTCCAAGGCAACAAAGCCAATTAAAAAGTCAATAATCAATTCCTAAAACTTGAGTTGTACTACTTCTTACTGGCTATTACGTCAACTTAGAAGCTTCATCTGTGTTCTACTATGGTGCTTTTAGTGTCTCCACATACCGCAGCACGCGACATAGCTTTGCAGACGATAAGAACAACCGTTTCAGAGAGAAGAGCGGCCAATGTGACGATCCGGCTTTAAGTCGATTCGATAACAAATGACGAAAATGGGCGGATATCTCGGGTTTTTACTACATATGAACACTTTTCACATTCTCCCGTGCAACTCGGCTGCTAGTCCTCCTTTCATGCAGAATCGTATGGTCCTAGCTATGTCCAAGGCACCAAAGCCAATTAAAAAGTCAATAATCGATACCTAGAACTTGAGTTGTACTACTTCTTACTGGCTATTACATCAACTTACAAGCATCATCTGTGTTCTACTATGGTGCTTTTAGAGTCTCCACATACCGCAACACGCGACATAGCTTTGCAGACGATATGTACAACTGTTTCAGAGAGAAGAGCGACCAATGTGACGACCTGGCTTTAAGTCGATTCGATAACAAATGACGAAAACGGACGGATTTCTCAGGTTTTTACTACATATGAACACTTTTCACATCCTCCCGTGCAACTCGGTTGCTAGTCCTCCTTTCATGCAGAATCTTAAGGTCCTACCTCATGTAAAAGGCACCAAAGCCTGCTAAAACGTCAATAATCGATACCTAAAACTGGTATTGTACTAATTCTTACTGGCTATTTCATCACCTTAGAAGCTTCATCTGTGTCCTACTATGGTGCTTTTAGTATCTCCGCATACCGCAGCACGCGACATAGCTTTGCAGACGATAAGTACAACCGATTCAGAGAGAAGAACGGCCAATGTGACGATCTGGCTTTAAGTCGATTCGATAACAAATGACGAAAACGGACGGATTTCTCAGGTTTTTACTACATATGAACACTTTTCACATTCTCCCGTGCTACTCGGCTGCTAGTCCTCCTTTCATGCTGAATCATATGGTCCTAGCTATGTCCAAGGCACCAAAGCCAGCTAAAAAGTCAATAATCGATACCTAAAACTGGTATTGTATTAATTCTTACTGGCTATTACATCATCTTAGAAGCTTCATCTCTGTTCTACTATGGTGCCTTTAGTGTCTCCGCATACCGCAGCACGCGACATAGCTTTCAGACGATAAGTATAACCGTTTCTGAGAGAAGAGCGGCCAATGTGACGACCTGGCTTTAAGTCGATTCGATAACAAATGACGAAAACGGACGGATTTCTCAGGTTTTTACTACATATGAACACTTTTCACATTCTCCCGTGCTACTCGGCTGCTAGTCCTCCTTTCATGCTGAATCTTATGGTCCTAGCTATGTCCAAGGCACCAAAGCCAGCTAAAAAGTCAATAATCGATACCTAAAACTGGTATTGTATTAATTCTTACTGGCTATTACATCATCTTAGAAGCTTCATCTCTGTTCTACTATGGTGCCTTTAGTGTCTCCGCATACCGCAGCACGCGACATAGCTTTCAGACGATAAGTATAACCGTTTCTGAGAGAAGAGCGGCCAATGTGACGACCTGGCTTTAAGTCGATTCGATAACAAATGACGAAAACGGACGGATTTCTCAGGTTTTTACTACATATGAACACTTTTCACATTCTCCCGTGCAACTCGGCTGCTAGTCCTCCTTTCATGCAGAATCTTATGGTCCTAGCTATGTCCAAGGCAACAAAGCCAATTAAAAAGTCAATAATCAATTCCTAAAACTTGAGTTGTACTACTTCTTACTGGCTATTACGTCAACTTAGAAGCTTCATCTGTGTTCTACTATGGTGCTTTTAGTGTCTCCACATACCGCAGCACGCGACATAGCTTTGCAGACGATAAGAACAATCGTTTCAGAGAGAAGAGCGGCCAATGTGACGATCCGGCTTTAAGTCGATTCGATAACAAATGACGAAAATGGGCGGATATCTCAGGTTTTTACTACATATGAACACTTTTCACATTCTCCCGTGCAACTCGGCTGCTAGTCCTCCTTTCATGCAGAATCGTATGGTCCTAGCTATGTCCAAGGCACCAAAGCCAATTAAAAAGTCAATAATCGATACCTAGAACTTGAGTTGTACTACTTCTTACTGGCTATTACATCAACTTACAAGCATCATCTGTGTTCTACTATGGTGCTTTTAGAGTCTCCACATACCGCAACACGCGACATAGCTTTGCAGACGATATGTACAACTGTTTCAGAGAGAAGAGCGACCAATGTGACGACCTGGCTTTAAGTCGATTCGATAACAAATGACGAAAACGGACGGATTTCTCAGGTTTTTACTACATATGAACACTTTTCACATCCTCCCGTGCAACTCGGCTGCTAGTCCTCCTTTCATGCAGAATCTTAAGGTCCTACCTCATGTAAAAGGCACCAAAGCCTGCTAAAACGTCAATAATCGATACCTAAAACTGGTATTGTACTAATTCTTACTGGCTATTTCATCACCTTAGAAGCTTCATCTGTGTCCTACTATGGTGCTTTTAGTATCTCCGCATACCGCAGCACGCGACATAGCTTTGCAGACGATAAGTACAACCGATTCAGAGAGAAGAACGGCCAATGTGACGATCTGGCTTTAAGTCGATTCGATAACAAATGACGAAAACGGACGGATTTCTCAGGTTTTTACTACATATGAACACTTTTCACATTCTCCCGTGCTACTCGGCTGCTAGTCCTCCTTTCATGCTGAATCTTATGGTCCTAGCTATGTCCAAGGCACCAAAGCCAGCTAAAAAGTCAATAATCGATACCTAAAACTGGTATTGTATTAATTCTTACTGGCTATTACATCATCTTAGAAGCTTCATCTCTGTTCTACTATGGTGCCTTTAGTGTCTCCGCATACCGCAGCACGCGACATAGCTTTCAGACGATAAGTATAACCGTTTCTGAGAGAAGAGCGGCCAATGTGACGACCTGGCTTTAAGTCGATTCGATAACAAATGACGTAAACGGACGGATTTCTCAGGTTTTTACTACATATGAACACTTTTCACATTCTCACGTGCAACGCGGCTGCTAGTCCTCCTTTCATGCAGAACCTTAAGGTCCTAGCTCATGTCCAAGGCAAAAAAATCCAGCTAAAAGTCAATAATCGATACCTAAAACTTGAATTGTACTACATCTTACTGGCTATTACATCATCTTAGAATCTTCATCTGTGTTCTACTATGGTGCTTTTAGTGTCTCCGCATACCGCAGCACGCGACATAGCTTTGCAGGCGATAAGTACAACCGTTTCAGAGAGAAGAGCGGCTAATGTGACGACCTGGCTTTAAGTCGATTCCGTAACAAATGACGACAACGGACGGATTTCTCAGGTTTTTACTACATATGAACACTTCTCACTTTCTCCCGTACAACTCGCCTGCTAGTCCTCCTTTCATGCAGAATCTTAAGGTCCCAGCTCATGTCCAAGGCACCAAAGCCAGCTAAAAAGTAAATAATCAGAACCTAAAACTTGAATTGTACTACTTCTTACTGGCTATTACATCAACTTATAAGCTTCATCTGTGTTCTACTATTGTGCTTCTAGTGTCTCCACATACCGCAGCACGCGAAATAGGTTTGCAGACGATAAGTACAACCGTTTCACAGAGAAGAGCGGCCAATATGACGATCTGGCTTTAAGTTGATTCCATACCAAATGACGAAAACGGACGGATTTCTCAGGTTTTTACTACATATGAACACTTTTCACATCCTCCCGTGCAACTCGGCTGCTAGTCCTCCTTTCATGCAGAATCTTAAGGTCGTAGCTCATGTCCAAGGCACCAAAGCCAGCTAAAAAGTCAATAATCGATACTTAAAACTTGAATTGTACTACTTCTTACTGGCTATTACATCATCTTAGAAGCTTCATCTGTGTTCTAATATGGTGCTTTTAGTGTCTCCACAAACCGCAGCACGCGACATAGCTTTGCAGACGATAAGTACAATCGTTTCAGAGAGAAGAGCGGCCAATGCGACGATCTGGCTTTAAGTCGATTCCATAACAAATGACGAATACGGACGGATTTCGAAGGTTTTTACTACATATGAACACTTTTCACAATCTCGCGTGCAATTCGGCTGCTAGTCCTCCTTTCATGCAGAATCTTAAGGTCCTAGCTCATGTCCAAGGCACCAAAGCCAGCTAAAAAGTCAATAATCGATACCTAAATCTGGTATTGTACTACTTCTTACTGGCTATTACATCTTCCTAGAAGCTTCATCTGTGTTCTAGTATGGTGCTTTCAGTGTCTCCGCATACCGCAGCACGCGACATAGCATTCAGACGATACGTACAACCGTTTCAGAGAGAAGAGCGGCGAATGTGATGATCTGGCTTTAAGTCGATTCGATAAAAAATGACGAAAACGGACGGATTTCTCAGTTTTTTACTACATACGAACACTTTTCACATTCTCCCTTGCAACTCGGCTGCTAGTCCTCCTTTCATGCGGAATCTTAAGGTCCCAGCTCATGTCCAAGGCACCAAAGCCAGCTAAAAAGTCAATAATCGATACCTAGAACTTGAGTTGTACTACTTCTTACTGGCTATTACATCAACTTAGAAGCTTCATCTGAGTTCTACTATGGTGATTTTAGTGTCTCCGCATATCGCAGCACGCGACATAGCTTTGCAGAAGATATGTACAACCGTTTCAGAGAGAAGAGCGGCCAATGTGACGACCTGGCTTTAAGTCGATTCCATAACAAATGACGAAAACGGACGGATTTCTCAGGTTTTTACTACAAATGAACACTTTTCACATTATCCCATGCAATTCGGCTGCTAGTCCTATTTTCATGCAGAATCTTAAGGTCCTAGCTCATGTCCAAGGCACCTAAGCCAGCTAAAAATTCAATAATCGATACCTAAAACTTGAATTGTACTACTTCTTACTAGTTATTACATCAACTTAGAAGCTTCATCTGTGTTCTACTATGGTGCTTTTAGTGTCTCCACATACCGCAGCACGCGACATAGCTTTGCAGACGAATTGTACAACCGTTTCAGAGAGAAGAACGGCCAATGTGACGACCTGGCTTTAAGTCGATTCGATAACAAATGACGAAAACGGACGGATTTCTCAGGTTTTTACTACTTATGAACACTTTTCACATTCTAACATGCAACTCGGCTGCTAGTCCTCCTTTCGTGCAGAATCTTGAGGTCCTAGCTCATGTCCAAGGCACCAAAGCCAGCTAAAAAGTCAATAATCGATACCTAAAACTGGTATTGTATTAATTCTTACTGGCTATTACATCATTTTAGAAGCTTCATCTGTGTTCTACTATGGTGCTTTTAGTGTCTCCGCATATCGCAGCACGCGATATAGCTTTCAGACGATAAGTATAACCGTTTCTGAGAGAAGAGCGGCCAATGTGACGACCTGGCTTTAAGTCGATTCGATAACAAATGACGAAAACGGACGGATTTCTCAGGTTTTTACTACATATGAACACTTTTCACATTATCCCATGCAATTCGGCTGCTAGTCCTCCTTTCATGCAGAATCTTAAGGTCCTAGCTCATGTCCAAGGCACCAAATCCAGCTAAAAGTCAATAATCGATACCTAAAACTTGAATTGTACTACTTCTTACTGGCTATTACATCAACTTAGAAGCTTCATCTGTGTCCTACGATGGTGATTTTAGTGTCTCCGCATATCGCAGCACGCGACATAGCTTTGCAGACGATAAGTACAACCGTTTCAGAGAGAAGAGCAGCCAATGTGACGATCTGGCTTGAAGTCGATTCGAAGACAAATGACGATAACGAACGGATTTCTCAGGTTTTTACTACATATGAACACTTTTCACATTCTCCCGTGCAACTCGGCTGCTAGTCCTCCTTTCATGCAGAATCTTAAGTTCCTAGCTCATGTCCAAGGCACCAAAGCCAGCTACAAAGTCAATAATCGATACGTAAAACTTGAATTGTACTACTCCTTACTGGCTATTACATCAATTTAGAAGCTTCATCTGTGTTCTACTATGGTGCTTTTAGTGTCTCCACATGCCGCAGCACGCGACATAGCTTTGCAGACGATATGTACAACCGTTTCAGAGAGAAGAGCGGCCGATGTGACGTTCTGGCTTTACGTCGATTCCATAACAAATGACGAAAACGGACGGATTTCTCAGGTTTTTACTACATCTGAACACTTTTCACAATCTCCCGTGCAATTCGGCTGCTAGTCCTCCTTTCATGCAGAATCTTAAGGCCCTAGCTCATGTAAAAGGCACCAAAGCCAGCTACAAAGTCAATAATCGATACCTAAAACTTGAATTGTACTACATCTTACTGGCTATTACATCATCTTAGAAGCTTCATCTGTGTTCTACTATGGTGCTTTTAGTGTTTCCGCATACCGCAGCACGCGACATAGGTTTGCAGACGATAAGTACAACCGTTTCAGAGAGCAGAGCGGCCAATGTGACGATCTGGCTTGAAGACGATTCGATAATAAATGACGATAACGAACGGATTTCTCAGGTTTTTACCACGTATGAACACTTTTCACATTTTCCCGTGCAACTCGGCTGCTAGTCGTCCTTTCATGCAGAATCTTAAGGTCCTAGCTCATGTCCAAGGCACCAAAGCCAGCTAAAAAGTCAATAATCGATACCTAAAACTGGTATTGTATTAATTCTTACTGGCTATTACATCATCTTAGAAGCTTCATCTGTGTTCTAATATGGTGCTTTTAGTGTCCCCACATACCGCAGCACGCGACATAGCTTTCAGACGATAAGTACAACCGTTTCTGGGAGAAGAGCGGCCAATGTGACGACCTGGCTTTAAGTCGATTCGATAACAAATGACGAAAACGGACGGGTTTCTCAGGTTATTACTACATATGAACACTTTTCACATTCTCCCGTTCAACTCGGCTGCTAGTCCTCCTTTCATGTAGAATCTTAAGGTCCTAGCTCATGTCCAAGGCACCAAAGCCAATTAAAAAAGTCAATAATCGATACCTATAACTTGAATTGTACTACTTCTTACTGGTTATTACATCAACTTAGAAGCTTCATCTGTGTTCTACTATGGTGGTTTTTGTGTCTCCGCATACCGCAGCATGCGACATAGTTTTGCAGACGATAAGTACAACCGTGTCAGAGAGAAGAGCGGCCAATGTGACGATCTGGCTTTAAGTCGATTCGATAACAAATTGACGAAAACGGACGAATTTCTAAGGTTTTTACTACATATGAACACCTTTCACATTCTTTCGTGCAACTCGGCTGCTAGTCATTCTTTCATGCAGAATCTTAAGGTCCTAGCTCATGTCCAAGGCACCAAAGCCAGCTAAAATGTCAATAATCGATACCTAAAACTTGAATCGTACTAAATCTTACTGGCTATTACATCAACTTAGAAATTTCATCTGTGTTCTACTATTGTGCTTCTAGTGTCTCCACATACCGCAGCACGCGACATAGGTTTGCAGACGATAAGTACAACCGTTTCACAGAGAAGAGCGGTCAATATGACGATCTGGCTTTAAGTTGATTCCATACCAAATGACGAAAACGGACGGATTTCTCAGGTTTTTACTACATATGAACACTATTCACATTCTCCCATGCAACGCGGCTGCTAGTCCTCCTTTCATACTGAATCTTAAGGTCCTAGCTCATGTCCAAGGCATCAAAGCCAGCTAAAAAGTCAATAGTCGATACCTAAAACTTGAATTGTACTACTTCTTACTGGCTATTACATCAACTTAGAAGCTTCATCTATGTTCTACTATGGTGGTTTAGTGTCTCCGCATACCGCAGCACGCGACATAGCTTTGCAGACGATAAGTACAACCGTTTCAGAGAGAAGAGCGGCAATGTGACGATCTGGCTTTAAGTCGATTCCATAACAAATGACGAAAACGGACGGATTTCTCAGGTTTTTACTACATATGAACACTTTTCACATTCTCCCGTGCAACTCGGCTGCTAGTCCTCCTTTCATTTAGAATCTTAAGGTTCTAGCTCACGTCCAAGGCACCAAAGCCAGCTAAAAAGTCAATAATCGATACCTAAAACTTGAATTGTACAACTTCTTACTGGCTATTACACAACTTAGAAGCTTCATCTGTGTTCCACTATGGTGACTTTAGTGTCTCCGCATAACGCAGCACGCGGCATAGCTTTGCAGACGATAAGTACAACCGTTTCAGAGAGAAGAGCGGCCAAAGTGACGATCTGGCTTTAAGTCGATTCGATAACAAATGACGAAAACGGACGTATTTCTCAGATTTTTACTACATATGAACACCTTTCACATTCTTTCGTGCAACTCGGCTGCTAGTCATCCTTTCATGCAGAATCTTAAGGTCCTACCTCATGTCCAAGGCACCAAAGCCAGCTAAAATGTCAATAATCGATACCTAAAACTTGAATTGTACTACTTCTTACTGGCTATTACATCAACTTAGAAGCTTCATCTGTGTTCTACTATGGTGCTTTAAGTGTCTCCGCATACCGCAGCACGCGACATAGCTTTGCAGACGATAAGTACAACCGTTTCAGAGAGAAGAGTGGCCAATGTGACGATCTGGCCTTAATTCGATTCGATAACAAATGAAGGAAACGGACGGATTTCTCAGGTTTTTACTACATATGAACACTTCTCACTTTCTCCCGTACAACTCGCCTGCTAGTCCTCCTTTCATGCAGAATCTTAAGGTCCCAGCTCATGTCCAAGGCACCAAAGCCAGCTAAAAAGTAAATAATCAGAACCTAAAACTTGAATTGTACTACTTCTTACTGGCTATTACATCAACTTAGAAGCTTCATCTGTGTTCTACTATGGTGCTTTTAGTGTCTCCGCATAACGCAGCACGCGTCATAGCTTTGCAGACGATAAGTACAACCGTTTCAGAGAGAAGAGCGGCAATGTGACGATCAGGCTTTAAGTCGATTCCATAACAAATGACGAAAACGGACGGATTTCTCAGGTTTTTACTACATATGAAGACTTTTCACATTCTCCCGTACAACTCGGCTGCTAATCCTCCTTTCATGCAGAATCTTAAGGTCCTAGCTTATGTCCAAGGCACCAAAGCCAGCTAAAATGTCAATAATCGATACCTAAAACTTGAATCGTACTAATTCTTACTGGCTATTACATCAACTTAGAAGCTTCATCTGTGTTCTACTATTGTGCTTCTAGTGTCTCCACATACCGCAGCACGCGACATAGGTTTGCAGACGATAAGTACACCCGTTTCAGAGAACAGGGGATAATGTGACGATCTGGCTTTAAGTCGATTCGATAACAAATGACGAAAACGGACGGATTTCTCAGGTTTTTACTACATATGAACACTATTCACATTCTCCCATGCAACGCGGCTGCTAGTCCTCCTTTCATACTGAATCTTAAGGTCCTAGCTCATGTCCAAGGCATCAAAGCCAGCTAAAAAGTCAATAGTCGATACCTAAAACTTGAATTGTACTACTTCTTACTGGCTATTACATCAACTTAGAAGCTTCATCTGTGTTCCACTGTTCTGATTTTAGTGTCTCCGCATAACGCAGCACGCGACATAGCTTTGCAGACGATAAGTACAACCGTTTCAGAGAGAAGAGCGGCCAATGTGACGATCTGGCTTTAAGTCGATTCGATAACAAATTGACGAAAACGGACGAATTTCTAGGGTTTTTACTACATATGAACACTTTTCACATTCTCCCGTGCAACTCGGCAGCTAGTCCTCCTTTCATGCGGAATCTTAAGGTTCTAGCTCATATCCAAGGCATCAAAGCCAGCAAAAAGGCAATAATCGATACGTAAAACTTGAATTGTACTACTTCTTACTGGTTATTACATCAACTTAGAAGCTTCATCCGTGTTCTACTATGGTGGTTTTTGTGTCTCCGCATACCGCAGCACGCGACATAGTTTTGCAGACGATAAGTACAACTGTTTCAGAGAGAAGAGCGGCCAATGTGACGATCTGGCTTTAAGTCGATTCGATAACAAATTGACGAAAACGGACGAATTTCTAAGGTTTTTACTACATATGAACACTTTTCACATTCTCCCGTGCAACTCGGCTGCTGGTCCTCCTTTCATGCAGAATCTTATGGTCCTAGCTCATGTCCAAGGCACCAAAGCCAGCTAAAAAGTCAATAATCGATACCTAAAACTTGAATCGTACTAATTCTCACTGGCTATTACATCAACATAGAAGCTTCATCTGTGTTCTACTATGGTGCTTTTAGTGTCTCCGCATACCGCAGCACGCGACATAGCTTTGCAGACGATAAGTACAATCGTTTCAGAGAGAAGAGCAGCCAATGTGACGATCTGGCTTTAAGTCGATTCCATAACAAATGACGAAAACGGACGGATTTCTCAGTTTTTTACTACATATGAACACTTTTCACATTCTCCCGTGCAACTCGGCTGCTAGTCCGCCTTTCATGCAGAATCTTAAGGTCCCAGCTCATGTCCAAGGCACCAACGGCGGTTAAAAAGTCAATAATCGATACCTAAAACTTGAATTGTACTGCCTCTTGCTTGCTATTACATCAACTTAGTAGCTTCATCTGTGTTCAATCATGGTGCTTTTAGAGTCTCCGCATACCGCAGCACGCGACATAGCTTTGCAGACGACAAGTACAACCGTTTCAGAGAGGAGAGCGGCCAATGTGACGATCTGGCTTTAAATCGATTCGATAACAAATGACGAAAACGGACGGATTTCTCAGGTTTTTACTACATATGAACACTTGTCACATTCTCCCGGGCAACTCGGCTGCTAGTCCTCCCTTCATGCAGAATCTTAAGGTCCTAGCTCATGTCCAAGGCATCAAAGCCAGCTAAAAAGTCAATAATCGATACCTAAAACTTGAATTGTACTACTTCTTACTGGCTATTACATCAACTTAGAAGCTTCATCTGTGTTCCACTGTGGTGATTTTAGTGTCTCCGCATAACGCAGCACGCGACATAGCTTTGCAGACGATAAGTACAACCGTTTCAGAGAGAAGAGCGGCCAATGTGACGATCTGGCTTTAAGTTGATTCCATAACAAATGACGAAAACGGACGGATTTCTCAGGTTTTTACTACATATGAACACTTTTCACATTCTCCCATGCAACTCGGCTGCTAGTCCTCCTTTCATACTGAATCTTAAGGTCCTACCTCATGTCCAAGGCATCAAAGCCACCTAAAAAGTCAATAATCGATACCTAAAACTTGAATTGTACTACTTATACTGGCTATTACATCAACTTAGAAGCTTCATCTGTGTTCCACTGTGGTGATTTTAGTGTCTCCGCATAACGCAGCAAACGACATAGTTTTGCAGACGGTAAGTGCAACCGTTTCTGAGAGAAGAGCGGCAATGTGACGATCTGGCTTTATATCGATTCCATAACAAATGACGAAAACGGACGGATTTCTCAGGTTTTTACTACATATGAACACTTTTCACATTCTCCCGTGCAACTCGGTTGCTAGTCCTTCTTTCATGCAGAATCTTAAGGTCCTAGCTCATGTCCAAGGCACCAAAGCCAGCTAAAATGACAATAATCGATAGGTAAAACTTGAATTGTACTACTTCTTACTGGCTATTACATCAACTTAGAAGCTTCATCTGTGTTCTACTATGGTGCTTTTAGGGTCTCCGCATACCGCAGCACGCGACATAGCATTGCAGACGATAAGTACAACCGTTTCAGAGAGAAGAGCGGCCAATGTGACGATCTGGCTTTAAGTCGATTCGATAACAAATGACGAAAACTGACAGATTTCTCAGGTTTTTACTACATATGAACACTTTACGCATTCTCCCATGCAACTTGGCTCCTAGTCCTCCTTTCATGCAGAATCTTAAGGTCCTAGCTCATGTCCAAGGCACCAAAGCCAGCTAAAAGTAAATAATCAGTACCCAAAACTTGAATTGTACTACTTCTTACTGGCTATTACATCAACTTAGAAGCTTCATCTGTGTTCTACTATGGTGCTTTTAGTGTCTCCGCATACCGCAGCAAGCGACATAGCTGTGCAGACGATAAGTACAACCGTTTCAGAGAGAAGAGCGGCCAATGTGTACGATCTGGCTTTAAGTCGATTCCATAACAAATGACGAAAACGGACGGATTTCTCAGTTTTTTAGTACATATGAACACTTTTCACATTCTCCCGTGCAACTCGGCTGCTAGTCCTCGTTTCATGCAGAATCATAAGGTCCTAGCTCATGTCCAAGGCACCAAAGCCGGCTAAAAAGTCAATAATCGATACCTAAAACTTGAATTGTACTACTTCTTGCTTGCTATTACATCAACTTAGAAGCTTCATCTGCGTTCAATCATGGTGCTTTTAGTGTCTCCGCATACCGCAGCACGCGACATAGCTTTGCAGACGATAAGTACAACCGTTTCAGAGAGGAGAGCGGCCAATGTGACGATCTGGCTTTAAATCGATTCGATAACAAATGACGAAAACGGACGGATTTCTCAGGTTTTTACTACATATGAACACTTTTCACATTCTCCCATGCAAGTCGGCTGCTAGTCCTCCTTTCATGCAGAATCTTAAGGTCCTACCTCATGTCCAAGGCATCAAAGCCACCTAAAAAGTCAATAATCGATACCTAAAACTTGAATTGTACTACTTCTTACTGGCTATTACATCAACTTAGAAGCTTCATCTGTGTTCCACTGTGGTGATTTTAGTGTCTCCGCATAACGCAGCACGCGACATAGCTTTGCAGACGATAAGTACACCCGTTTCAGAGAACAGGGGATAATGTGACGATCTGGCTTTAAGTCGATTCGATAACAAATGACGAAAACGGACGGATTTCTCATATTTTTACTACATATGAACACTTTTCACATTCTCCCATGCAACTCGGCTGCTAGTCCTCCTTTCATGCAGAATCTTAAGGTCCTACCTCATGTCCAAGGCATCAAAGCCACCTAAAAAGTCAATAATCGATACCTAAAACTTGAATTGTACTACTTATACTGGCTATTACATCAACTTAGAAGCTTCATCTGTGTTCCACTGTGGTGATTTTAGTGTCTCCGCATAACGCAGCACGCGACATAGTTTTGCAGACGGTAAGTGCAACCGTTTCAGAGAGAAGAGCGGCAATGTGACGATCTGGCTTTATATCGATTCCATAACAAATGACGAAAACGGACGGATTTCTCAGGTTTTTACTACATATGAACACTTTTCACATTCTCCCGTGCAACTCGGTTGCTAGTCCTTCTTTCATGCAGAATCTTAAGGTCCTAGCTCATGTCCAAGGCACCAAAGCCAGCTAAAATGACAATAATCGATAGGTAAAACTTGATTTGTACTACTTCTTACTGGCTATTACATCAACTTAGAAGCTTCATCTGTGTTCTACTATGGTGCTTTTAGGGTCTCCGCATACCGCAGCACGCGACATAGCTTTGCAGACGATAAGTACAACCGTTTCAGAGAGAAGAGCCGCCAATGTGACGATCTGGCTTTAAGACGATTCGATAACAAGTGACGAAAACTGACGGATTTCTCAGGTTTTTACTACATATGAACACTTTACGCATTCTCCCATGCAACTTGGCTGCTAGTCCTCCTTTCATGCAGAATCTTAAGGTCCTAGCTCATGTCCAAGGCACCAAAGCCAGCTAAAAAGTAAATAATCAGTACCCAAAACTTGAATTGTACTACTTCTTACTGGCTATTACATCAACTTAGAAGCTTCATCTGTGTTCTACTATGGTGCTTTTAGTGTCTCCGCATACCGCAGCACGCGACATAGCTGTGCAGACGATAAGTACAACCGTTTCAGAGAGAAGAGCGGCCAATGTGTACGATCTGGCTTTAAGTCGATTCCATAACAAATGACGAAAACGGACGGATTTCTCAGTTTTTTAGTACATATGAACACTTTTCACATTCTCCTGTGCAACTCGGCTGCTAGTCCTCGTTTCATGCAGAATCGTAAGGTCCTAGCTCATGTCCAAGGCACCAAAGCCGGCTAAAAAGTCAATAATCGATACCTAAAACTTGAATTGTACTACTTCTTGCTTGCTATTACATCAACTTAGAAGCTTCATATGCGTTCAATCATGGTGCTTTTAGAGTCTCCGCATACCGCAGCACGCGACATAGCTTTGCAGACGATAAATACAACCGTTTCAGAGAGGAGAGCGGCCAATGTGACGATCTGGCTTTAAATCGATTCGATAACAAATGACGAAAACGGACGGATTTCTCAGGTTTTTACTACATATGAACACTTGTCACATTCTCCCGTGCAACTCGGCTGCTAGTCCTTCTTTCATGCAGAATCTTAAGGTCCTAGCTCATGTCCAAGGCACCAAAGCCAGTTAAAAAGTCAATATTCTATTCCTAAAACTTGAATTGTACTACTTCTTACTGGTTATTACATCAACATAGAAGCTTCATCTGTGTTCTACTATGGTGCTTTTAGTGTCTCCGCATAACGCAGCACGCGACATAGCTTTGCAGACGATAAGTACACCCGTTGCAGAGAACAGGGGATAATGTGACGATCTGGCTTTAAGTCGATTCGATAACAAATGACGAAAACGGACGGATTTCTCATATTTTTACTACATATGAACACTTTTCACATTCTCCCATGCAACTCGGCTGCTAGTCCTCCTTTCATGCAGAATCTTAAGGTCCTAGCTCATGTCCAAAGCACCAAAGCCAGCTAAAAAGTCAATAATCGATACATAAAACTTGAATTGTACTACTTCTTACTGGCTATTACATCAACTTAGAAGCTTCATCTGTGTTCTACTATGGTGCTTTTAGTGTCTCCGCATACCGCAGCACGCGACATAGCTTTGCAGACGATAAGTACAACCGTTTCAGAGAGAAGAGGGGCCAATGTGACGATCTGGCTTTAAGTCGATTCGATAACAAATAACGAAAACGGACGGATTTCTCAGGTTTTTACTACATATGAACACTTTTCACATTCTCCCATGCAACTCGGCTGCTAGTCCTCCTTTCATACAGAATCTTAAGGTCCTAGCTCATGTCCAAGGCACCAAAGCCAGAAAAAAAGGTCAATAATCGATACCTATAATTTGAATTGTACTACTTCTTACTGGCTATAACATCAACTTAGAAGCTTCATCTGTGTTCTACTATGGTGCTTTTAGTGTCTCCGCATACCGCAGCACGCGACATAGCTTTGCAGACGATAAGTACAACCGTTTCAGAGAGAAGAGCGGCCAATGTGACGATCTTG
This sequence comes from Schistocerca gregaria, assembly GCF_023897955.1. Lineage (NCBI taxonomy): Eukaryota > Metazoa > Arthropoda > Insecta > Orthoptera > Acrididae > Schistocerca > Schistocerca gregaria. The sequence continues at coordinate 1,045,637 of NW_026061768.1, forward strand.
CTTTAAGTCGATTCGATAACAAATGACGAAAACGGACGGATTTCTCAGGTTTTTACTACATATGAACACTTTTCGCATTCTTCCATGAAACTCGGCTGCTAGTCCTCCTTTCATGCAGAATCTTAAGGTCCTAGCTCATGTCCAAGGCACCAAAGCCAGCTAAAAAGTCAAAAATCGATACCTAAAACGTAAATTGTACTACTTCTTACTGGCTATCACATCAACTTAGAAGCTTCATCTATGTTCTACTATGGTGCTTTTAGTGTCTCCTCATACCGCAGCACGCGACATAGCTTTGCAGACGATAAGTACAACCGTTTCAGACAGAACTGCAGCCAATGTGATGATCCTGATTTAAGTAGATTCTATAACAAATTATGAAAACGGACGGATTTCTCAGGTTTTTACTACATATGAACGCTTTTGACATTCTCCCGTGCAACTCGGCTGCTAGTCCTCCTTTCATGCAGATTCTTAAGGTCCTAGCTTATGTTCAAGGCACCAAAGCCGGCTAAAAATTCAATAATCGATACCTAAAACTTGAATTGTACAATTTCTTACTTGCTATTACATCAACTTAGAAGCTTCATCTGTGCTGTACTATGGTGCTTTTAGTGTCTCCTCATACCGCAGCACGCGACATAGCTTTGCAGACGATAAGTACAACCGTTTCAGACAGAACTGCAGCCAATGTGATGATCCTGATTTAAGTCGATTCTATAACAAATTATGAAAACGGACGTACTTCTCAGGTTTTTACTACATTTGAACACTTGTCAAATTCTCCCGTGCAACTCGGCTGCTAGTCCTTCCTTCATGCAGAATCTTAAGGTCCTATCTCATATCCAAGGCACCAAAGCCAGCTAAAAATTAATAATCGATAACTAAAACTTGAATTGTACTACATCCTGCATGCTATTACATCAACTTAGAAGCTTTCTCTGTGTTCTACTATGGTGCTTTTAGTGTCTCCGCATACCGCAGCACGCGACATAGCTTTGCAGACGATAAGTACAACCGTTTCAGAGAGAAGGGCGGCCAATGTGACGATCTGGCTTTAAATCGATTCGATAACAAATGACGAAAACGGACGGATTTCTGAGGTTTTTACTACATATGAACACTTTTCACATACTCCCATGCAACGCGGCGGCTAGTCCTCCTTTCATGCAGAATCTTAAGGTCCTAGCGCATGTCCAAGGCACCAAAGATAGCTAAAAAGTCAATAATCGATACCTAAAAGTTGAACTGTACTACTTGTTACTGGCTACTACATTACTTAGAAGCTTCATCTGTGTTCTACTATGGTGCTTTTAGTGTCTCCGCATACCGCAGCACGCGACATAGCTTTGCAGACGATAAGTACAACCGTTCAGAGAGAAGAGCGGCCAATGTGACGATCTGGCTTTCAGTCGATTCGATAACAAATTACGAAAAAGGGACGGATTTCTCAGGTTTTTACTACATATGAACACTTTTCACATACTCCCGTGCAACGCGGCTGCTAGTCCTCCTTTCATGCAGAATCTTAAGCTCCTAGCTAATGTCCAAGGCACCAAAGCCATCTAAATAGTCAATAATCGATACCTAAAACTTGAACTGTACTACTTCTTACTAGCTATTACATCAACTTAGAAGCTTCATCTGTGTTCTACTATGGTGCTTTTAGTGTCTCCGCATACCGCAGCACGCGACATAGCTTTGCAGACGATAAGTACAACCGTTTCAGAGAGAAGAGCGGCCAATGTGACGATCTTGCTTTAAGTCGATTCGATAACAAATGACGAAAACGGACGGATTTCTCAGGTTTTTACTACATATGAACACTTTTCGCATTCTCCCATGAAACTCGGCTGTTAGTCCTCCTTTCATGCAGAATCTTAAGGTCCTAGCTCATGTCCAAGGCACCAAAGCCAGCTAAAAAGTCAAAAATCGATACCTAAAACGTAAATTGTACTACTGCTTACTGGCTATTACATCAACTTAGAAGCTTCATCTATGTTCTACTATGGTGCCTTTAGTGTCTCCGCATACCGCAGCACGCGACATAGCTTTGCAGACGATAAGTACTACCGTTTCAGAGAGAAGATCGGCCAATGTGACGATCTGGCTTTAAGTCGATTCGATAACAAATTACGAAAACGGACGTATTTCTCAGGTTTTTACTACATTTGAACACTTGTCACATTCTCCCGTGCAACTCGGCTGCTAGTCCTTCTTTCATGCAGAATCTTAAGGTCCTAGCTCATGTCCAAGGCACCAAAGCCAGCTAAAAAGTCAATAATCTATACCTATAACTTGAATTGTACTACTTCTTACTGGTAATTACATCAACTTAGAAGCTTCATCTGTGTTCTACTATGGTGCTTTTAGTGTCTCCGCATAACATAGCACGCGACATAGCTTTGCAGACGATAAGTACAACCGTTTCAGAGAAGAGGGGCCAATGTGACGATCTGGCTTTAAGTCGATTCGATAACAAATGACGAAAACGGACGGATTTCTTTAGGTTTTTACTACATATGAACACTTTTCACATTCTCCCGTGCAACTCGACTGCTAGTCCTCCTTTCATGCAGAATCTTAAGGTCCTAGCGCATGTCCAAGGCACCAAAGATAGCTAAAAAGTCAATAATCGATACCTAAAAGTTGAACTGTACTACTTGTTACTGGCTATTACATTACTTAGAAGCTTCATCTGTGTTCTACTATGGTGCTTTTAGTGTCTCCGCATACCGCAGCACGCGACATAGCTTTGCAGACGATAAGTACAACCGTTCAGAGAGAAGAGCGGCCAATGTGACGATCTGGATTTCAGTCGATTCGATAACAAATGACGAAAACGGACGGATTTCTCAGGTTTTTACTACATATGAACACTTTTCACATACTCCCGTGCAACGCGGCTGCTTGTCCTCCTTTCATGCAGAATCTTAAGCTCCTAGCTAATGTCCAAGGTACCAAAGCCATCTAAATAGTCAATAATCGATACCTAAAACTTGTACTGTACTACTTCTTACTAGCTATTACATCAACTTAGAAGCTTCATCTGTGTTCTACTATGGTGCTTTTAGTGTCTCCGCATACCGCAGCACGCGACATAGCTTTGCAGACGATAAGTACAACCTTAACAGTGAGAAGAGCGGCCAATGTGACGATCTGGCTTTAAGTCGATTCCATAACAAATGACGAGAACGGACGGATTTCTTTAGGTTTTTACTACATATGAACACTTTTCACATTCCCCCATGCAACTCGGCTGCTAGTCCTCCTTTCATGCAGAATCTTAATTCCTAGCTCATGTCCAAGGCTCCAACGCCAGCTAAAAGTCAAAAATCGATACCTAAAACGTATATTGTACTACTTCTTACTGGCTATTACATCAACTTAGAAGCTTCATCTATGTTCTACTATGGTGGTTTAGTGTCTCCGCATACCGCAGCACGCGACATAGCTTTGCAGACGATAAGTACAACCGTTTCAGAGAGAAGAGCGGCCAATGTGACGACCTGGCTTTAAGTCGATTCCATAACAAATGACGAAAACGGACGGATTTCTCAGGTTTTTACTACATATGAACACTTTTCACATACTCAAGTGCAACGCGGCTGCTAGTCCTCCTTTCATGCAGAATCTTAAGCTCCTAGCTCATGTCCAAGGCACCAAAGCCAGCTAAATAATCAATAATCGATACCTAAAACTTGAACTGTACTACTTCTTACTAGCTATTACATCAACTTAGAAGCTTCATCTATGTTCTACTATGGTGCTTTTAGTGTCTCCGCATACCGCAGCACGCGACATAGCTTTGCAGACGATAAGTACAACCTTTACAGTGAGAAGAGCGGCCAATGTGACGATCTGGCTTTAAGTCGATTCCATAACAAATGACGAAAACGGACGGATTTCTTTAGGTTTTTACTACATATGAACACTTTTCACATTCTCCCATGCAACTCGGCTGCTAGTCCTCCTTTCATGCAGAATCTTAAGGTCCTAGCTCATGTCCAAGGCTCCAAAGAAAGCTAAAACGTCAAAAATCGATACCTAAAACGTAAATTGTACTACTTCTTACTGGCTATTACATCAACTTAGAAGCTTCATCTATGTTCTACTATGGTGCTTTTAGTGTCTCCGCATAACATAGCACGCGACATAGCTTTGCAGACGATAAGTACAACCGTTTCAGAGAAGAGGGGCCAATGTGACGATCTGGCTTTAAGTCGATTCGATAACAAATGACGAAAACGGACGGATTTCTTTAGGTTTTTACTACATATGAACACTTTTCACATTCTCCCGTGCAACTCGACTGCTAGTCCTCCTTTCATGCAGAATCTTAAGGTCCTAGCGCATGTCCAAGGCACCAAAGATAGCTAAAAAGTCAATAATCGATACCTAAAAGTTGAACTGTACTACTTGTTACTGGCTATTACATTACTTAGAAGCTTCATCTGTGTTCTACTATGGAGCTTTTAGTGTCTCCGTATACCGCAGCAAGCGACATAGCTTTGCAGACGATAAGAACAACCGTTTCAGAGAAGAGGGGCCAATGTGACAATCTGGGTTTAAGTCGATTCGATAACAAATGACGAAAACGGACGGATTTCTCAGGTTTTTACTACATATGAACACTTTTCACATTCTCCCATGCAACTCGGCTGCTAGTCCTCCTTTCATTCAGAATCTTAAGGTCCTAGCTCATGTCCAAGGCACCAAAGAATGGTAAAAAGTCAATAATCGAACCTAAGTCTTGAATTGTACTACATTTAACTGGATATTACTTCAACTTAGAAGCTTCATCTGTGTTCTACAATGGTGATTTAAGTGTCTCCGCATACCGCAGCACGCGACATAGCTTTGCAGACGATAAGTACAACCGTTTCAGAGAGAAGAGCGGCAAATGTGACGATCTGGCTTTCAGTCGATTCGATAACAAATGACGAAAACGGACGGATTTCTCTGGTTTTTACTACATATGAACACTTTTCACATACTCCCGTGCAACGCGGCTGCCAGTCTTCCTTTCATGCAGAATCTTAAGCTCCTAGCTCATGTCCAAGGCACCAAAGCCAGCTAAATAGTCAATAATCGATACCTAAATCTTGAACTGTGCTACTTCTTACTTGCTATTACATCAACTTAGAAGCTTCATGTGTGTTCTACTATGGTGCTTTTAGTGTCTCCGCATACCGCAGCACGCGACAAAGCTTTGCAGACGATAAGTACTACCGTTTCAGAGAGAAGAGCGGCCAATGTGACGATCTGGCTTTAAGTCGATTCGATAACAAATGACGAAAACGGACGGATTTCTCAGGTTTTTACTACATATGAACACTTTTTACATACTCCCGTTCAACGCGGCTGCTAGTTCTCCTTTCATGCAGAATCTTAAGGTCCTAGCTCATGTCCAAGGCACCAAAGCCAGCAAAATAGTCAGTAATCGATACCTAAAACTTGAATTTTACTACTTCTTACTGGCTATTACATCAACTTAGAAGCTTCATCTGTGTTCTACTATGGTGCTTTTAGTGTCTCCGCATACCGCATCACGCGACATAGCTTTGCAGACGATAAGTACAACCGTTTCAGAGAGAAGAGCGGCCAATGTGACGATCTGGCTTCAAGTTGATTCGATAACAAATGACGAAAACGGACGGATTTCTCAGGTTTTTACTACATATGAACACTTTTCACAATACTCCCGTGCAACGCGGCTGCTAGTCCTCCTTTCATGCAGAATCTTAAGGTCCTACCTCATGTCCAAGGCTCCAAAGCCAGCTAAAAAGTCAAAAATCGATACCTAAAACGTAAATTGTACTACTTCTTACTGGCTATTACATCAACTTAGAAGCTTCATTTATGTTCTACTATGGTGGTTTAGTGTCTCCGCATACCGCAGCACGCGACATAGCTTTGCAGACGATAAGTACAACCGTTTCAGAGAGAAGAGCGGCCAATGTGACGATCTGGCTTTAAGTCGATTCGATAACAAATGACGAAAACGGACGGATTTCTCAGGTTGTTACTACATATGAACACTTTTCACATACTCCCGTGCAACGCGGCTGCTAGTCCTCTTTTCATGCAGATTCTTAAGCTCCTAGCTCATGTCCAATGCACCAAAGAATGGTAAAAAGTCAATAATCGAACCTAAGTCTTGAATTGTACTACATTTAACTGGATATTACTTCAACTTAGAAGCTTCATCTGTGTTCTACAATGGTGATTTAAGTGTCTCCGCATACCGCAGCACGCGACATAGCTTTGCAGACGATAAGTACTACCGTTTCAGAGAGAAGAGCGGCCAATGTGACGATCTGGCTTTCAGTCGATGCGATAACAAATGACGAAAACGGACGGATGTCTCTGGTTTTTACTACATATTAACACTTTTCACATACTCCCGTGCAACGCGGCTTCTATTCCTCCTTTCATGCAGAATCGTAAGCTCCTAGCTCATGTACAAAGGCACAAAAGCCAGCAAAATAGTCAATAATCGATAACTAAAACTTGAACTGTACTACTTCTTACTGGCTATTACATCAACTTAGAAGCTTCATCTGTGTTCTACTATGGTGCTTTTAGTGTCTCCGTATACCGCAGCACGCGACATAGCTTTGCAGACGATATGTACTACCGTTTCAGAGAGAAGAGCTGCCAATGTGCCGATCCGGCTTTAAGTTGATTCGATAACAAATGACGAAAACGGACGGATTTCTCAGGTTTCTACTACATATGAACACTTTCGACATACTCCCGTGCAACGCGGCTGCTATTTCTCCTTTCATGCAGAATCTTAAGGTCCTAGCTCATGTCCAAGGCTCCAAAGCCAGCTAAAAAGTCAATAATCGATACCTAAAACGTAAATTGTACTACTTCTTACTGGCTATTACATCAACTTAGAAGCTTCATCTATGTTCTACTATGGTGCTTTTAGTGTCTCCGCATACTGCAACACGCGACATAGCTTTGCAGACGATAAGTACAACCGTTTCAGAGAGGAGAGCGGCCAATGTGACGATCTGGCTTTAAATCGATTCGATAACAAATGACGAAAACGGACGGATTTCTCAGGTTTTTACTACATATGAACACTTTTCACATTCTCCCGTGCAACTCGGTTGCTAGTCCTTCTTTCATGCAGAATCTTAAGGTCCTAGCTCATGTCCAAGGCACCAAAGCCAGCTAAAATGACAATAATCGATAGGTAAAACTTGAATTGTACTACTTCTTACTGGCTATTACATCAACTTAGAAGCTTCATCTGTGTTCTACTATGGTGCTTTTAGGGTCTCCGCATACCGCAGCACGCGACATAGCTTTGCAGACGATAAGTACAACCGTTTCAGAGAGAAGAGCCGCCAATGTGACGATCTGGCTTTAAGACGATTCGATAACAAATGACGAAAACTGACGGATTTCTCAGGTTTTTACTACATATGAACACTTTACGCATTCTCCCATGCAACTTGGCTGCTAGTCCTCCTTTCATGCAGAATCTTAAGGTCCTAGCTCATGTCCAAGGCACCAAAGCCAGCTAAAAAGTCAATAATCAGTACCCAAAACTTGAATTGTACTACTTCTTACTGGCTATTACATCAACTTAGAAGCTTCATCTGTGTTCTACTATGGTGCTTTTAGTGTCTCCGCATACCGCAGCACGCGACATAGCTGTGCAGACGATAAGTACAACCGTTTCAGAGAGAAGAGCGGCCAATGTGTACGATCTGGCTTTAAGTCGATTCCATAACAAATGACGAAAACGGACGGATTTCTCAGTTTTTTAGTACATATGAACACTTTTCACATTCTCCTGTGCAACTCGGCTGCTAGTCCTCGTTTCATGCAGAATCGTAAGGTCCTAGCTCATGTCCAAGGCACCAAAGCCGGCTAAAAAGTCAATAATCGATACCTAAAACTTGAATTGTACTACTTCTTGCTTGCTATTACATCAACTTAGAAGCTTCATCTGCGTTCAATCATGGTGCTTTTAGAGTCTCCGCATACCGCAGCACGCGACATAGCTTTGCAGACGATAAATACAACCGTTTCAGAGAGGAGAGCGGCCAATGTGACGATCTGGCTTTAAATCGATTCGATAACAAATGACGAAAACGGACGGATTTCTCAGGTTTTTACTACATATGAACACTTGTCACATTCTCCCGTGCAACTCGGCTGCTAGTCCTTCTTTCATGCAGAATCTTAAGGTCCTAGCTCATGTCCAAGGCACCAAAGCCAGTTAAAAAGTCAATATTCTATTCCTAAAACTTGAATTGTACTACTTCTTACTGGTTATTACATCAACATAGAAGCTTTATCTGTGTTCTACTATGGTGCTTTTAGTGTCTCCGCATAACGCAGCACGCGACATAGCTTTGCAGACGATAAGTACACCCGTTGCAGAGAACAGGGGATAATGTGACGATCTGGCTTTAAGTCGATTCGATAACAAATGACGAAAACGCACGGATTTCTCATATTTTTACTACATATGAACACTTTTCACATTCTCCCATGCAACTCGGCTGCTAGTCCTCCTTTCATGCAGAATCTTAAGGTCCTAGCTCATGTCCAAAGCACCAAAGCCAGCTAAAAAGTCAATAATCGATACATAAAACTTGAATTGTACTACTTCTTACTGGCTATTACATCAACTTAGAAGCTTCATCTGTGTTCTACTATGGTGCTTTTAGTGTCTCCGCATACCGCAGCACGCGACATAGCTTTGCAGACGATAAGTACAACCGTTTCAGAGAGAAGAGGGGCCAATGTGACGATCTGGCTTTAAGTCGATTCGATAACAAATAACGAAAACGGACGGATTTCTCAGGTTTTTACTACATATGAACACTTTTCACATTCTCCCATGCAACTCGGCTGCTAGTCCTCCTTTCATACACAATCTTAAGGTCCTAGCTCATGTCCAAGGCACCAAAGCCTGAAAAAAAGGTCAATAATCGATACCTATAACTTGAATTGTACTACTTCTTACTGGCTATAACATCAACTTAGAAGCTTCATCTGTGTTCTACTATGGTGCTTTTAGTGTCTCCGCATACCGCAGCACGCGACATAGCTTTGCAGACGATAAGTACAACCGTTTCAGAGAGAAGAGCGGCCAATGTGACGATCTGGCTTTAAGTCGATTCGATAACAAATGACGAAAACGGACGGATTTCTCATATTTTTACTACATATGAACACTTTTCACATTCTCCCATGCAACTCGGCTGCTAGTCCTCCTTTCATGCAGAATCTTAAGGTCCTACCTCATGTCCAAGGCATCAAAGCCACCTAAAAAGTCAATAATCGATACCTAAAACTTGAATTGTACTACTTATACTGGCTATTACATCAACTTAGAAGCTTCATCTGTGTTCCACTGTGGTGATTTTAGTGTCTCCGCATAACGCAGCACGCGACATAGTTTTGCAGACGGTAAGTGCAACCGTTTCAGAGAGAAGAGCGGCAATGTGACGATCTGGCTTTATATCGATTCCATAACAAATGACGAAAACGGACGGATTTCTCAGGTTTTTACTACATATGAACACTTTTCACATTCTCCCGTGCAACTCGGTTGCTAGTCCTTCTTTCATGCAGAATCTTAAGGTCCTAGCTCATGTCCAAGGCACCAAAGCCAGCTAAAATGACAATAATCGATAGGTAAAACTTGATTTGTACTACTTCTTACTGGCTATTACATCAACTTAGAAGCTTCATCTGTGTTCTACTATGGTGCTTTTAGGGTCTCCGCATACCGCAGCACGCGACATAGCTTTGCAGACGATAAGTACAACCGTTTCAGAGAGAAGAGCCGCCAATGTGACGATCTGGCTTTAAGACGATTCGATAACAAGTGACGAAAACTGACGGATTTCTCAGGTTTTTACTACATATGAACACTTTACGCATTCTCCCATGCAACTTGGCTGCTAGTCCTCCTTTCATGCAGAATCTTAAGGTCCTAGCTCATGTCCAAGGCACCAAAGCCAGCTAAAAAGTAAATAATCAGTACCCAAAACTTGAATTGTACTACTTCTTACTGGCTATTACATCAACTTAGAAGCTTCATCTGTGTTCTACTATGGTGCTTTTAGTGTCTCCGCATACCGCAGCACGCGACATAGCTGTGCAGACGATAAGTACAACCGTTTCAGAGAGAAGAGCGGCCAATGTGTACGATCTGGCTTTAAGTCGATTCCATAACAAATGACGAAAACGGACGGATTTCTCAGTTTTTTAGTACATATGAACACTTTTCACATTCTCCTGTGCAACTCGGCTGCTAGTCCTCGTTTCATGCAGAATCGTAAGGTCCTAGCTCATGTCCAAGGCACCAAAGCCGGCTAAAAAGTCAATAATCGATACCTAAAACTTGAATTGTACTACTTCTTGCTTGCTATTACATCAACTTAGAAGCTTCATATGCGTTCAATCATGGTGCTTTTAGAGTCTCCGCATACCGCAGCACGCGACATAGCTTTGCAGACGATAAATACAACCGTTTCAGAGAGGAGAGCGGCCAATGTGACGATCTGGCTTTAAATCGATTCGATAACAAATGACGAAAACGGACGGATTTCTCAGGTTTTTACTACATATGAACACTTGTCACATTCTCCCGTGCAACTCGGCTGCTAGTCCTTCTTTCATGCAGAATCTTAAGGTCCTAGCTCATGTCCAAGGCACCAAAGCCAGTTAAAAAGTCAATATTCTATTCCTAAAACTTGAATTGTACTACTTCTTACTGGTTATTACATCAACATAGAAGCTTCATCTGTGTTCTACTATGGTGCTTTTAGTGTCTCCGCATAACGCAGCACGCGACATAGCTTTGCAGACGATAAGTACACCCGTTGCAGAGAACAGGGGATAATGTGACGATCTGGCTTTAAGTCGATTCGATAACAAATGACGAAAACGGACGGATTTCTCATATTTTTACTACATATGAACACTTTTCACATTCTCCCATGCAACTCGGCTGCTAGTCCTCCTTTCATGCAGAATCTTAAGGTCCTAGCTCATGTCCAAAGCACCAAAGCCAGCTAAAAAGTCAATAATCGATACATAAAACTTGAATTGTACTACTTCTTACTGGCTATTACATCAACTTAGAAGCTTCATCTGTGTTCTACTATGGTGCTTTTAGTGTCTCCGCATACCGCAGCACGCGACATAGCTTTGCAGACGATAAGTACAACCGTTTCAGAGAGAAGAGGGGCCAATGTGACGATCTGGCTTTAAGTCGATTCGATAACAAATAACGAAAACGGACGGATTTCTCAGGTTTTTACTACATATGAACACTTTTCACATTCTCCCATGCAACTCGGCTGCTAGTCCTCCTTTCATACAGAATCTTAAGGTCCTAGCTCATGTCCAAGGCACCAAAGCCAGAAAAAAAGGTCAATAATCGATACCTATAATTTGAATTGTACTACTTCTTACTGGCTATAACATCAACTTAGAAGCTTCATCTGTGTTCTACTATGGTGCTTTTAGTGTCTCCGCATACCGCAGCACGCGACATAGCTTTGCAGACGATAAGTACAACCGTTTCAGAGAGAAGAGCGGCCAATGTGACGATCTTGCTTTAAGTCGATTCGATAACAAATGACGAAAACGGACGGATTTCTCAGGTTTTTACTACATATGAACACTTTTCGCATTCTTCCATGAAACTCGGCTGCTAGTCCTCCTTTCATGCAGAATCTTAAGGTCCTAGCTCATGTCCAAGGCACCAAAGCCAGCTAAAAAGTCAAAAATCGATACCTAAAACGTAAATTGTACTACTTCTTACTGGCTATCACATCAACTTAGAAGCTTCATCTATGTTCTACTATGGTGCTTTTAGTGTCTCCTCATACCGCAGCACGCGACATAGCTTTGCAGACGATAAGTACAACCGTTTCAGACAGAACTGCAGCCAATGTGATGATCCTGATTTAAGTAGATTCTATAACAAATTATGAAAACGGACGGATTTCTCAGGTTTTTACTACATATGAACGCTTTTGACATTCTCCCGTGCAACTCGGCTGCTAGTCCTCCTTTCATGCAGATTCTTAAGGTCCTAGCTTATGTTCAAGGCACCAAAGCCGGCTAAAAATTCAATAATCGATACCTAAAACTTGAATTGTACTATTTCTTACTTGCTATTACATCAACTTAGAAGCTTCATCTGTGCTGTACTATGGTGCTTTTAGTGTCTCCTCATACCGCAGCACGCGACATAGCTTTGCAGACGATAAGTACAACCGTTTCAGACAGAACTGCAGCCAATGTGATGATCCTGATTTAAGTCGATTCTATAACAAATTATGAAAACGGACGTACTTCTCAGGTTTTTACTACATTTGAACACTTGTCAAATTCTCCCGTGCAACTCGGCTGCTAGTCCTTCCTTCATGCAGAATCTTAAGGTCCTATCTCATATCCAAGGCACCAAAGCCAGCTAAAAATTAATAATCGATAACTAAAACTTGAATTGTACTACATCCTGCATGCTATTACATCAACTTAGAAGCTTTCTCTGTGTTCTACTATGGTGCTTTTAGTGTCTCCGCATACCGCAGCACGCGACATAGCTTTGCAGACGATAAGTACAACCGTTTCAGAGAGAAGGGCGGCCAATGTGACGATCTGGCTTTAAATCGATTCGATAACAAATGACGAAAACGGACGGATTTCTGAGGTTTTTACTACATATGAACACTTTTCACATACTCCCATGCAACGCGGCGGCTAGTCCTCCTTTCATGCAGAATCTTAAGGTCCTAGCGCATGTCCAAGGCACCAAAGATAGCTAAAAAGTCAATAATCGATACCTAAAAGTTGAACTGTACTACTTGTTACTGGCTACTACATTACTTAGAAGCTTCATCTGTGTTCTACTATGGTGCTTTTAGTGTCTCCGCATACCGCAGCACGCGACATAGCTTTGCAGACGATAAGTACAACCGTTCAGAGAGAAGAGCGGCCAATGTGACGATCTGGCTTTCAGTCGATTCGATAACAAATTACGAAAAAGGGACGGATTTCTCAGGTTTTTACTACATATGAACACTTTTCACATACTCCCGTGCAACGCGGCTGCTAGTCCTCCTTTCATGCAGAATCTTAAGCTCCTAGCTAATGTCCAAGGCACCAAAGCCATCTAAATAGTCAATAATCGATACCTAAAACTTGAACTGTACTACTTCTTACTAGCTATTACATCAACTTAGAAGCTTCATCTGTGTTCTACTATGGTGCTTTTAGTGTCTCCGCATACCGCAGCACGCGACATAGCTTTGCAGACGATAAGTACAACCGTTTCAGAGAGAAGAGCGGCCAATGTGACGATCTTGCTTTAAGTCGATTCGATAACAAATGACGAAAACGGACGGATTTCTCAGGTTTTTACTACATATGAACACTTTTCGCATTCTCCCATGAAACTCGGCTGTTAGTCCTCCTTTCATGCAGAATCTTAAGGTCCTAGCTCATGTCCAAGGCACCAAAGCCAGCTAAAAAGTCAAAAATCGATACCTAAAACGTAAATTGTACTACTGCTTACTGGCTATTACATCAACTTAGAAGCTTCATCTATGTTCTACTATGGTGCCTTTAGTGTCTCCGCATACCGCAGCACGCGACATAGCTTTGCAGACGATAAGTACTACCGTTTCAGAGAGAAGATCGGCCAATGTGACGATCTGGCTTTAAGTCGATTCGATAACAAATTACGAAAACGGACGTATTTCTCAGGTTTTTACTACATTTGAACACTTGTCACATTCTCCCGTGCAACTCGGCTGCTAGTCCTTCTTTCATGCAGAATCTTAAGGTCCAAGCTCATGTCCAAGGCACCAAAGCCAGCTAAAAAGTCAATAATCTATACCTATAACTTGAATTGTACTACTTCTTACTGGTAATTACATCAACTTAGAAGCTTCATCTGTGTTCTACTATGGTGCTTTTAGTGTCTCCGCATAACATAGCACGCGACATAGCTTTGCAGACGATAAGTACAACCGTTTCAGAGAAGAGGGGCCAATGTGACGATCTGGCTTTAAGTCGATTCGATAACAAATGACGAAAACGGACGGATTTCTTTAGGTTTTTACTACATATGAACACTTTTCACATTCTCCCGTGCAACTCGACTGCTAGTCCTCCTTTCATGCAGAATCTTAAGGTCCTAGCGCATGTCCAAGGCACCAAAGATAGCTAAAAAGTCAATAATCGATACCTAAAAGTTGAACTGTACTACTTGTTACTGGCTATTACATTACTTAGAAGCTTCATCTGTGTTCTACTATGGTGCTTTTAGTGTCTCCGCATACCGCAGCACGCGACATAGCTTTGCAGACGATAAGTACAACCGTTCAGAGAGAAGAGCGGCCAATGTGACGATCTGGATTTCAGTCGATTCGATAACAAATGACGAAAACGGACGGATTTCTCAGGTTTTTACTACATATGAACACTTTTCACATACTCCCGTGCAACGCGGCTGCTTGTCCTCCTTTCATGCAGAATCTTAAGCTCCTAGCTAATGTCCAAGGTACCAAAGCCTTCTAAATAGTCAATAATCGATACCTAAAACTTGTACTGTACTACTTCTTACTAGCTATTACATCAACTTAGAAGCTTCATCTGTGTTCTACTATGGTGCTTTTAGTGTCTCCGCATACCGCAGCACGCGACATAGCTTTGCAGACGATAAGTACAACCTTTACAGTGAGAAGAGCGGCCAATGTGACGATCTGGCTTTAAGTCGATTCCATAACAAATGACGAGAACGGACGGATTTCTTTAGGTTTTTACTACATATGAACACTTTTCACATTCCCCCATGCAACTCGGCTGCTAGTCCTCCTTTCATGCAGAATCTTAATTCCTAGCTCATGTCCAAGGCTCCAACGCCAGCTAAAAGTCAAAAATCGATACCTAAAACGTATATTGTACTACTTCTTACTGGCTATTACATCAACTTAGAAGCTTCATCTATGTTCTACTATGGTGGTTTAGTGTCTCCGCATACCGCAGCACGCGACATAGCTTTGCAGACGATAAGTACAACCGTTTCAGAGAGAAGAGCGGCCAATGTGACGACCTGGCTTTAAGTCGATTCCATAACAAATGACGAAAACGGACGGATTTCTCAGGTTTTTACTACATATGAACACTTTTCACATACTCAAGTGCAACGCGGCTGCTAGTCCTCCTTTCATGCAGAATCTTAAGCTCCTAGCTCATGTCCAAGGCACCAAAGCCAGCTAAATAATCAATAATCGATACCTAAAACTTGAACTGTACTACTTCTTACTAGCTATTACATCAACTTAGAAGCTTCATCTATGTTCTACTATGGTGCTTTTAGTGTCTCCGCATACCGCAGCACGCGACATAGCTTTGCAGACGATAAGTACAACCTTTACAGTGAGAAGAGCGGCCAATGTGACGATCTGGCTTTAAGTCGATTCCATAACAAATGACGAAAACGGACGGATTTCTTTAGGTTTTTACTACATATGAACACTTTTCACATTCTCCCATGCAACTCGGCTGCTAGTCCTCCTTTCATGCAGAATCTTAAGGTCCTAGCTCATGTCCAAGGCTCCAAAGAAAGCTAAAACGTCAAAAATCGATACCTAAAACGTAAATTGTACTACTTCTTACTGGCTATTACATCAACTTAGAAGCTTCATCTATGTTCTACTATGGTGCTTTTAGTGTCTCCGCATAACATAGCACGCGACATAGCTTTGCAGACGATAAGTACAACCGTTTCAGAGAAGAGGGGCCAATGTGACGATCTGGCTTTAAGTCGATTCGATAACAAATGACGAAAACGGACGGATTTCTTTAGGTTTTTACTACATATGAACACTTTTCACATTCTCCCGTGCAACTCGACTGCTAGTCCTCCTTTCATGCAGAATCTTAAGGTCCTAGCGCATGTCCAAGGCACCAAAGATAGCTAAAAAGTCAATAATCGATACCTAAAAGTTGAACTGTACTACTTGTTACTGGCTATTACATTACTTAGAAGCTTCATCTGTGTTCTACTATGGAGCTTTTAGTGTCTCCGTATACCGCAGCAAGCGACATAGCTTTGCAGACGATAAGAACAACCGTTTCAGAGAAGAGGGGCCAATGTGACAATCTGGGTTTAAGTCGATTCGATAACAAATGACGAAAACGGACGGATTTCTCAGGTTTTTACTACATATGAACACTTTTCACATTCTCCCATGCAACTCGGCTGCTAGTCCTCCTTTCATTCAGAATCTTAAGGTCCTAGCTCATGTCCAAGGCACCAAAGAATGGTAAAAAGTCAATAATCGAACCTAAGTCTTGAATTGTACTACATTTAACTGGATATTACTTCAACTTAGAAGCTTCATCTGTGTTCTACAATGGTGATTTAAGTGTCTCCGCATACCGCAGCACGCGACATAGCTTTGCAGACGATAAGTACAACCGTTTCAGAGAGAAGAGCGGCAAATGTGACGATCTGGCTTTCAGTCGATTCGATAACAAATGACGAAAACGGACGGATTTCTCTGGTTTTTACTACATATGAACACTTTTCACATACTCCCGTGCAACGCGGCTGCCAGTCTTCCTTTCATGCAGAATCTTAAGCTCCTAGCTCATGTCCAAGGCACCAAAGCCAGCTAAATAGTCAATAATCGATACCTAAATCTTGAACTGTGCTACTTCTTACTTGCTATTACATCAACTTAGAAGCTTCATGTGTGTTCTACTATGGTGCTTTTAGTGTCTCCGTATACCGCAGCACGCGACAAAGCTTTGCAGACGATAAGTACTACCGTTTCAGAGAGAAGAGCGGCCAATGTGACGATCTGGCTTTAAGTCGATTCGATAACAAATGACGAAAACGGACGGATTTCTCAGGTTTTTACTACATATGAACACTTTTTACATACTCCCGTTCAACGCGGCTGCTAGTTCTCCTTTCATGCAGAATCTTAAGGTCCTAGCTCATGTCCAAGGCACCAAAGCCAGCAAAATAGTCAGTAATCGATACCTAAAACTTGAATTTTACTACTTCTTACTGGCTATTACATCAACTTAGAAGCTTCATCTGTGTTCTACTATGGTGCTTTTAGTGTCTCCGCATACCGCATCACGCGACATAGCTTTGCAGACGATAAGTACAACCGTTTCAGAGAGAAGAGCGGCCAATGTGACGATCTGGCTTCAAGTTGATTCGATAACAAATGACGAAAACGGACGGATTTCTCAGGTTTTTACTACATATGAACACTTTTCACAATACTCCCGTGCAACGCGGCTGCTAGTCCTCCTTTCATGCAGAATCTTAAGGTCCTACCTCATGTCCAAGGCTCCAAAGCCAGCTAAAAAGTCAAAAATCGATACCTAAAACGTAAATTGTACTACTTCTTACTGGCTATTACATCAACTTAGAAGCTTCATTTATGTTCTACTATGGTGGTTTAGTGTCTCCGCATACCGCAGCACGCGACATAGCTTTGCAGACGATAAGTACAACCGTTTCAGAGAGAAGAGCGGCCAATGTGACGATCTGGCTTTAAGTCGATTCGATAACAAATGACGAAAACGGACGGATTTCTCAGGTTGTTACTACATATGAACACTTTTCACATACTCCCGTGCAACGCGGCTGCTAGTCCTCTTTTCATGCAGATTCTTAAGCTCCTAGCTCATGTCCAAGGCACCAAAGAATGGTAAAAAGTCAATAATCGAACCTAAGTCTTGAATTGTACTACATTTAACTGGATATTACTTCAACTTAGAAGCTTCATCTGTGTTCTACAATGGTGATTTAAGTGTCTCCGCATACCGCAGCACGCGACATAGCTTTGCAGACGATAAGTACTACCGTTTCAGAGAGAAGAGCGGCCAATGTGACGATCTGGCTTTCAGTCGATGCGATAACAAATGACGAAAACGGACGGATGTCTCTGGTTTTTACTACATATTAACACTTTTCACATACTCCCGTGCAACGCGGCTTCTATTCCTCCTTTCATGCAGAATCGTAAGCTCCTAGCTCATGTACAAAGGCACAAAAGCCAGCAAAATAGTCAATAATCGATAACTAAAACTTGAACTGTACTACTTCTTACTGGCTATTACATCAACTTAGAAGCTTCATCTGTGTTCTACTATGGTGCTTTTAGTGTCTCCGTATACCGCAGCACGCGACATAGCTTTGCAGACGATATGTACTACCGTTTCAGAGAGAAGAGCGGCCAATGTGCCGATCCGGCTTTAAGTTGATTCGATAACAAATGACGAAAACGGACGGATTTCTCAGGTTTCTACTACATATGAACACTTTCGACATACTCCCGTGCAACGCGGCTGCTATTTCTCCTTTCATGCAGAATCTTAAGGTCCTAGCTCATGTCCAAGGCTCCAAAGCCAGCTAAAAAGTCAATAATCGATACCTAAAACGTAAATTGTACTACTTCTTACTGGCTATTACATCAACTTAGAAGCTTCATCTATGTTCTACTATGGTGCTTTTAGTGTCTCCGCATACTGCAACACGCGACATAGCTTTGCAGACGATAAGTACAACCGTTTCAGAGAGGAGAGCGGCCAATGTGACGATCTGGCTTTAAATCGATTCGATAACAAATGACGAAAACGGACGGATTTCTCAGGTTTTTACTACATATGAACACTTTTCACATTCTCCCGTGCAACTCGGTTGCTAGTCCTTCTTTCATGCAGAATCTTAAGGTCCTAGCTCATGTCCAAGGCACCAAAGCCAGCTAAAATGACAATAATCGATAGGTAAAACTTGAATTGTACTACTTCTTACTGGCTATTACATCAACTTAGAAGCTTCATCTGTGTTCTACTATGGTGCTTTTAGGGTCTCCGCATACCGCAGCACGCGACATAGCTTTGCAGACGATAAGTACAACCGTTTCAGAGAGAAGAGCCGCCAATGTGACGATCTGGCTTTAAGACGATTCGATAACAAATGACGAAAACTGACGGATTTCTCAGGTTTCTACTACATATGAACACTTTACGCATTCTCCCATGCAACTTGGCTGCTAGTCCTCCTTTCATGCAGAATCTTAAGGTCCTAGCTCATGTCCAAGGCACCAAAGCCAGCTAAAAAGTCAATAATCAGTACCCAAAACTTGAATTGTACTACTTCTTACTGGCTATTACATCAACTTAGAAGCTTCATCTGTGTTCTACTATGGTGCTTTTAGTGTCTCCGCATACCGCAGCACGCGACATAGCTGTGCAGACGATAAGTACAACCGTTTCAGAGAGAAGAGCGGCCAATGTGTACGATCTGGCTTTAAGTCGATTCCATAACAAATGACGAAAACGGACGGATTTCTCAGTTTTTTAGTACATATGAACACTTTTCACATTCTCCTGTGCAACTCGGCTGCTAGTCCTCGTTTCATGCAGAATCGTAAGGTCCTAGCTCATGTCCAAGGCACCAAAGCCGGCTAAAAAGTCAATAATCGATACCTAAAACTTGAATTGTACTACTTCTTGCTTGCTATTACATCAACTTAGAAGCTTCATCTGCGTTCAATCATGGTGCTTTTAGAGTCTCCGCATACCGCAGCACGCGACATAGCTTTGCAGACGATAAATACAACCGTTTCAGAGAGGAGAGCGGCCAATGTGACGATCTGGCTTTAAATCGATTCGATAACAAATGACGAAAACGGACGGATTTCTCAGGTTTTTACTACATATGAACACTTGTCACATTCTCCCGTGCAACTCGGCTGCTAGTCCTTCTTTCATGCAGAATCTTAAGGTCCTAGCTCATGTCCAAGGCACCAAAGCCAGTTAAAAAGTCAATATTCTATTCCTAAAACTTGAATTGTACTACTTCTTACTGGTTATTACATCAACATAGAAGCTTTATCTGTGTTCTACTATGGTGCTTTTAGTGTCTCCGCATAACGCAGCACGCGACATAGCTTTGCAGACGATAAGTACACCCGTTGCAGAGAACAGGGGATAATGTGACGATCTGGCTTTAAGTCGATTCGATAACAAATGACGAAAACGGACGGATTTCTCATATTTTTACTACATATGAACACTTTTCACATTCTCCCATGCAACTCGGCTGCTAGTCCTCCTTTCATGCAGAATCTTAAGGTCCTAGCTCATGTCCAAAGCACCAAAGCCAGCTAAAAAGTCAATAATCGATACATAAAACTTGAATTGTACTACTTCTTACTGGCTATTACATCAACTTAGAAGCTTCATCTGTGTTCTACTATGGTGCTTTTAGTGTCTCCGCATACCGCAGCACGCGACATAGCTTTGCAGACGATAAGTACAACCGTTTCAGAGAGAAGAGGGGCCAATGTGACGATCTGGCTTTAAGTCGATTCGATAACAAATAACGAAAACGGACGGATTTCTCAGGTTTTTACTACATATGAACACTTTTCACATTCTCCCATGCAACTCGGCTGCTAGTCCTCCTTTCATACACAATCTTAAGGTCCTAGCTCATGTCCAAGGCACCAAAGCCAGAAAAAAAGGTCAATAATCGATACCTATAACTTGAATTGTACTACTTCTTACTGGCTATAACATCAACTTAGAAGCTTCATCTGTGTTCTACTATGGTGCTTTTAGTGTCTCCGCATACCGCAGCACGCGACATAGCTTTGCAGACGATAAGTACAACCGTTTCAGAGAGAAGAGCGGCCAATGTGACGATCTTGCTTTAAGTCGATTCGATAACAAATGGCGAAAACGGACGGATTTCTCAGGTTTTTACTACATATGAACACTTTTCGCATTCTTCCATGAAACTCGGCTGCTAGTCCTCCTTTCATGCAGAATCTTAAGGTCCTAGCTCATGTCCAAGGCACCAAAGCCAGCTAAAAAGTCAAAAATCGATACCTAAAACGTAAATTGTACTACTTCTTACTGGCTATCACATCAACTTAGAAGCTTCATCTATGTTCTACTATGGTGCTTTTAGTGTCTCCTCATACCGCAGCACGCGACATAGCTTTGCAGACGATAAGTACAACCGTTTCAGACAGAACTGCAGCCAATGTGATGATCCTGATTTAAGTCGATTCTATAACAAATTATGAAAACGGACGTATTTCTCAGGTTTTTACTACATTTGAACACTTGTCAAATTCTCCCGTGCAACTCGGCTGCTAGTCCTTCCTTCATGCAGAATCTTAAGGTCCTATCTCATATCCAAGGCACCAAAGCCAGCTAAAAATTAATAATCGATAACTAAAACTTGAATTGTACTACATCCTGCATGCTATTACATCAACTTAGAAGCTTTCTCTGTGTTCTACTATGGTGCTTTTAGTGTCTCCGCATACCGCAGCACGCGACATAGCTTTGCAGACGATAAGTACAACCGTTTCAGAGAGAAGGGCGGCCAATGTGACGATCTGGCTTTAAATCGATTCGATAACAAATGACGAAAACGGACGGATTTCTGAGGTTTTTACTACATATGAACACTTTTCACATACTCCCATGCAACGCGGCTGCTAGTCCTCCTTTCATGCAGACTCTTAAGGTCCTAGCGCATGTCCAAGGCACCAAAGATAGCTAAAAAGTCAATAATCGATACCTAAAAGTTGAACTGTACTACTTGTTACTGGCTACTACATTACTTAGAAGCTTCATCTGTGTTCTACTATGGTGCTTTTAGTGTCTCCGCATACCGCAGCACGCGACATAGCTTTGCAGACGATAAGTACAACCGTTTCAGAGAGAAGAGCGGCCAATGTGACGATCTTGCTTTAAGTCGATTCGATAACAAATGACGAAAACGGACGGATTTCTCAGGTTTTTACTACATATGAACACTTTTCGCATTCTCCCATGAAACTCGGCTGTTAGTCCTCCTTTCATGCAGAATCTTAAGGTCCTAGCTCATGTCCAAGGCACCAAAGCCAGCTAAAAAGTCAAAAATCGATACCTAAAACGTAAATTGTACTACTGCTTACTGGCTATTACATCAACTTAGAAGCTTCATCTATGTTCTACTATGGTGCCTTTAGTGTCTCCTCATACCGCAGCACGCGACATAGCTTTGCAGACGATAAGTACAACCGTTTCAGAGAGAAGAGTGGCCAATGTGACGATCTGGCTTTAAGTCGATTCGATAACAAATTACGAAAACGGACGTATTTCTCAGGTTTTTACTACATTTGAACACTTGTCACATTCTCCCGTGCAACTCGGCTGCTAGTCCTTCTTTCATGCAGAATCTTAAGGTCCTAGCTCATGTCCAAGGCACCAAAGCCAGCTAAAAAGTCAATAATCTATACCTATAACTTGAATTGTACTACTTCTTACTGGTAATTACATCAACTTAGAAGCTTCATCTGTGTTCTACTATGGTGCTTTTAGTGTCTCCGCATAACATAGCACGCGACATAGCTTTGCAGACGATAAGTACAACCGTTTCAGAGAAGAGGGGCCAATGTGACGATCTGGCTTTAAGTCGATTCGATAACAAATGACGAAAACGGACGGATTTCTTTAGGTTTTTACTACATATGAACACTTTTCACATTCTCCCGTGCAACTCGACTGCTAGTCCTCCTTTCATGCAGAATCTTAAGGTCCTAGCGCATGTCCAAGGCACCAAAGATAGCTAAAAAGTCAATAATCGATACCTAAAAGTTGAACTGTACTACTTGTTACTGGCTATTACATTACTTAGAAGCTTCATCTGTGTTCTACTATGGTGCTTTTAGTGTCTCCGCATACCGCAGCACGCGACATAGCTTTGCAGACGATAAGTACAACCGTTCAGAGAGAAGAGCGGCCAATGTGACGATCTGGATTTCAGTCGATTCGATAACAAATGACGAAAACGGACGGATTTCTCAGGTTTTTACTACATATGAACACTTTTCACATACTCCCGTGCAACGCGGCTGCTTGTCCTCCTTTCATGCAGAATCTTAAGCTCCTAGCTAATGTCCAAGGCAGCAAAGCCATCTAAATAGTCAATAATCGATACCTAAAACTTGTACTGTACTACTTCTTACTAGCTATTACATCAACTTAGAAGCTTCATCTGTGTTCTACTATGGTGCTTTTAGTGTCTCCGCATACCGCAGCACGCGACATAGCTTTGCAGACGATAAGTACAACCTTTACAGTGAGAAGAGCGGCGAATGTGACGATCTGGCTTTAAGTCGATTCCATAACAAATGACGAGAACGGACGGATTTCTTTAGGTTTTTACTACATATGAACACTTTTCACATTCCCCCATGCAACTCGGCTGCTAGTCCTCCTTTCATGCAGAATCTTAATTCCTAGCTCATGTCCAAGGCTCCAAAGCCAGCTAAAAGTCAAAAATCGATACCTAAAACGTATATTGTACTACTTCTTACTGGCTATTACATCAACTTAGAAGCTTCATCTATGTTCTACTATGGTGGTTTAGTGTCTCCGCATACCGCAGCACGCGACATAGCTTTGCAGACGATAAGTACAACCGTTTCAGAGAGAAGAGCGGCCAATGTGACGACCTGGCTTTAAGTCGATTCCATAACAAATGACGAAAACGGACGGATTTCTCAGGTTTTTACTACATATGAACACTTTTCACATACTCAAGTGCAACGCGGCTGCTAGTCCTCCTTTCATGCAGAATCTTAAGCTCCTAGCTCATGTCCAAGGCACCAAACCCAGCTAAATAATCAATAATCGATACCTAAAACTTGAACTGTACTACTTCTTACTAGCTATTACATCAACTTAGAAGCTTCATCTATGTTCTACTATGGTGCTTTTAGTGTCTCCGCATACCGCAGCACGCGACATAGCTTTGCAGACGATAAGTACAACCTTTACAGTGAGAAGAGCGGCCAATGTGACGATCTGGCTTTAAGTCGATTCCATAACAAATGACGAAAACGGACGGATTTCTTTAGGTTTTTACTACATATGAACACTTTTCACATTCTCCCATGCAACTCGGCTGCTAGTCCTCCTTTCATGCAGAATCTTAAGGTCCTAGCTCATGTCCAAGGCTCCAAAGAAAGCTAAAACGTCAAAAATCGATACCTAAAACGTAAATTGTACTACTTCTTACTGGCTATTACATCAACTTAGAAGCTTCATCTATGTTCTACTATGGTGGTTTAGTGTCTCCGCATACCGCAGCACGCGACATAGGTTTGCAGACGATAAGTACAACCGTTTCAGAGAGAAGAGCGGACAATGTGACGATCTGGCTTTAAGTCGATTCGATAACAAATGACGAAAACGGACGGATTTCTCAGGTTGTTACTACATATGAACACTTTTCACATACTCCCGTGCAACGCGGCTGCTAGTCCTCTTTTCATGCAGATTCTTAAGCTCCTAGCTCATGTACAAAGGCACAAAAGCCAGCAAAATAGTCAATAATCGATACCTAAAACTTGAACTGTACTACTTCTTACTGGCTATTACATCAACTTAGAAGCTTCATCTGTGTTCTACTATGGAGCTTTTAGTGTCTCCGTATACCGCAGCAAGCGACATAGCTTTGCAGACGATAAGAACAACCGTTTCAGAGAAGAGGGGCCAATGTGACAATCTGGGTTTAAGTCGATTCGATAACAAATGACGAAAACGGACGGATTTCTCAGGTTTTTACTACATATGAACACTTTTCACATTCTCCCATGCAACTCGGCTGCTAGTCCTCCTTTCATTCAGAATCTTAAGGTCCTAGCTCATGTCCAAGGCACCAAAGAATGGTAAAAAGTCAATAATCGAACCTAAGTCTTGAATTGTACTACATTTAACTGGATATTACTTCAACTTAGAAGCTTCATCTGTGTTCTACAATGGTGATTTAAGTGTCTCCGCATACCGCAGCACGCGACATAGCTTTGCAGACGATAAGTACAACCGTTTCAGAGAGAAGAGCGGCAAATGTGACGATCTGGCTTTCAGTCGATTCGATAACAAATGACGAAAACGGACGGATTTCTCTGGTTTTTACTACATATGAACACTTTTCACATACTCCCGTGCAACGCGGCTGCCAGTCTTCCTTTCATGCAGAATCTTAAGCTCCTAGCTCATGTCCAAGGCACCAAAGCCAGCTAAATAGTCAATAATCGATACCTAAATCTTGAACTGTGCTACTTCTTACTTGCTATTACATCAACTTAGAAGCTTCATGTGTGTTCTACTATGGTGCTTTTAGTGTCTCCGCATACCGCAGCACGCGACAAAGCTTTGCAGACGATAAGTACTACCGTTTCAGAGAGAAGAGCGGCCAATGTGACGATCTGGCTTTAAGTCGATTCGATAACAAATGACGAAAACGGACGGATTTCTCAGGTTTTTACTACATATGAACACTTTTCACATACTCCCGTTCAACGCGGCTGCTAGTTCTCCTTTCATGCAGAATCTTAAGGTCCTAGCTCATGTCCAAGGCACCAAAGCCAGCAAAATAGTCAGTAATCGATACCTAAAACTTGAATTTTACTACTTCTTACTGGCTATTACATCAACTTAGAAGCTTCATCTGTGTTCTACTATGGTGCTTTTAGTGTCTCCGCATACCGCATCACGCGACATAGCTTTGCAGACGATAAGTACAACCGTTTCAGAGAGAAGAGCGGCCAATGTGACGATCTGGCTTCAAGTTGATTCGATAACAAATGAGGAAAACGGACGGATTTCTCAGGTTTTTACTACATATGAACACTTTTCACAATACTCCCGTGCAACGCGGCTGCTAGTCCTCCTTTCATGCAGAATCTTAAGGTCCTACCTCATGTCCAAGGCTCCAAAGCCAGCTAAAAAGTCAAAAATCGATACCTAAAACGTAAATTGTACTACTTCTTACTGGCTATTACATCAACTTAGAAGCTTCATCTATGTTCTACTATGGTGGTTTAGTGTCTCCGCATACCGCAGCACGCGACATAGCTTTGCAGACGATAAGTACAACCGTTTCAGAGAGAAGAGCGGCCAATGTGACGATCTGGCTTTAAGTCGATTCGATAACAAATGACGAAAACGGACGGATTTCTCAGGTTGTTACTACATATGAACACTTTTCACATACTCCCGTGCAACGCGGCTGCTAGTCCTCTTTTCATGCAGATTCTTAAGCTCCTAGCTCATGTCCAAGGCACCAAAGAATGGTAAAAAGTCAATAATCGAACCTAAGTCTTTGATTGTACTACATTTAACTGGATATTACTTCAACTTAGAAGCTTCATCTGTGTTCTACAATGGTGATTTAAGTGTCTCCGCATACCGCAGCACGCGACATAGCTTTGCAGACGATAAGTACTACCGTTTCAGAGAGAAGAGCGGCCAATGTGACGATCTGGCTTTCAGTCGATGCGATAACAAATGACGAAAACGGACGGATTTCTCTGGTTTTTACTACATATTAACACTTTTCACATACTCCCGTGCAACGCGGCTTCTATTCCTCCTTTCATGCAGAATCGTAAGCTCCTAGCTCATGTACAAAGGCACAAAAGCCAGCAAAATAGTCAATAATCGATAACTAAAACTTGAACTGTACTACTTCTTACTGGCTATTACATCAACTTAGAAGCTTCATCTGTGTTCTACTATGGTGCTTTTAGTGTCTCCGTATACCGCAGCACGCGACATAGCTTTGCAGACGATATGTACTACCGTTTCAGAGAGAAGAGCGGCCAATGTGCCGATCCGGCTTTAAGTTGATTCGATAACAAATGACGAAAACGGACGGATTTCTCAGGTTTCTACTACATATGAACACTTTCGACATACTCCCGTGCAACGCGGCTGCTATTTCTCCTTTCATGCAGAATCTTAAGGTCCTAGCTCATGTCCAAGGCTCCAAAGCCAGCTAAAAAGTCAATAATCGATACCTAAAACTTGAATTGTTCTACTTCTCACTCGCTATTACATCAACTTAGAAGCTTCACCTGTGTTCTACTATGGTGCTTTTAGTGTCTCCGTATATCGCAGCACGCGACATAGCTTTGCAGACGATAAGTACAACCGTATGAGAGAAGAGGGGCCAATATGTCAATCTGGGTTTATGTCGATTCGATAACAAATGACGAAAACGGACGGATTTCTCAGGTTTTTGCTACATATGAACACTTTTCACATTCTCCCTTGCAACTCGGCTGCTAGATCTCCTTTCATGCAGAATCTTAAGGTCCTACATCATGTCCATGGCTCCAAAGCCAGGTAAAAAGTCAAAAATCGATTCCTAAAACTTGAATTGTACTACCTCTTACTGGCTATTACATCAACTTAGAAGCTTAATCTGTGTTCTACTATGGTGCTTTTAGTGTCTACGTATATCGCAGCACGCGACATAGCTTTGCAGACGATAAGTACAACCGTTTGAGAGAAGAGGGGCCAATATGTCAATCTGGGTTTATGTCGATTCGATAACAAATGACGAAAACGGACGGATTTCTCAGGTTTTTGCTACATATGAACACTTTTCACATTCTCCCTTGCAACTCGGCTGCTAGATCTCCTTTCATGCAGAATCTTAAGGTCCTACATCATGTCCATGGCTCCAAAGCCAGGTAAAAAGTCAAAAATCGATTCCTAAAACTTGAATTGTACTACTTCTTACTGGCTTTACATCAACTTAGAAGCTTAATCTATGGTGCTTTTAGTGTCTCTGCATACCGCAGCACGCGACATAGCTTTGCAGACGATAAGTACAACCGTTTCAGAGAGAAGAGCGGCCAATGTGACGATCTGGCTTTCGGTCGATGCGATAACAAATGACGAAAACGGACGGATTTCGCAGGTTTTTACTACATATGAACACTTTTCACAATACTCCCGTGAAACGCGGCCGCTAGTCCTCCTTTCGTGCAGAATCGTAACGTCCTACCTCATGTCCATGATTCCAAAGCCAGCTAAAAAGTCAAAAATCGATACCTAAAACGTAAATTGTACTACTTCTTACTGGCTATTACATCAACTTAGAAGCTTCATCTATGTTCTACTATGGTGGCTTAGTGTCTCCGCATACCGCAGCACGCGACATAGCTTTGCAGACGATAAGTACAACCGTTTCAGAGAGAAGAGCGGCCAATGTGACGATCTGGCTTTAAGTCGATTCGATAACAAATGACGAAAACGGATGGATTTCTCAGTTTGTTACTACATATGAACACTTTTCACATACTCCCGTGCAACGCGGCTGCTAGTCCTCTTTTCATGCAGATTCTTAAGCTCCTAGCTCATGTACAAAGGCACAAAAGCCAGCAAAATAGTCAATAATCGATACCTAAAACTTGAACTGTACTACTTCTTACTGGCTATTACATCAACTTAGAAGCTTAATCTGTGTTCTACTATGGTGCTTTTAGTGTCTCCGTATACCGCAGCACGCGACATAGCTTTGCAGACGATAAGTACAACCGTTTCAGAGAAGAGGGTCCAATGTGACAATCTGGGTTTAAGTCGATTCGATAACAAATGACGAAAATGGACGGACTTCTCAGGTTTTTACTACATATGAACACTTTTCACATTCTCCCATGCAACTCGGCTGCTAGTCCTCCTTTCATGCAGAATCTTAAGGTCCTAGCTCATGTCCAAGGCACCAAAGAATGGTAAAAAGTCAATAATCGAACATAAGTCTTGAATTGTACTACATTTAACTGGATATTACTTCAACTTAGAAGCTTCATCTGTGTTCTACAATGGTGATTTAAGTGTCTCCGCATACCGCAGCACGCGACATAGCTTTGCAGACGATAAGTACAACCGTTAGAGAGAAGAGGGCAAATATGTCAATCTGGGTTTAAGTCGATTCGATAACAAATGACGAAAACGGACGGATTTCTCAGGTTTTTACTACATATGAACACTTTTCACATTCTCCCACGCAACTCGGCTGCTAGTCCTCCTTTCATGCAGAATCTTATGGTCCTAGCTCATGTCCAATGTACCAAAGCCAGCTAAAATGTCAATAATCGATACTTAAAACTTGAATTGTACTACTCCTTATTGGCTATTACGTCAACTTAGAAGCTTCATCTGTGTTCTACTATAGGGCTTTTAGTGTCTCCGCATACCGAAGCACGCGACATAGCTTTGCAGACGATAAGTACAACCGTTTCAGAGAGAAGAGCGTCCAATGTGACGATCTGGCTGTAAGTCGATTCGATAACAAATGACGAAAACGAACGGATTTCTCAGGTTTTTACTACATATGAACACTTTTCACATACTCCCGATCAACTCGGCTGCTAGTCCTCCTTTCATGCAGAATCTTAAGGTCCTAGCTCAGGTCCAGGGCACCAAAGCCAGCTAAAAAGTCAATAATCGATTCCTAAAACTTGAATTGTACTACTTCTGACTGGCTATTACATCAACTTAGAAGCTTCATCTATGTTCTACTATGGTGCTTTTAGTGTCTCCGCATACCGCAGCACGCGACATAGCTTTGCAGACGATAAGTACAACCGTTTCAGAGAGAAGAGCGGCCAATGTGACGATCTGGCTTTAAGTCGATTCGATAATAAATTGCGAAAACGGACGGATTTCTCAGGCTTTTACTACACATGAACACTTTTCGCATTCTCCCGTTCAACTCGGCTGCGAGTCCTCCTTTTATGCAGAATCTTAAGGTCCGAGCTCATGTCCAAGGCACCAAAGCCAGCTACAAAGTCAATAATCGTTACCTAAAACTTGAATTGTACTACTTCTTACTGGCTATTACATCAATTTAGAAGCTTCATCTGTGTTCATTTATGGTGATTTTAGTGTCTCCGCATACCGCAGCACGTGACATAGCTTTGCAGACGATAAGTACAACCGTTTCAGAGAGAAGAGCGGCCAATGTGACGATCTGGCTTTAAGTCGATTCGATAACAAATGACGAAAATGGACGGATTTCTCAGGTTTTTACTACATATAAACACTTTTCACGTACTCCCGTGCAACTCGGCTGCTAGTCCTCCTATCATGCAGAATCTTAAGGTCCTAGCTCATGTCCAAGGCACCAAAGCCAGCTAAAAAGTCAATATTCGATACCTAAAACTTGAATTGTACTACTTCTTACTGGTTATTACATCAACTTAGAGGCTTCATCTGTGTTCCGCTATGGTGATTTTAGTGACTCCGCATACCGTAGCACGCGACATAGCTTTGCAGACGATAAGTACAACCGTTTCAGAGAGAAGAGGGGCCAATGTGACGATCTGGCTTTAAGTCGATTCGATAACAAATGACTAAAATGGACGGATTTCTCAGGTTTTTACTACATATGAACACTTTTCACATACTCCCGTCCAAAGCAGCTGCTAGTCCTCCTTTCATGCAGAATCTTAAGGTCCTAGCTCATGTCCAAGGCACCAAAGCCAGCAAAAAGTCCATAATCGATACCAAAAACTTGAATTGTACTACTTCTTACTGGCTATTACATCAACTTAGAAGCTTAATCTGTGTTCTACTATGGTGCTTTTAGTGTCTCCGCATACCGCAGCACGCGACATAGCTTTGCAGACGATAAGTACAACCGTTTCACAGAGAAGAGCGGCCAATGTGACGATCTGGCTTTAAGTCGATGCGATAACAAATGACGAAAACGGACGGATTTCTCAGGTTTTTACTACATATGAACACTTTTCACATACTCCCGATCAACTCGGCTGCTAGTCCTCCCTTCATGCTGAATCTTAAGGTCCTAGCTCAGGTCCAGGGCACCAAAGCCAGCTAAAAAGTCAATAATCGATTCCTAAAACTTGAATTGTACTACTTCTGACTGGCTATTACATCAACTTAGAAGCTTCATCTATGTTCTACTATGGTGCTTTTAGTGTCTCCGCATACCGCAGCACGCGACATAGCTTTGCAGACGATAAGTACAACCGTTTCAGAGAAAAGAGTGGCCAATGTGACGATCTGGCTTTAAGTCGATTCGATAACAAATGACGAAAACGAACGGATTTCTCAGGTTTTTACTACATATGACACTTTTAACATTCTCCCTTGCAACTCGGCTGCTAGCCCTCCTTTCATGCAGAATCTTAAAGTCCTACCTCATGTCCAAGGCACCAAAGCCAGCAAAAAGTCAATTATCGATACCTAAAACTTGAATTATACTACTTCTTACTGGCTATTACATCAACTTAGAAGCTTAATCTGTGTTCTACTATGGTGCTTTTAGTGTCTCCGCATACCGCAGCACGCGACATAGCTTTGCAGACGATAAGTACAACCGTTTCAGAGAGAAGAGCGGCCAATGTGACGATCTGGCTTTAAGTCGATTCGATAATAAATTGCGAAAACGGACGGATTTCTCAGGCTTTTACTACACATGAACACTTTTCGCATTCTCCCGTTCAACTCGGCTGCGAGTCCTCCTTTTATGCAGAATCTTAAGGTCCTAGCTCATGTCCAAGGCACCAAAGCCAGCTAAAAAGTCAATATTCGATACCTAAAACTTGAATTGTACTACTTCTTACTGGTTATTACATCAACTTAGAGGCTTCATCTGTGTTCCGCTATGGTGATTTTAGTGACTCCGCATACCGTAGCACGCGACATAGCTTTGCAGACGATAAGTACAACCGTTTCAGAGAGAAGAGGGGCCAATGTGACGATCTGGCTTTAAGTCGATTCGATAACAAATGACTAAAATGGACGGATTTCTCAGGTTTTTACTACATATGAACACTTTTCACATACTCCCGTCCAAAGCAGCTGCTAGTCCTCCTTTCATGCAGAATCTTAAGGTCCTAGCTCATGTCCAAGGCACCAAAGCCAGCAAAAAGTCCATAATCGATACCAAAAACTAGAATTGTACTACTTCTTACTGGCTATTACATCAACTTAGAAGCTTAATCTGTGTTGTACTATGGTGCTTTTAGTGTCTCCGCATACCGCAGCACGCGACATAGCTTTGCAGACGATAAGTACAACCGTTTCAGAGAGAAGAGCGGCCAATGTGACGCACTGCTTTAAGTCGATTCGATTATTAATTACGAAAAAGGACGGATTTCTCAGGTTTTTACTACATATGAACACTTTACGCATCCTCCCGTGCAACTCGGCTGCTAGTCCTCCTTTCATGCCGAATCTTAAGGTCCTAGCTCATATCCAAGGCACCAAAGCCAGCTAAAAAGTCAATAATCGATACCTAAATCTTGAATTGTACTACTCCTTATTGGCTATTACGTCAACTTAGAAGCTTCATCTGTGTTCTACTGTAGTGCTTTTAGTGTCTCCGCATACCGCAGCACGCGACATAGCTTTGCAGACGATAAGTACAACCGTTTCAGACAGAAGAGCGTCCAATGTGACGATCTGGCTGTAAGTCGATTCGATAACAAATGACGAAAACGAACGGATTTCTCAGGTTTTTACTACATATGAACACTTTTCACATACTCCCGATCAACTCGGCGGCTAGCCCTCCTTTCATGCAGAATCTTAAAGTCCTAGCTCATGTCCAAGGCACCAAAGCCAGCTAAAAAGTCAATAATCGATACCTAAAACTTGAATTGTACTACTTCTTACTGGTTATTACATCAACTTAGAGGCTTCATCTGTGTTCCGCTATGGTGATTTTAGTGACTCCGCATACCGCCGCACGCGACATAGCTTTGCAGACGATAAGTACAACCTTTTCAGACAGAAGAGGGGCCAATGTGACGATCTGGCTTTAAGTCGATTCGATAACAAATGACTAAAATGGACGGATTTCTCAGGTTTTTACTACATATGAACACTTTTCACATACTCCCGTCCAACGCAGCTGCTAGTCCTCCTTTCATGCAGAATCTTAAGGTCCTA
Source organism: Schistocerca gregaria (assembly GCF_023897955.1). Lineage (NCBI taxonomy): Eukaryota > Metazoa > Arthropoda > Insecta > Orthoptera > Acrididae > Schistocerca > Schistocerca gregaria. Next base: position 1,078,448 of record NW_026061768.1, read on the forward strand.
GCTCATGTCCAAGGCACCAAAGCCAGCAAAAAGTCCATAATCGATACCAAAAACTTGAATTGTACTACTTCTTACTGGCTATTACATCAACTTAGAAGCTTAATCTGTGTTCTACTATGGTGCTTTTAGTGTCTCCGCATACCGCAGCACGCGACATAGCTTTGCAGACGATAAGTACAACCGTTTCAGAGAGAAGAGCGGCCAATGTGACGATCTGGCTTTAAGTCGATTCGATAACAAATGACGAAAACGGATGGATTTCTCAGGTTTTTACTACATATGAACACTTGTCACATTCTCCCATGCAACTCGGCTGCTAGTCCTTCTTTCATGCAGAATCATAAGGACCTAGCTCATGCCAAAGGCACCAAAGCCAGCTAAAAACTCAATAATCGATACCTAAAACTTGAATTGTACTTCTTCTTACTTGCTATTACATCAACTTAGAAGCTTCATCTGTGTTCTACTATGGTGCTTTTAGTGTCTCCGCATACCGCAGCACGCGACATAGCTGTGCAGACGATAAGTACAACCGTTTCAGAGAGAAGAGCGGCCAATGTGACGCACTGCTTTAAGTCGATTCGATAATTAATTACGAAAAAGGACGGATTTCTCAGGTTTTTACTACATATGAACACTTTACGCATCCTCCCGTGCAACTCGGCTGCTAGTCCTCCTTTCATGCCGAATCTTAAGGTCCTAGCTCATATCCAAGGCACCAAAGCCAGCTAAAAAGTCAATAATCGATACCTGAATCTTGAATTGTACTACTTCTTACTGGCTATTACATCTACTTTGAAGCTTCATCTGTGTTCTACTATGGTGCTTTCAGTGTCTCCGCATCCCGCAGCACGCGTCATAGCTTTGCAGACGATAAGTACAACCGTTTCACAGAGAAGAGCGGCCAATGTGACGATCTGGCTTTAAGTCGATTCGATAACAAATGACGAAAACGGACGGATTTCTCAGGTTTTTACTACATATGAACACTTTTCACATACTCCCGTCCAAAGCAGCTGCTAGTCCTCCTTTCATGCAGAATCTTAAGGTCCTAGCTCATGTCCAAGGCACCAAAGCCAGCAAAAAGTCCATAATCGATACCAAAAACTTGAATTGTACTACTTCTTACTGGCTATTACATCAACTTAGAAGCTTAATCTGTGTTCTACTATGGTGCTTTTAGTGTCTCCGCATACCGCAGCACGCGACATAGCTTTGCAGACGATAAGTACAACCGTTTCAGAGAGAAGAGCGGCCAATGTGACGCACTGCTTTAAATCGATTCGATTATTAATTACGAAAAAGGACGGATTTCTCAGGTTTTTACTACATATGAACACTTTACGCATCCTCCCGTGCAACTCGGCTGCTAGTCCTCCTTTCATGCCGAATCTTAAGGTCCTAGCTCATATCCAAGGCACCAAAGCCAGCTAAAAAGTCAATAATCGATACCTAAATCTTTAATGGTACTACTTCTTACTGGCTATTACATCAACTTTGAAGCTTCATCTGTGTTCTACTATGGTGCTTTCAGTGTCTCCGCATCCCGCAGCACGCGTCATAGCTTTGCAGACGATAAGTACAACCGTTTCACAGAGAAGAGCGGCCAATGTGACGATCTGGCTTTAAGTCGATGCGATAACAAATGACGAAAACGGACGGATTTCTCAGGTTTTTACTACATATGAACACTTTTCACATTCTCCCATGCAACTCGGCTGCTAGTCCTCCTTTCATGCAGAATCTTAAGGTCCTAGCTCATGTCCAATGTACCAAAGCCAGCTAAAATGTCAATAATCGATACCTAAAACTTGAATTGTACTACTCCTTATTGGCTATTACGTCAACTTAGAAGCTTCATCTGTGTTCTACTGTAGTGCTTTTAGTGTCTCCGCATACCGAAGCACGCGACATAGCTTTGCAGACGATAAGTACAACCGTTTCAGAGAGAAGAGCGTCCAATGTGACGATCTGGCTGTAAGTCGATTCGATAACAAATGACGAAAACGAACGGATTTCTCAGGTTTTTACTACATATGAACACTTTTAACATTCTCCCTTGCAACTCGGCTGCTAGCCCTCCTTTCATGCAGAATCTTAAAGTCCTACCTCATGTCCAAGGCACCAAAGCCAGCAAAAAGTCAATAATCGATACCTAAAACTAGAATTATACTACTTCTTACTGGCTATTACATCAACTTAGAAGCTTAATCTGTGTTCTACTATGGTGTTTTTAGTGTCTCCGCATACCGCAGCACGCGACATAGCTTTGCAGACGATAAGTACAACCGTTTCAGAGAGAAGAGCGGCCAATTTCACGATGTGGCTTTAAGTCGATTCGATAATAAATTGCGAAAACGGGCGGATTTCTCAGGTTTTTACTACACATGAACACTTTTCGCATTCTCCCGTTCAACTCGGCTGCTAGTCCTCCTTTTATGCAGAATCTTAAGGTCCTAGCTCATGTCCAAGGCACCAAAGCCAGCTACAAAGTCAATAATCGTTACCTAAAACTTGAATTGTACTACTTCTTACTGGCTATTACATCAATTTAGAAGCTTCATCTGTGTTCATTTATGGTGACTTTAGTGTCTCCGCATACCGCAGCACGCGACATAGCTTTGCAGACGATAAGTACAACCGTTTCAGAGAGAAGAGCGGAAAATGTGACGATCTGGCTTTAAGTCGATTCGATAACAAATGACGAAAATGGACGGATGTCTCAGGTTGTTACTACATATAAACACTTTTCACGTACTCCCGTGCAACTCGGCTGCTAGTCCTCCTATCATGCAGAATCTTAAGGTCCTAGCTCATGTCCAAGGCACCAAAGCCAGCTAAAAAGTCAATAATCGATACGTAAAACTTGAATTGTACTACTTCTTACTGGTTATTACATCAACTTAGAGGCTTCATCTGTGTTCCGCTATGGTGATTTTAGTGACTCCGCATACCGCCGCACGCGACATAGCTTTGCAGACGATAAGTACAACCTTTTCAGAGAGAAGAGGGGCCAATGTGACGATCTGGCTTTAAGTCGATTCGATAACAAATGACTAAAATGGACGGATTTCTCAGGTTTTTACTACATATGAACACTTTTCACATACTCCCGTCCAACGCAGCTGCTAGTCCTCCTTTCATGCAGAATCTTAAGGTCCTAGCTCATGTCCAAGGCACCAAAGCCAGCAAAAAGTCCATAATCGATACCAAAAACTTGAATTGTACTACTTCTTACTGGCTATTACATCAACTTAGAAGCTTAATCTGTGTTCTACTATGGTGCTTTTAGTGTCTCCGCATACCGCAGCACGCGACATAGCTTTGCAGACGATAAGTACAACCGTTTCAGAGAGAAGGGCGGCCAATGTGACGATCTGGCTTTAAGTCGATTCGATAACAAATGACGAAAACAGATGGATTTCTCAGGTTTTTACTACATATGAACACTTTTCACATTCTCCCATGCAACTCGGCTGCTAGTCCTTCTTTCATGCAGAATCATAAGGACCTAGCTCATGCCAAAGGCACCAAAGCCAGCTAAAAACTCAATAATCGATACCTAAAACTTGAATTGTACTTCTTCTTACTTGCTATTACATCAACTTAGAAGCTTAATCTGTGTTCTACTATGGTGCTTTTAGTGTCTCCGCATACCGCAGCACGCGACATAGCTGTGCAGACGATAAGTACAACCGTTTCAGAGAGAAGAGCGGCCAATGTGACGCACTGCTTTAAGTCGATTCGATAATTAATTACGAAAAAGGACGGATTTTTCAGGTTTTTACTACATATGAACACTTTACGCATCCTCCCGTGCAACTCGGCTGCTAGTCCTCCTTTCATGCCGAATCTTAAGGTCCTAGCTCATATCCAAGGCACCAAAGCCAGCTAAAAAGTCAATAATCGATACCTAAATCTTGAATTGTACTACTTCTTACTGGCTATTACATCTACTTTGAAGCTTCATCTGTGTTCTACTATGGTGCTTTCAGTGTCTCCGCATCCCGCAGCACGCGTCATAGCTTTGCAGACGATAAGTACAACCGTTTCACAGAGAAGAGCGGCCAATGTGACGATCTGGCTTTAGGTCGATTCGTTAACAAATGACGAAAACGGACGGATTTCTCAGGTTTTTACTACATATGAACACTTTTCACATTCTCCCATGCGACTCGGCTGCTAGTCCTCCTTTCATGCAGAATCATAAGGTCCTAGCTCATGTCCAAGGCACCAAAGCCAGCCAAAAAGTCAATAATCGATACCTAAAACTTGAATTGTACTACTTCTTACTGGGTATTACCTCAACTTAGAAGCTTAATCTGTGTTCTACTATGGTGCTTTTAGTGTCTCCGCATACCGCAGCACGCGACATAGCTTTGCAGACGATAAGTACAACCGTTTCAGAGAGAAGAGCGGCCAATGTGACGCACTGCTTTAAGTCGATTCGATAATAAATTACGGAAACGGGCGGATTTCTCAGGTTCTTACTACATATGAACACTTTTCGCATCCTCCCGTGCAACTCGGCTGCTAGTCCTCCTTTCATGCAGAATCTTAAGGTCCTAGCTCATGTCCAAGGCACCAAAGCCAGCTAAAAAGTCAATATTCGACACCTAAAACTTGAATTGTACTACTCCTTACTGGCTATTACGTCAACTTAGAAGCTTCATCTGTGTTCTACTATGGTGCTTTTAGTGTTTCCGCATACCGCAGCACGCGACAAAGCTGTGCAGACGATAAGTACAACCGTTTCAGAGAGAAGAGCGGCCAATGTGACGATCTGGCTTTAAGTCGATTCGATAACAAATGACGAAAATGGACGGATTTCTCAGGTTTTTACTACATATGAACACTTTTCACATACTCCCGTGCAACGCGGCTGCTACTCCTCCTTTCATGCGGAATCTTAAGGTCCTAGCTCATGTCCAAGGCACAAAAGCCAGATAAAAAGTCAATATTCGATACCTAAAACTTGAGTTGTACTACTTCTCACTGGCCATCACATCAACTTAGAAGCTTCATCTGTGTTCTACTATGGTGCTTTTAGTGTCTCCGCATACCGCAGCACGCGACATAGCTTTGCAGACGATAAGTACAACCGTTTCAGAGAGAAGAGCGGCCAATGAGACGCACTGCTTTAAGTCGATTCGATAATAAATTACGAAAACGGACGGATTTCTCAGGTTTTTACTACATATGAACACTTTTCGCATCCTCGAGTGCAACTCGGCTGCTAGTCCTCCTTTCATGCAGAATCATAAGGTCCTAGCTCATGTCCAAGGCACCAAAGCCAGCTAAAAAGTCAATATTCGATACCTAAAACTTGAATTGTACTACTCCTTACTGGCTATTACATCAACTTAGAAGCTTCAGCTGTGTTCTACTATGGTGCTTTTAGTGTCTCCGCCTACTGCAGCACGCGACATAGCTTTGCAGACGATAAGTACAACCGATTCAGAGAGGAGAGGGGCCAATGTGACGATCTGGCTTTTAGTCGATTCGATAACAAATGACGAAAACGGACGGATTTCTCAGGTTTTTACTACATATGAACACTTTTTACATTCTCCCGTGCAACTCGGCTGCTACTCCTCCTTTCATGCGGAATCTTAAGGTCCTAGCTCTTGTCCAAGGCACCAAAGCCAGCTACAAAGTCAATAATCGATACCTAAAACTTGAGTTGTACTACTTCTCACTGGCTATCACATCAACTTAGAAGCTTCATCTGTGTTCTACTATGGTGCTTTTAGTGTCTCCGCATACTGCAGCACGCTACATAGCTTTGCAGACGATACGTACAACCGTTTCAGAGAGAAGAGGGGCAATGTGACGATCTGGCTTTATATCGATTCCTTAACAAATGACGAAAACGGACGGATTTCTCAGGTTTTTACTACATATGAACACTTTTCACATTCTCCCATGCAACCCGGCTGCTAGTCCTCCTTTCATGCAGAATCGTAAGGTCCTAGCTCATATCCAAGGCACAAAAGCCAGCTAAAAAGTCAATAATCGATACCTAAAACTTGAATTGTACTACTTCTTACTGGCTATTACATCAACTTAGAAGCTTAATCTGTGTTATACTATGGTGCTTTTAGTGTCTCCGCATACCGCAGCACGCGACATAGCTTTGCAGACGATAAGTACAACCGTTTCAGAGAGAAGAGCGGCCAATGTGACGCACTGCTTTAAGTCGATTCGATAATAAATTACGAAAACGGAAGGATTTCACAGGTTTTTACTACATATGAACACTTTTCGCATCCTCCCGTGCAACTCGGCTGCTAGTCCTCCTTTCATGCAGAATCTTAAGGTCCTAGCTCATGTCCAAGGCACCAAAGCCAGCCAAAAAGTCAATATTCGATACCTAAAACTTGAATTGTACTACTCCTTACTGGCTATTACATCAACTTAGAAGCTTCAGCTGTGTTCTACTATGGTGCTTTTAGTGTCTCCGCATACCGCAGCACGTGACATAGCTTTCAGACGATAAGTACAACCGTTTCAGAGAGAAGAGCGGCCAATGTGACGATCAGGCTTCAAGTTGATTCGGTAGCAAATGACGAAAACGGACGGATTTCTCAGGTTTTCACTACATATGAACACTTTTCACATACTCCCGTGCAACGCTGCTGCTAGTCCTCCTTTCATGCAGAATATTAAGGTCCTAGCTCATGTCCAAGGCACCAAAGCCAGCTACAAAGTCAATAATCGATACCTAAAATTTGAATTGTACTACTTCTCACTGGCTATCACATCAACTTAGAAGCTTCATCTGTGTTCCACTATGGTGCTTTTAGTGTCTCCGCATACTGCAGCACGCGACATAGCTTTGCAGACAATAAGTACAACCGTTTCAGAGAGGAGAGGGGCTAATGTGATGATCTGGCTTTAAGTCGATTCGATAACAAATGACGAAAACGGACGGATTTCTCAGGTTTTTACTACATATGAACACTTGTCACATTTTCCCATGCAACTCGGCTGCTAGTCCTCCTTTCATGCAGAATCTTAAGGACATAGCTCATGTCCAAGGCACCAAAGCCAGCTAAAAAGTCAATATTCGATACCTAAAACTTGAATTGTACTACTCCTTATTGGCTATTACATCAACTTAGAAGCTTTATCTGTGTTCTACTATGGTGCTTTTAGTGTCTCCGCATACCGCAGCACGCGACATAGCTTTGCAGACGATAAGTACAAACGTTTCAGAGAGAAGAGCAGCCAATGTGACGCACTGCTTTAAGTCGATTCGATAATAAATTACGAAAACGGACGGATTTCTCAGGTTTTTACTACATATGAACACTTTTCGCATCCTCCCGTGCAACTCGGCTGCTAGTCCTCCTTTCATGCAGAGTCTTAAGGTCCTAGTTCATGTCCAAGGCACCAAAGCCAGCTAAAAAGTCAATACTCGATACCTAAAACGTGAATTGTACTACTCCTTACTGGCTCTTACATCAACTTAGAAGCTTAATCTGTGTTCTACAATGGTGCTTTTAGTGTCTCCGCATACCGCAGCACGCGACATAGCTTTGCAGACGATAAGTACAACCGCTTCAGAGAGAAGAGCGGCCAATGTGACGATCTGGCTTCAGGTTGATTCGATAACAAATGACGAAAACGGACGGATTTCTCAGGTTTTTACTACATACGAACACTTTTCACATTCTCCCATGCAACTCGGCTGCTAGTCCTCCTTTCATGCAGAATCTTAAGGACATAGCTCATGACCAAAGCACCAAAGCCAGCTAAAAAGTCAATAATCGATACCTAAAACTTGAATTGTACTACTTCTTACCGGCTATTACATCAACTTAGAAGCTTCATCTGTGTTCCACTATGGTGATTTTAGTGTCTCCGCATACCGCAGCACGCGACATAGCTTTGCAGACGATAAGTACAACCGTTTCAGAGAGAAGAGCGACCAATGTGGCGATCTGGCTTTCAGTCGATTCGATAACAAATGACGAAAACGGACGGATTTCTCAGGTTTTTAATACATATGAACACTTTTCACATTCTGCCGTGCAACTCGGCTGCTAGTCCTCGCTTCATGCAGAATCTTAAGGCCCCAGCTCATGTCCAAGCCACCAAAGAAGTGTAAAAAGTCAATAATCGATACCTAAATCTTGAATTGTACTACTTCTTACTGGCTATTACATCAACTTAGAAGCTTCATCTGTGTTCTACTATGGTGCTTTATGTATCTCCGCATACCGCAGCACACGACATAGCTTTGCAGACGATAAGTACAACCGTTTCAGACAGAAGAGCGGCCAATGTAACGATCTGGCTTTAAGTCGATTCGATAACAAATGACGAAAACGGACGGATTTCTTAGTTTTTTACTACATTTGAACAATTTTTACATTCTCCCGTGCAACTCGGCTGCTAGTCCTCCTTTCATGCAGAATCGTAAGGTCCTAGCTCATGTCCAAGGCACCAAAGCCAGCAAAAAACTCAATAATCGATACCTAAATCTTGAATTGTACTACTTCTTACTGGCTATTACATCAACTTAGAAGCTTCATCTGTGTTCCACTATGGTGATTTTAGTGTCTCCGCATACCGCAGCACGCGACATAGCTTTGCAGACGATAAGTACAACCGTTTCAGAGAGAAGAGCGACCAATGTGACGATCTGGCTTTGAGTCGATTCGATAACAAATGACGATAACGGACGGATTTCTCAGGTTTTTACTACATATGAACACTTTCCACATTCTCCCATGCAACTCGGCTGCTAGTCCTCCTTTCATGCAGAATCTTAAGGACATAGCTCATGTCCAAGGCACCAAAGCCAGCTAAAAAGTCAATATTCGATACCTAAAACTTGAATTGTACTACTCCTTATTGGCTATTACATCAAATTAGAAGCTTTATCTGTGTTCTACTATGGTGCTTTTAGTGTCTCCGCATACCGCAGGACACGACATAGCTTTGCAGACGATAAGTACAACCGTTTCAGAGAGATGAGCGGCCAATGTGACGCACCTATTTAAGGTGATTCGATAATAAATTACGAAAACGGACGGATTTCTCAGGTTTGTACTGCATATGAACACTTTTCGCATCCTCGCGTGCAACTCGGCTGCTAGTCCTCCTTTCATGCAGAATCTTAAGGTCCTAGCTCATGTCCAAGGCACCAATGCCTGCTAAAAAGTCAATATTCGATACCTAAAACTTGAATTGTACTACTCCTTACTGGCTATTACATCAACTTAGAAGCTTCATCTGTGTTCTACTATGGTGCTTTTGGTGTCTCCGCATACCGCAGCACGCAACACAGCTTTGCAGACGATAAGTACAACCGTTTCAGAGAGAAGGGCGGGCAATGTCACGATCTGGCTTCAAGTTGATTCGATAACAAAAGACGAAAACGGACGGATTTCTCAGGTTTTTACTACATATGAACACTTTTCACATTCTCCCATGCAACTCGGCTGCTAGTTCTCCTTTCGTGCAGAATCTTAAGGACATAGCTCATGTCCAAGGCACCAAAGCCAGCTAAAAAGTAAATAATCGAAACCTAAAACTTGAATTGTACTACTTCTTACTTTCTATTACATCAACTTAGAAGCTTCATCTGTGTTCCACTATGGTGATTTTAGTTTCTCCGCATACCGCAGCACGCGACATAGCTTTGCAGACGATAAGTACAACCGTTTCAGAGAGAAGAGGGGCCAATGTGACGATCTGGCTTTAAGTCGATTCGATAACAAATGACGAAAATGGACGGATTTCTCAGGTTTTTACTACATATGAACACTTTTCGCATCCTCCCGTGCCACTCGGCTGCTAGCCCTCCTTTCTTGAACAATCTTAAGGTCCTACCTCATGTCCAAGGCACCAAAGCCAGCTAAAAAGTCAATATTCGATACCTAAAACTTGAATTGTACTACTCCTTACTGGCTATTACATCAACTTAGAAGCTTCATCTGTGTTCTACTATGGTGCTTTTAGTGACTCCGCATACCGCAGCACGCGACATAGCTTTGCAGACGATAAGTACAACCGTTTCAGAGACAAGAGCGGGCAATGTGACGATCTGGCTTCAAGTTGATTCGATAATAACTGACGAAAAAGGACCGATTTCTCAATTTTTTACTACATATGAACACCTTTCACATTCTCCCATGCAACTCGGCTGCTAGTCCTCCTTTCATGCAGAATCTTAAGGACATAGCTAATGTCCAAGGCACCAAAGCCAGCTAAAAAGTCAATAATCGATACCTAGAACTTGAATTGTACTACTTCTTACTGGCTATTACATCAACTTAGAAGCTTCATCTGTGTTCCACTATGGTGATTTTAGTGTCTCCGCATACCGCAGCACACGACATAGCTTTGCAGACGATAAGTACAACCGTTTCAGAGAGAAGAGGGGCCAATGTGACGATCTGGCTTTTAGTCGATTCGATAACAAATGACGAAAATGGACGGTTTTCTCAGGTGTTTACTACACATGAACACTTTTCACATACTCCCGTGCAACGCGGCTGCTAGTCCTGATTTCATGCAGAATCGTAAGGTCCTAGCTCATGTCCAAGGCACCAAAGCCAGCTAAAAAGTCAATATTCCATACCTAAAACTTGAATTGTACTACTTCTTACTGGCTATTACATCAACTTAGAAGCTTCATCTGTGTTCTACTATGGTGCTTTTAGTGTCTCCGCATACCGCAGCACGCGACATAGTTTTGCAGACGATAAATACAACCGTTTCAGAGAGAAGAGCGGCCAATGTGACGCACTGCTTTAAGTCGATTCGATAATAAATTACGAAAACGGACGGATTTCTCAGGTTTTTACTACATATGAACACTTTTCGCATCCTCCCGTGCAACTCGGCTGCTAGTCCTCCTTTCATGCAGAATCGTAAGGTCCTAGCTCGTGTCCAAGGCACCAAAGCCAGCTAAAAAGTCAATAATCGATACCTAAATCTTGAATTGTACTACTTCTTACTGGCTATTACATCAACATAGAAGCTTCATCTGTGTTCTACTATGGTGATTTTAGTGTCTCCGCATACCGCAGCACGCGACATAGCTTTGCAGACGATAAGTACAACCGTTTCAGAGAGAAGAGCGGCCAATGTGACGACCTGGCTTTAAGTCGATTCGATAACAAATGACGAAAACGGACGGATTTCTCAGGTTTTTACTACATATGAACTCTTTTCACATTCTCCCGTGCAACTCGGCTGCTAGTCCTCCTTTCATGCAGAATCGTAAGGTCCTAGCTCATGTCCTAGGCACCAAAGACTGCAAAAAAGTCAAAAATCGATACCTAAATCTTGAATTGTAGTACTTCTTACTGGCTATTATATCAACTTTGAAGCTTCATCTGTGTTCTACTATGGTGCTTTTAGTGTCTCCGCATTCCGCAGCACGCGACATAGCTTTGCAGACGATAAGTACAATCGTTTCAGAGAGAAGAGCGGCCAATGTGACGATCTGGCTTTAAGTCGATTCGATAATAAATTACGAAAACGGACGGATTTCTCAGGTTTTTACTACATATGAACACTTTTCACATCCTCCCGTGCAACTCGGCTGCTAGTCCTCCTTTCATGCAGAATCTTAAGCTCCTAGCTCATGTCCAAGGCACCTAAACCAGCAAAAAATTCAATATTCGATACCTAAAACTTGAATTGTACTACTCCTTATTGGCTATTACATCAACTTAGAAGCTTTATCTGTGTTCTACTATGGTGCTTTTAGTGTCTCCGCATACCGCAGGACACGACATAGCTTTGCAGACGATAAGTACAACCGTTTCAGAGAGATGAGCGGCCAATGTGACGCACCTCTTTAAGGCGATTCGATAATAAATTACGAAAACGGACGGATTTCTCAGGTTTTTACTGCATATGAACACTTTTCGCATCCTCGCGTGCAACTCGGCTGCTAGTCCTCCTTTCATGCAGAATCTTAAGGTCCTAGCTCATGTCCAAGGCACCAATGCCTGCTAAAAAGTCAATATTCGATACCTAAAACTTGAATTGTACTACTCCTTACTGGCTATTACATCAAGTTAGAAGCTTCATCTGTGTTCTACTATGGTGCTTTTAGTGTCTCCGCATACCGCAGCACGCGACATAGCTTTGCAGACGATAAGTACAACCGTTTCAGAGAGATGGGCGGGCAACGTCACGATCTGGCTTCAAGTTGATTCGATAACAAATGACGAAAACGGACGGATTTCTCAGGTTTTTACTACATATGAACACTTTTCACATTCTCCCATTCAACTCGGCTGCTAGTCCTCCTTTCATGCAGAATCTTAAGGACATAGCTCATGTCCAAGGCACCAAAGCCAGCTAAAAAGTAAATAATCGAAACCTAAAACTTGAATTGTACTACTTCTTACTGGCTATTACATCAACTTAGAAGCATCATCTGTGTTCCACTATGGTGATTTTAGTTTCTCCGCATACCGCAGCACGCGACATAGCTTTGCAGACGATAAGTACAACCGTTTCAGAGAGAAGAGGGGCCAATGTGACGATCTGGCTTTAAGTCGATTCGATAACAATTGACGAAAATGGACGGATTTCTCAGGTTTTTACTACATATGAACACTTTTCGCATCCTCCCGTGCCACTCGGCTGCTAGTCCGCCTTTCTTGCGCAATCTTAAGGTCCTACCTCATGTCCAAGGCACCAAAGCCAGCTAAAAAGTCAATATTCGATACCTAAAACTTTAATTGCACTACTCCTTACTGGCTAATGCATCAACTTAGAAGCATCATCTGTGTTCTACTATGGTGCTTTTAGTGACTCCGCATACCGCAGCACGCGACATAGCTTTGCAGACGATAAGTACAACCGTTTCAGAGACAAGAGCGGGCAATGTGACGATCTGGCTTCAAGTTTATTCGATAATAACTGACGAAAAAGGACCGATTTCTCAATTTTTTACTACATATGAACACCTTTCACATTCTCCCATGCAACTCGGCTGCTAGTCCTCCTTTCATGCAGAATCTTAAGGACATAGCTAATGTCCAAGGCACCAAAGCCAGCTAAAAAGTCAATAATCGATACCTAAATCTTGAATTGTACTACTTCTTACTGGCTATTACATCAACATAGAAGCTTCATCTGTGTTCTACTATGGTGATTTTAGTGTCTCCGCATACCGCAGCACGCGACATAGCTTTGCAGACGATAAGTACAACCGTTTCAGAGAGAAGAGCGGCCAATGTGACGACCTGGCTTTAAGTCGATTCGATAACAAATGACGAAAACGGACGGATTTCTCAGGTTTTTACTACATATGAACTCTTTTCACATTCTCCCATGCAACTCGGCTGCTAGTCCTCTTTCCATGCGGAATCATAAGGTCCTAGCTCATGTCCAAGGTACAAAAGCCAGCTAAAAAGTCAATAATCGATACCTAAAACTTGAATTGTACTACTTCTTACTGGCTATTACAACTTAGTAGCTTAATCTGTGTTCTACTATGGTGCTTTTAGTGTCTCCGCATACCGCAGCACGCGACATAGCTTTGCAGACGATAAGTACAACCGTTTCAGAGAGAAGAGCGGCCAATGCTACGCACTGCTTTAAGTCGATTCGATAATAAATTACGAAAACGGACGGATTTCTCAGGTTTTTACTACAAATGAAAACTTTTCGCATTCTCCGGTGCAACTCGGCTGCTAGTCCTCCTTTCATGCAGAATCTTAAGGTCCTAGCTCATGTCCAAGGCACCAAAGCCAGCTAAAAATTCAATATTCGATACCTAAAACTTGAATTGTACTACTCCTTACTGGCTATTACATCAACTTAGAAGCTTCATCTGTGTTCTACTACGGTGCTTTTAGTGTCTCCGCATACTGCAGCACGCGACATAACATTGCAGACGATAAGTACAACCGTTTCAGAGAGAAGAGGGGCCAATGTGACGATCTGGCTTTAAGTCGATTCGATAACAAATGACGAAAACGGACGGATTTCTCAGGTTTTTGCTACATATGAACAATTTTTACATTGTCCCGTGCAACTCGGCTGCTAGTCCTCTTTTCATGCAGAATCGTAAGGTCCTAGCTCATGTCCTAGGCACCAAAGACAGCAAAAAAGTCAAAAATCGATACCTAAATCTTGAATTGTACTACTTCTTACTGGCTATAATATCAACTTTGAAGCTTCATCTGTGTTCTACTATGGTGCTTTTAGTGTGTCCGCATTCCGCAGCACGCGACATATCTTTGCAGACGATAAGTACAACCGTTTCAGAGAGAAGAGCGGCCAATGTGACGATTTGGCTCTAAGTCGATTTGATAACAAATGACGAAAACGGACGGATTTCTCAGGTTTTTACTACATATGAACTCTTTTCACATTCTCCCGTGCAACTCGGCTGCTAGTCCTCCTTTCATGCAGAATCGTAAGGTCCTAGCTCATGTCCTAGGCACCAAAGACTGCAAAAAAGTCAAAAATCGATACCTAAATCTTGAATTGTACTACTTCTTACTGGCTATTATATCAACTTTGAAGCTTCATCTGTGTTCTACTATGGTGCTTTTAGTGTCTCCGCATTCCGCAGCACGCGACATAGCTTTGCAGACGATAAGTACAATCGTTTCAGAGAGAAGAGCGGCCAATGTGACGATCTGGCTTTAAGTCGATTCGATAATAAATTACGAAAACGGACGGATTTCTCAGGTTTTTACTACATATGAACACTTTTCACATCCTCCCGTGCAACTCGGCTGCTAGTCCTCCTTTCATGCAGAATCTTAAGCTCCTAGCTCATGTCCAAGGCACCTAAACCAGCAAAAAATTCAATATTCGATACCTAAAACTTGAATTGTACTACTCCTTATTGGCTATTACATCAACTTAGAAGCTTTATCTGTGTTCTACTATGGTGCTTTTAGTGTCTCCGCATACCGCAGGACACGACATAGCTTTGCAGACGATAAGTACAACCGTTTCAGAGAGATGAGCGGCCAATGTGACGCACCTCTTTAAGGCGATTCGATAATAAATTACGAAAACGGACGGATTTCTCAGGTTTTTACTGCATATGAACACTTTTCGCATCCTCGCGTGCAACTCGGCTGCTAGTCCTCCTTTCATGCAGAATCTTAAGGTCCTAGCTCATGTCCAAGGCACCAATGCCTGCTAAAAAGTCAATATTCGATACCTAAAACTTGAATTGTACTACTCCTTACTGGCTATTACATCAACTTAGAAGCTTCATCTGTGTTCTACTATGGTGCTTTTAGTGTCTCCGCATACCGCAGCACGCGACATAGCTTTGCAGACGATAAGTACAACCGTTTCAGAGAGATGGGCGGGCAATGTCACGATCTGGCTTCAAGTTGATTCGATAACAAATGACGAAAACGGACGGATTTCTCAGCTTTTTACTACATATGAACACTTTTCACATTCTCCCATTCAACTCGGCTGCTAGTCCTCCTTTCATGCAGAATCTTAAGGACATAGCTCATGTCCATGGCACCAAAGCCAGCTAAAAAGTAAATAATCGAAACCTAAAACTTGAATTGTACTACTTCTTACTGGCTATTACATCAACTTAGAAGCATCATCTGTGTTCCACTATGGTGATTTTAGTTTCTCCGCATACCGCAGCACGCGACATAGCTTTGCAGACGATAAGTACAACCGTTTCAGAGAGAAGAGGGGCCAATGTGACGATCTGGCTTTAAGTCGATTCGATAACAATTGACGAAAATGGACGGATTTCTCAGGTTTTTACTACATATGAACACTTTTCGCATCCTCCCGTGCCACTCGGCTGCTAGTCCGCCTTTCTTGCGCAATCTTAAGGTCCTACCTCATGTCCAAGGCACCAAAGCCAGCTAAAAAGTCAATATTCGATACCTAAAACTTGAATTGCACTACTCCTTACTGGCTATTGCATCAACTTAGAAGCATCATCTGTGTTCTACTATGGTGCTTTTAGTGACTCCGCATACCGCAGCACGCGACATAGCTTTGCAGACGATAAGTACAACCGTTTCAGAGACAAGAGCGGGCAATGTGACGATCTGGCTTCAAGTTTATTCGATAATAACTGACGAAAAAGGACCGATTTCTCAATTTTTTACTACATATGAACACCTTTCACATTCTCCCATGCAACTCGGCTGCTAGTCCTCCTTTCATGCAGAATCTTAAGGACATAGCTAATGTCCAAGGCACCAAAGCCAGCTAAAAAGTCAATAATCGATACCTAAATCTTGAATTGTACTACTTCTTACTGGCTATTACATCAACATAGAAGCTTCATCTGTGTTCTACTATGGTGATTTTAGTGTCTCCGCATACCGCAGCACGCGACATAGCTTTGCAGACGATAAGTACTACCGTTTCAGAGAGAAGAGCGGCCAATGTGACGACCTGGCTTTAAGTCGATTCGATAACAAATGACGAAAACGGACGGATTTCTCAGGTTTTTACTACATATGAACTCTTTTCACATTCTCCCATGCAACTCGGCTGCTAGTCCTCTTTCCATGCGGAATCATAAGGTCCTAGCTCATGTCCAAGGTACAAAAGCCAGCTAAAAAGTCAATAATCGATACCTAAAACTTGAATTGTACTACTTCTTACTGGCTATTACAACTTAGTAGCTTAATCTGTGTTCTACTATGGTGCTTTTAGTGTCTCCGCATACCGCAGCACGCGACATAGCTTTGCAGACGATAAGTACAACCGTTTCAGAGAGAAGAGCGGCCAATGTTACGCACTGCTTTAAGTCGATTCGATAATAAATTACGAAAACGGACGGATTTCTCAGGTTTTTACTACAAATGAAAACTTTTCGCATTCTCCGGTGCAACTCGGCTGCTAGTCCTCCTTTCATGCAGAATCTTAAGGTCCTAGCTCATGTCCAAGGCACCAAAGCCAGCTAAAAATTCAATATTCGATACCTAAAACTTGAATTGTACTACTCCTTACTGGCTATTACATCAACTTAGAAGCTTCATCTGTGTTCTACTACGGTGCTTTTAGTGTCTCCGCATACTGCAGCACGCGACATAACATTGCAGACGATAAGTACAACCGTTTCAGAGAGAAGAGGGGCCAATGTGACGATCTGGCTTTAAGTCGATTCGATAACAAATGACGAAAACGGACGGATTTCTCAGGTTTTTGCTACATATGAACAATTTTTACATTGTCCCGTGCAACTCGGCTGCTAGTCCTCTTTTCATGCAGAATCGTAAGGTCCTAGCTCATGTCCTAGGCACCAAAGTCAGCAAAAAAGTCAAAAATCGATACCTAAATCTTGAATTGTACTACTTCTTACTGGCTATTATATCAACTTTGAAGCTTCATCTGTGTTCTACTATGGTGCTTTTAGTGTGTCCGCATTCCGCAGCACGCGACATATCTTTGCAGACGATAAGTACAACCGTTTCAGAGAGAAGAGCGGCCAATGTGACGATTTGGCTTTAAGTCGATTTGATAACAAATGACGAAAACGGACGGATTTCTCAGGTTTTTACTACATATGAACACTTTTCACATCCTCCCGTGCAACTCGGCTGCTAGTCCTCCTTTCATGCAGAATCTTAAGCTCCTAGCTCATGTCCAAGGCACCTAAACCAGCAAAAAGTTCAATATTCGATACCTAAAACTTGAATTGTACTGCTCCTTACTGGCTATTACATCAACTTAGAAGCTTCATCTGTGTTCTACTATGGTGCTTTTAGTGTCTCCGCATATCGCAGCACGCGACATAGCTTTGCAGACGATAAGTACAACCGTTTCAGAGAGAAGAGCGGCCAATGTGACGATCTGGCTTTAAGTCGATTCGATAACAAATGAATAAAAGGGGACGGATTTCTCAGGTTTTTACTACATATGAACACTTTTCACATACTCCCGTGCAACGCGGCTGCTAGTCCTCCTTTCATGCACAATCTTAAGGTCCTAGCTCATGTCCAAGGCACCAAAGCCAGCTAAAAAGTCAATAATCGATACCTAAAACTTGAATTGTACTACTTCTCACTGGCTATCACATCAACTTAGAAGCTTCATCTGTGTTCTACTATGGTGCTTTTAGTGACTCCGCATACCGCAGCACGCGACATAGCTTTGCAGACGATAAGTACAACCGTTTCAGAGAGAAGAGGGGCCAATGTGACGATCTGGCTTTAAGTCGATTCGATAACAAATGACGAAAACGGACGGATTTCTCAGATTTTTACTACATATGAACACTCTTCGCATCCTCCCGTGCAACTTGGCTGCTAGTCCTCCTTTCACGCAGAATCGTAAGGTCCTAGCTCATGTCCAAGGCACCAAAGCCAGCAAAAAAGTCAATATTCGATACCTAATACTTGAATTGTACTACTCCTTACTGGCTATTACATCAACTTAGAAGCTTCATCTGTGTTCTACTATGGTGCCTTTAGTGGCTCCGCATACCGCAGCACGCGACATAGCTTTGCAGACGATAAGTACAACCGTTTCAGAGACAAGAGCGGGCAATGTGACGATCCGGCTTCAAGTTGACTCGATAACAACTGACGAAAAAGGACCGATTTCTCAGGTTTTTACTACATATGAACACCTTTCACATTCTCCCATGCAACTCGGCTGCTAGTCCTCCTTTCATGCAGAATCTTAAGGACATAGCTCATGTCCAAGGCACCAAAGCCAGCTAAAAAGTCAATAATCGATACCTAAAACTTGAATTGTACTACTCCTTACTGGCTATTACATCAACGTAGAAGCTTCATCTGTGTTCTACTATGGTGATTTTAGTGACTCCGCATACCGCAGCACGCGACATAGCTTTGCAGACGATAAGTACAACCGTTTCAGAGAGAAGAGCGGGCAATGTGACGATCTGGCTTCAAGTTGATTCGATAACAACTGACGAAAAAGGCCCGATTTCTCAGGTTTCTACTACATATGAACACCTTTCACATTCTCCCATGCAACTCTGCTGCTAGTCCTCCTTTCATGCAGAATCTTAAGGACATAGCTCATGTCGAAGGCACCAAAGCCAGCTAAAAAGTCAATAATCGATACCTCAAACTTGAATTGTACTACTTCTTACTGGCTATTACATCAACTTAGAAGCTTCATCTGTGTTCCACTATGGTGATTTTAGTGTCTCCGCATACCGGAGCACACGACATAGCTTTGCAGACGATAAGTACAACCGTTTCAGAGAGAAGAGGGGCCAATGTGACGATCTGGCTTTTAGTCGATTCGATAACACATGACGAAAATGGACGGTTTTCTCAGGTGTTTACTACATATTAACACTTTTCACATACTCCCGTGCAACGCGGCTGCTAGTCCTGATTTCATGCAGAATCGTAAGGTCCTAGCTCATGTCCAAGGCACCAAACCCAGCAAAAAAGTCAATATTCCATACCTAAAACTTGAATTGTACTACTTCTTACTGGCTATTACATCAACTTAGAAGCTTCATCTGTGTTCTACTATGGTGCTTTTAGTGTCTCCGCATACCGCAGCACGCGACATAGTTTTGCAGACGATAAGTACAACCGTTTCAGAGAGAAGAGCGGCCAATGTGACGCACTGCTTTAAGTCGATTCGATAATAAATTACGAAAACGGACGGATTTCTCAGGTTTTTACTACATATGAACACTTTTCGCATCCTCCCGTGCAACTCGGCTGCTAGTCCTCCTTTCATGCAGAATCGTAAGGTCCTAGCTCATGTCCTAGGCACCAAAGACAGCAAAAAAGTCAAAAATCGATACCTAAATCTTGAATTGTACTACTCCTTACTGGCTATTACATCAACTTAGAAGCTTCATCTGTGTTCTACTATGGTGCTTTTAGTGTCTCCGCATACCGCAGCACGCGACATAGCTTTGCAGACGATAAGTACAACCGTTTCAGAGAGATGGGCGGGCAATGTCACGATCTGGCTTCAAGTTGATTCGATAACAAATGACGAAAACGGACGGATTTCTCAGGTTTTTACTACATATGAACACTTTTCACATTCTCCCATTCAACTCGGCTGCTAGTCCTCCTTTCATGCAGAATCTTAAGGACATAGCTCATGTCCAAGGCACCAAAGCCAGCTAAAAAGTAAATAATCGAAACCTAAAACTTGAATTGTACTACTTCTTACTGGCTATTACATCAACTTAGAAGCTTCATCTGTGTTCCACTATGGTGATTTTAGTTTCTCCGCATACCGCAGCACGCGACATAGCTTTGCAGACGATAAGTACAACCGTTTCAGAGAGAAGAGGGGCCAATGTGACGATCTGGCTTTAAGTCGATTCGATAACAAATGACGAAAATGGACGGATTTCTCAGGTTTTTACTACATATGAACACTTTTCGTATCCTCCCGTGCCACTCGGCTGCTAGTCCGCCTTTCTTGCGCAATCTTAAGGTCCTACCTCATGTCCAAGGCACCAAAGCCAGCTAAAAAGTCAATATTCGATACCTAAAACTTGAATTGTATTACTTCTTACTGGCTATTAGATCAACTTAGAAGCTTCATCTGTGTTCTACTATGGTGCTTTTAGTGTCTCCGCATACCGCAGCACGCGACATTGCTTTGCAGACGATAAGTACAACCGTTTCAGAGAGAAGAGCGGCCAATGTGACGCACTGCTTTAAGTCGATTCGATAATAAATTACGAAAACGGACGGATTTCTCAGGTTTTTACTACATATGAACACTTTTCGCATCCTCCCGTGCAACTTGGCTGCTAGTCCTCCTTTCATGCAGAATCGTAAGGTCCTAGCTCATGTCCAAGGCACCAAAGCCAGCAAAACAGTCAGTAATCGATACCTAAATCTTGAATTGTACTACTTCTTACTGGCTATTACATCAACTTAGAAGCTTCATCTGTGTTCTACTATGGTGCTTTTAGTGTCTCCGCATACCGCAGCACGCGACATAGCTTTGCAGACGATAAGTACAACCGTTTCAGAGAGAAGAGCGGTCAATGTGACGACCTAGCTTTAAGTCGATTCGATTACAAATGACGAAAACGGACGGATTTCTCAGGTGTTTACTACATATGAACACTTGTCACATTCTCCCATGCAACTCGGCTGCTAGGCCTCCTTTCATGCAGAATCTTAAGGACATAGCTCATGTCCAAGGCACCAAAGCCAGCTAAAAAGTAAATAATCGATACTTAAACTTGAATTGTACTACATCTTACTGGCTATTACATCAACTTAGAAGCTTCATCTGTGTTCCACTATGGTGATTTTAGTGTCTCCGCATACCGCAGCACGCGACATAGCTTTGCAGGCGATAACTACAACCGTTTCAGAGAGAAGAGTGGCCAATGTGACGATCTGGCTTTAAGTCGATTCGATAACAAATGACGAAAATGGACGGATTTCTCAGGTTTTTACTACATATGAACACTTTTCACATACTCCCGTGCAGCGAGGCTGCTAGTCCTCCTTTTATGCAGAATCTTAAGGTCCTAGCTCATGTCCAAGGCACCAAAGCCAGCTAAAAAGTCAATAATCGATACCTAAAACTTGAATTGTACTACATCTCACTGGCTATCACATCAACTTAGAAGCTTCATCTGTGTTCTACTATGGTGCTTTTAGTGTCTCCACATACTGCAGCACGCGACATAGCTTTCCAGACGATAAGTACAACCGGTTCAGAGAGAAGAGCGGCCAAAGTGACGCACTGCTTTAAGTCGATTCGATAATATATTCCGAAAACGGACGGATTTCTCAGGTTTTTACTACATATGAACACTTTTCACATACTCCCGTGCAACGCGGCTGCTAGTCCTCCTTTCATGCACAATCTTAAGGTCCTAGCTCATGTCCAAGGCACCAAAGCCAGCTAAAAAGTCAATAATCGATACCTAAAACTTGTATTGTACTACTTCTCACTGGCTATCACATCAACTTAGAAGCTTCATCTGTGTTCTACTATGGTGCTTTTAGTGACTCCGCATACCGCAGCACGCGACATAGCTTTGCAGACGACAAGTACAACCGTTTCAGAGAGAAGAGGGGCCAATGTGACGATCTGGCTTTAAGTCGATTCGATAACAAATGACGAAAACGGACGGATTTCTCAGATTTTTACTACATATGAACACTTTTCGCATCCTCCCGTGCAACTTGGCTGCTAGTCCTCCTTTCATGCAGAATCGTAAGGTCCTAGCTCATGTCCAAGGCACCAAAGCCAGCAAAAAAGTCAATATTCGATACCTAATACTTGAATTGTACTACTCCTTACTGGCTATTACATCAACTTAGAAGCTTCATCTGTGTTCTACTATGGTGCCTTTAGTGGCTCCGCATACCGCAGCACGCGACATAGCTTTGCAGACGATAAGTACAACCGTTTCAGAGACAAGAGCGGGCAATGTGACGATCCGGCTTCAAGTTGACTCGATAACAACTGACGAAAAAGGACCGATTTCTCAGGTTTTTACTACATATGAACACCTTTCACATTCTCCCATGCAACTCGGCTGCTAGTCCTCCTTTCATGCAGAATCTTAAGGACATAGGTCATGTCCAAGGCACCAAAGCCAGCTAAAAAGTCAATAATCGATACCTAAAACTTGAATTGTACTACTCCTTACTGGCTATTACATCAACTTAGAAGCTTCATCTGTGTTCTACTATGGTGATTTTAGTGACTCCGCATACCGCAGCACGCGACATAGCTTTGCAGACGATAAGTACAACCGTTTCAGAGAGAAGAGCGGGCAATGTGACGATCTGGCTTCAAGTTGATTCGATAACAACTGACGAAAAAGGCCCGATTTCTCAGGTTTCTACTACATATGAACACCTTTCACATTCTCCCATGCAACTCTGCTGCTAGTCCTCCTTTCATGCAGAATCTTAAGGACATAGCTCATGTCGAAGGCACCAAAGCCAGCTAAAAAGTCAATAATCGATACCTCAAACTTGAATTGTACTACTTCTTACTGGCAATTACATCTACTTAGAAGCTTCATCTGTGTTCCACTATGGTGATTTTAGTGTCTCCGCATATCGCAGCACACGACATAGCTTTGCAGACGATAAGAACAAACGTTTCAGAGAGAAGAGGGGCCAATGTGACGATCTGGCTTTCAGTCGATTCGATAACAAATGACGAAAATGAACGGTTTTCTCAGGTTTTTACTACATATGAACACTTTTCACATACTCCCGTGCAACGCGGCTGCTAGTCCTGAATTCATGCAGAATAGTAAGGTCCTAGCTCATGTCCAAGGCACCAAAGCCAGCTAAAAAGTCAATATTTGATACCTAAAACTTGAATTGTATTACTTCTTATTGGCTATTACATCAACTTAGAAGCTTCATCTGTGTTCTACTATGGTGCTTTTAGTGTCTCCGCATATCGCAGCACGCGACATTGCTTTGCAGACGATAAGTACAACCGTTTCAGAGAGAAGAGCGGCCAATGTGACGCACTGCTTTAAGTCGATTCGATAATAAATTACGAAAACGGACGGATTTCTCAGGTTTTTACTACATATGAACACTTTTCGCATCCTCCCGTGCAACTTGGCTGCTAGTCCTCCTTTCATGCAGAATCGTAAGGTCCTAGCTCATGTCCAAGGCACCAAAGCCAGCAAAACAGTCAGTAATCGATACCTAAATCTTGAATTGTACTACTTCTTACTGGCTATTACATCAACTTAGAAGCTTCATCTGTGTTCTACTATGGTGCTTTTAGTGTCTCCGCATACCGCAGCACGCGACATAGCTTTGCAGACGATAAGTACAACCGTTTCAGAGAGAAGAGCGGTCAATGTGACGACCTAGCTTTAAGTCGATTCGATTACAAATGACGAAAACGGACGGATTTCTCAGGTTTTTACTACATATGAACACTTGTCACATTCTCCCATGCAATTCGGCTGCTAGGCCTCCTTTCATGCAGAATCTTAAGGACATAGCTCATGTCCAAGGCACCAAAGCCAGCTAAAAAGTAAATAATCGATACTTAAACTTGAATTGTACTACATCTTACTGGCTATTACATCAACTTAGAAGCTCCATCTGTGTTCCACTATGGTGATTTTAGTGTCTCCGCATACCGCAGCACGCGACATAGCTTTGCAGGCGATAACTACAACCGTTTCAGAGAGAAGAGTGGCCAATGTGACGATCTGGCTTTAAGTCGATTCGATAACAAATGACGAAAATGGACGGATTTCTCAGGTTTTTACTACATATGAACACTTTTCACATACTCCCGTGCAGCGAGGCTGCTAGTCCTCCTTTTATGCAGAATCTTAAGGTCCTAGCTCATGTCCAAGGCACCAAAGCCAGCTAAAAAGTCAATAATCGATACCTAAATCTTGAATTGTACTACATCTCACTGGCTATCACATCAACTTAGAAGCTTCATCTGTGTTCTACTATGGTGCTTTTAGTGTCTCCACATACTGCAGCACGCGACATAGCTTTCCAGACGATAAGTACAACCGGTTCAGAGAGAAGAGCGGCCAAAGTGACGCACTGCTTTAAGTCGATTCGATAATATATTCCGAAATTGGACGGATTTCTGAGGTTTTTACTACATATGAAAACTTTTCACATTCTCCCGTGCAACTCGGCTGCTAGTCCTCCTTTCATGCAGAATCTTATGGTCCTAGCTCAAGTCCAAGGCACCAAAGCCAGCTAAAAATTCAATATTCGATACCTAAAACTTGAATTGTACTACACCTTACTGGCTATTACATCAACTTAGAAGCTTCATCTGTGTTCTACTATGGTGCTTTTAGTGTCTCCGCATACCGCAGCACGCGACATAGCTTTGCAGACGATAAGTACAACCGTTTCAGAGAGAAGAGCGGCCAATGTGACGATCTGGCTTTAAGTCGATTCGATAACAAATGAATAAAAGGGGACGGATTTCTCAGGTTTTTGCTACATATGAACACTTTTCACATACTCCCGTGCAACGCGGCTGCTAGTCCTCCTTTCATGCACAATCTTAAGGTCCTAGCTCATGTCCAAGGCACCAAAGCCAGCTAAAAAGTCAATAATCGATACCTAAAACTTGAATTGTACTACTTCTCACTGGCTATCACATCAACTTAGAAGCTTCATCTGTGTTCTACTATGGTGCTTTTAGTGACTCCGCATACCGCAGCACGCGACATAGCTTTGCAGACGATAAGTACAACCGTTTCAGAGACAAGAGCGGGCAATGTGACGATCCGGCTTCAAGTTGACTCGATAACAACTGACGAAAAAGGACCGATTTCTCAGGTTTTTACTACATATGAACACCTTTCACATTCTCCCATGCGACTCGGCTGCTAGTCCTCCTTTCATGCAGAATCTTAAGGACATAGCTCATGTCCAAGGCACCAAAGCCAGCTAAAAAGTCAATAATCGATACCTAAAACTTGAATTGTACTACTTCTTACAGGCTATTACATCAACTTAGAAGCTTCATCTGTGTTCCACTATGGTGATTTTAGTGTCTCCGCATACCGCAGCACACGACATAGCTTTGCAGACGATAAGTACAACCGTTTCAGAGAGAAGAGGGGCCAATGTGACGATCTGGCTTTCAGTCGATTCGATAACAAATGACGAAAATGGACGGTTTTCTCAGGTTTTTACTACATATGAACACTTTTCACATACTCCCGAGCAACGCGGCTGCTAGTCCTGATTTCATGCAGAATCGTAAGATTCTAGCTCATGTCCAAGGCACCAAAGCCAGCTAAAAAGTCAATATTCGATACCTAAAACTTGAATTGTATTACTTCTTACTGGCTATTAGATCAACTTAGAAGCTTCATCTGTGTTCTACTATGGTGCTTTTAGTGTCTCCGCATACCGCAGCACGCGACATTGCTTTGCAGACGGTAAGTACAACCGTTTCAGAGAGAAGAGCGGCCAATGTGACGCACTGCTTTAAGTCGATTCGATAATAAATTACGAAAACGGACGGATTTCTCAGGTTTTTACTACATATGAACACTTTTCGCATCCTCCCGTACAACTTGGCTGCTGGTCCTCCTTTCATGCAGAATCGTAAGGTCCTAGCTCATGTCCAAGACACCAAAGCCAGCAAATAAGTCAATAATCGATTCCTAAATCTTGAATTGTACTACTTCTTACTGGCTATTACATCAACTTAGAAGCTTCATCTGTGTTCTACTATGGTGCTTTTAGTGTCTCCGCATACCGCAGCACGCGACATAGCTTTGCAGACGGTAAGTACAACCGTTTCAGAGAGAAGAGCGGCCAACGTGACGTACTGCTTTAAGTCGATTCGATAATATGTTCCGAAAACGGACGGATTTCTCAGGTTTTTACTACATATGAACACTTTTCGCATCCTCCCGTGCCACTCGGCTGCTAGTCCTCCTTTCATGCACAATCTTAAGGTCCTACCTCATGTCCAACGCACCAAAGCCAGCTAAAAAGTCAATAATCGATACCTAAACCTTGAATTTTACTACTTCTTACTGGTTATTACATCAACTTTGAAGCTTCATCTGTGTTCTACTATGGTGCTTTTAGTGTCTCCGCATACCGCAGCACGCGACATAGCTTTGCAGACGATAAGTACAACCGTTTCAGAGAGAAGAGGGGCCAATGTGACGAACTGGCTTTAAGTCGCCCTGATAACAAATGGCGAAAATAGACGGATTTCTCAGGTTTTTACTACATATGAACACTTTTCACATACTCCCGTGCAACGCTGCTGCTAGTCCTCCTTTCATGCAGAATCGTAAGATCCTAGCTCATGTCCAAGGCACCAAAGCCAGCAAAAAAGTCAATAATCGATACCTAAACCTTGAATTTTACTACTTCTTACTGGTTATTACATCAACTTTGAAGCTTCATCTGTGTTCTACTATGGTGCTTTTAGTGTCTCCGCATACCGCAGCACGCGACATAGCTTTGCAGACGATAAGTACAACCGTTTTAGAGAGAAGAGCGGCCAATGTGACGATCTGGCTTTAAGTCGATTCGATAACAAATGAATAAAAGGGGACGGATTTCTCAGGTTTTTACTACATATGAACACTTTTCACATACTCCCGTGCAACGCGGCTGCTAGTCCTCCTTTCATGCACAATCTTAAGGTCCTAGCTCATGTCCAAGGCACCAAAGCCAGCTAAAAAGTCAATAATCGATACCTAAAACTTGAATTGTACTACTTCTCACTAGCTATCACATCAACTTAGAAGCTTCATCTGTGTTCTACTATGGTGCTTTTAGTGACTCCGCATACCGCAGCACGCGACATAGCTTTGCAGACGATAAGTACAACCGTTTCAGAGAGAAGAGGGGCCAATGTGACGATCTGGCTTTAAGTCGATTCGATAACAAATGACGAAAACGGACGGATTTCTCAGATTTTTACTACATATGAACACTTTTCGCATCCTCCCGTGCAACTTGGCTGCTAGTCCTCCTTTCATGCAGAATCGTAAGGTCCTAGCTCATGTCCAAGGTACCAAAGCCAGCAAAAAAATCAATATTCGATACCTAATACTTGAATTGTACTACTCCTTACTGGCTATTACATCAACTTAGAAGCTTCATCTGTGTTCTACTATGGTGCTTTTAGTGACTCCGCATACCGCAGCACGCGACATAGCTTTGCAGACGATAAGTACAACCGTTTCAGAGACAAGAGCGGGCAATGTGACGATCCGGCTTCAACTGGACTCGATAACAACTGACGAAAAAGGACCGATTTCTCAGGTTTTTACTACATATGAACACTTTTCACATACTCCCGTGCAACGCTGCTGCTAGTCCTCCTTTCATGCAGAATCATAAGGTCCTAGCTCATGTCCAAGGCACAAAAGCCAGCTAAAAAGTCAATAATCGATACCTAAAACTTGAATTGTACTACTTCTTACTGGCTTTACATCAACTTAGAAGCTTAATCTATGGTGCTTTTAGTGTCTCTGCATACCGCAGCATGCGACATAGCTTTGCAGACGATAAGTACAACCGTTTCAGAGAGAAGAGCGGCCAATGTGACGATCTGCTTTAAGTCGATTCGATAACAAATGACGAAAACGGACGGATTTCTCATTTTTTTACTACATATGAGCACTTTTCGCATCCTCCCGTGCCACTCGGCTGCTAGTCCTCCTTTCATGCAGAATCTTAAGGTCCTAGCTCATGTCCAAGGCACCATAGCCAGCAAAAAGTCAATAATCGATACCAAAAACTTGAATTGTACAACTTCGTACTGGCTATTACATCAACTTTGAAGCTTCATCTGTGTTCTACTATGGTGCTTTTAGTGTCTCCGCATACCGCAGCACGCGACATAGCTTTGCAGACGATAAGTACAACCGTTTCAGAGACAAGAGCGGCCAATGTGACGATCTGGCTTCAAGTTGATTCGATAACAAATGGCTAAAACGGACGGATTTCTCAGGTTTTTACTACATATGAACACTTTTCACATTCTCCCATACAACTCGGCTGCTATTCCTCCTTTCATGCAGAATCGTAAGATCCTAGCTCATGTCCAAGGCACCAAAGCCAGCAAAAAAGTCAATAATCGATACCTAAACCTTGAATTTTACTACTTCTTACTGGTTATTACATCAACTTTGAAGCTTCATCTGTGTTCTACTATGGTGCTTTTAGTGTCTCCGCATACCGCAGCACGCGACATAGCTTTGCAGACGATAAGTACAACCGTTTCAGAGAGAATAGCGGCCAATGTGACGATCTGGCTTTAAGTCGATTCGATAACAAATGACGAAAACGGACGGATTTCTCAGGTTTTTACTACATATGAACGCTTTCCACATTCTCCCATGCAGCTCGGCTGCTAGTCCTCCTTTCATGCAGAATCATAAGGTCCTAGCTCATGTCCAAGGCACAAAAGCCAGCTAAAAATTCAATATTCGATACCTAAAACTTGAATTGTACTACTCCTTACTGGCTATTACATCAACTTAGAAGCTTCATCTGTATTCTACTATGGTGCTTTTAGTGTCTCCGCATACCGCAGCACGCGACATAGCTTTGCAGACGATAAGTACAACCGTTTCAGAGAGAAGAGCGGCCAATGTGACGATCTGGCTTCAAGTCGATTCGATAACAAATGAATAAAAGGGGACGGATTTCTCAGGTTTTTACTACATATGAACACTTTTCACATACTCCCGTGCAACGCGGCTGCTAGTCCTCCTTTCATGCACAATCTTAAGGTCCTAGCTCATGTCCAAGGCACCAAAGCCAGCTAAAAAGTCAATAATCGATACCTAAAACTTGAATTGTACTACTTCTCACTAGCTATCACATCAACTTACAAGCTTCATCTGTGTTCTACTATGGTGCTTTTAGTGACTCCGCATACCGCAGCACGCGACATAGCTTTGCAGACGATAAGTACAACCGTTTCAGAGAGAAGAGGGGCCAATGTGACGATCTGGCTTCAAGTCGATTCGATAACAAATGACGAAAACGGACGGATTTCTCAGATTTTTACTACATATGAACACTTTTCGCATCCTCCCGTGCAACTTGGCTGCTAGTCCTCCTTTCATGCAGAATCGTAAGGTCCTAGCTCATGTCCAAGGCACCAAAGCCAGCAAAAAAATCAATATTCGATACCTAATACTTGAATTGTACTACTCCTTACTGGCTATTACATCAACTTAGAAGCTTCATCTGTGTTCTACTATGGTGCTTTTAGTGACTCCGCATACCGCAGCACGCGACATAGCTTTGCAGACGATAAGTACAACCGTTTCAGAGACAAGAGCGGGCAATGTGACGATCCGGCTTCAACTTGACTCGATAACAACTGACGAAAAAGGACCGATTTCTCAGGTTTTTACTACATATGAACACTTTTCACATACTCCCGTGCAACGCTGCTGCTAGTCCTCCTTTCATGCAGAATCATAAGGTCCTAGCTCATGTCCAAGGCACAAAAGCCAGCTAAAAAGTCAATAATCGATACCTAAAACTTGAATTGTACTACTTCTTACTGGCTTTACATCAACTTAGAAGCTTAATCTATGGTGCTTTTAGTGTCTCTGCATACCGCAGCACGCGACATAGCTTTGCAGACGATAAGTACAACCGTTTCAGAGAGAAGAGCGGCCAATGTGACGATCTGCTTTAAGTCGATTCGATAACAAATGTCGAAAACGGACGGATTTCTCATTTTTTTTACTACATATGAACACTTTTCGCATCCTCCCGTGCCACTCGGCTGCTAGTCCTCCTTTCATGCAGAATCTTAAGGTCCTAGCTCATGTCCAAGGCACCAAAGCCAGCAAAAAGTCAATAATCGATACCAAAAACTTGAATTGTACTACTTCGTACTGGCTATTACATCAACTTTGAAGCTTCATCTGTGTTCTACTATGGTGCTTTTAGTGTCTCCGCATACCGCAGCACGCGACATAGCTTTGCAGACGATAAGTACAACCGTTTCAGAGAGAAGAGGGGCCAATGTGACGAACTGGCTTTAAGTCGCCCTGATAACAAATGGCGAAAATAGACGGATTTCTCAGGTTTTTACTACATATGAACACTTTTCACATACTCCCGTGCAACGCTGCTGCTAGTCCTCCTTTCATGCAGAATCGTAAGATCCTAGCTCATGTCCAAGGCACCAAAGCCAGCAAAAAAGTCAATAATCGATACCTAAACCTTGAATTTTACTACTTCTTACTGGCTTTACATCAACTTAGAAGCTTAATCTATGGTGCTTTTAGTGTCTCTGCATACCGCAGCATGCGACATAGCTTTGCAGACGATAAGTACAACCGTTTCAGAGAGAAGAGCGGCCAATGTGACGATCTGGCTTTAAGTCGATTCGATAACAAATGACGAAAACGGACGGATTTCTCAGGTTTTTACTACATATGAACGCTTTCCACATTCTCCCATGCAGCTCGGCTGCTAGTCCTCCTTTCATGCAGAATCATAAGGTCCTAGCTCATGTCCAAGGCACAAAAGCCAGCTAAAAATTCAATATTCGATACCTAAAACTTGAATTGTACTACTCCTTACTGGCTATTACATCAACTTAGAAGCTTCATCTGTATTCTACTATGGTGCTTTTAGTGTCTCCGCATACCGCAGCACGCGACATAGCTTTGCAGACGATAAGTACAACCGTTTCAGAGAGAAGAGCGGCCAATGTGACGATCTGGCTTTAAGTCGATTCGATAACAAATGAATAAAAGGGGACGGATTTCTCAGGTTTTTACTACATATGAACACTTTTCACATACTCCCGTGCAACGCGGCTGCTAGTCCTTCTTTCATGCACAATCTTAAGGTCCTAGCTCATGTCCAAGGCACCAAAGCCAGCTAAAAAGTCAATAATCGATACCTACAACTTGAATTGTACTACTTCTCACTAGCTATCACATCAACTTAGAAGCTTCATCTGTGTTCTACTATGGTGCTTTTAGTGACTCCGCATACCGCAGCACGCGACATAGCTTTGCAGACGATAAGTACAACCGTTTCAGAGAGAAGAGGGGCCAATGTGACGATCTGGCTTCAAGTCGATTCGATAACAAATGACGAAAACGGACGGATTTCTCAGATTTTTACTACATATGAACACTTTTCGCATCCTCCCGTGCAACTTGGCTGCTAGTCCTCCTTTCATGCAGAATCGTAAGGTCCTAGCTCATGTCCAAGGTACCAAAGCCAGCAAAAAAATCAATATTCGATACCTAATACTTGAATTGTACTACTCCTTACTGGCTATTACATCAACTTAGAAGCTTCATCTGTGTTCTACTATGGTGCTTTTAGTGACTCCGCATACCGCAGCACGCGACATAGCTTTGCAGACGATAAGTACAACCGTTTCAGAGACAAGAGCGGGCAATGTGACGATCCGGCTTCAACTTGACTCGATAACAACTGACGAAAAAGGACCGATTTCTCCGGTTTTTACTACATATGAACACTTTTCACATACTCCCGTGCAACGCTGCTGCTAGTCCTCCTTTCATGCAGAATCATAAGGTCCTAGCTCATGTCCAAGGCACAAAAGCCAGCTAAAAAGTCAATAATCGATACCTAAAACTTGAATTGTACTACTTCTTACTGGCTTTACATCAACTTAGAAGCTTAATCTATGGTGCTTTTAGTGTCTCTGCATACCGCAGCATGCGACATAGCTTTGCAGACGATAAGTACAACCGTTTCAGAGAGAAGAGCGGCCAATGTGACGATCTGCTTTAAGTCGATTCGATAACAAATGACGAAAACGGACGGATTTCTCATTTTTTTACTACATATGAACACTTTTCGCATCCTCCCGTGCCACTCGGCTGCTAGTCCTCCTTTCATGCAGAATCTTAAGGTCCTAGCTCATGTCCAAGGCACCAAAGCCAGCAAAAAGTCAATAATCGATACCAAAAACTTGAATTGTACAACTTCGTACTGGCTATTACATCAACTTTGAAGCTTCATCTGTGTTCTACTATGGTGCTTTTAGTGTCTCCGCATACCGCAGCACGCGACATAGCTTTGCAGACGATAAGTACAACCGTTTCAGAGACAAGAGCGGCCAATGTGACGATCTGGCTTCAAGTTGATTCGATAACAAATGGCTAAAACGGACGGATTTCTCAGGTTTTTACTACATATGAACACTTTTCACATTCTCCCATACAACTCGGCTGCTATTCCTCCTTTCATGCAGAATCGTAAGATCCTAGCTCATGTCCAAGGCACCAAAGCCAGCAAAAAAGTCAATAATCGATACCTAAACCTTGAATTTTACTACTTCTTACTGGTTATTACATCAACTTTGAAGCTTCATCTGTGTTCTACTATGGTGCTTTTAGTGTCTCCGCATACCGCAGCACGCGACATAGCTTTGCAGACGATAAGTACAACCGTTTCAGAGAGAATAGCGGCCAATGTGACGATCTGGCTTTACGTCGATTCGATAACAAATGACGAAAACGGACGGATTTCTCAGGTTTTTACTACATATGAACGCTTTCCACATTCTCCCATGCAGCTCGGCTGCTAGTCCTCCTTTCATGCAGAATCATAAGGTCCTAGCTCATGTCCAAGGCACAAAAGCCAGCTAAAAATTCAATATTCGATACCTAAAACTTGAATTGTACTACTCCTTACTGGCTATTACATCAACTTAGAAGCTTCATCTGTATTCTACTATGGTGCTTTTAGTGTCTCCGCATACCGCAGCACGCGACATAGCTTTGCAGACGATAAGTACAACCGTTTCAGAGAGAAGAGCGGCCAATGTGACGATCTGGCTTCAAGTCGATTCGATAACAAATGAATAAAAGGGGACGGATTTCTCAGGTTTTTACTACATATGAACACTTTTCACATACTCCCGTGCAACGCGGCTGCTAGTCCTCCTTTCATGCACAATCTTAAGGTCCTAGCTCATGTCCAAGGCACCAAAGCCAGCTAAAAAGTCAAAATCGATACCTAAAACTTGAATTGTACTACTTCTCACTAGCTATCACATCAACTTAGAAGCTTCATCTGTGTTCTACTATGGTGCTTTTAGTGACTCCGCATACCGCAGCACGCGACATAGCTTTGCAGACGATAAGTACAACCGTTTCAGAGAGAAGAGGGGCCAATGTGACGATCTGGCTTCAAGTCGATTCGAAAACAAATGACGAAAACGGACGGATTTCTCAGATTTTTACTACATATGAACACTTTTCGCATCCTCCCGTGCAACTTGGCTGCTAGTCCTCCTTTCATGCAGAATCGTAAGGTCCTAGCTCATGTCCAAGGCACCAAAGCCAGCAAAAAAATCAATATTCGATACCTAATACTTGAATTGTACTACTCCTTACTGGCTATTACATCAACTTAGAAGCTTCATCTGTGTTCTACTATGGTGCTTTTAGTGACTCCGCATACCGCAGCACGCGACATAGCTTTGCAGACGATAAGTACAACCGTTTCAGAGACAAGAGCGGGCAATGTGACGATCCGGCTTCAACTTGACTCGATAACAACTGACGAAAAAGGACCGATTTCTCAGGTTTTTACTACATATGAACACTTTTCACATACTCCCGTGCAACGCTGCTGCTAGTCCTCCTTTCATGCAGAATCATAAGGTCCTAGCTCATGTCCAAGGCACAAAAGCCAGCTAAAAAGTCAATAATCGATACCTAAAACTTGAATTGTACTACTTCTTACTGGCTTTACATCAACTTAGAAGCTTAATCTATGGTGCTTTTAGTGTCTCTGCATACCGCAGCACGCGACATAGCTTTGCAGACGATACGTACAACCGTTTCAGAGACAAGAGCGGCCAATGTGACGATCTGCTTTAAGTCGATTCGATAACAAATGACGAAAACGGACGGATTTCTCATTTTTTTACTACATATGAACACTTTTCGCATCCTCCCGTGCCACTCGGCTGCTAGTCCTCCTTTCATGCAGAATCTTAAGGTCCTAGCTCATGTCCAAGGCACCAAAGCCAGCAAAAAGTCAATAATCGATACCAAAAACTTGAATTGTACAACTTCGTACTGGCTATTACATCAACTTTGAAGCTTCATCTGTGTTCTACTATGGTGCTTTTAGTGTCTCCGCATACCGCAGCACGCGACATAGCTTTGCAGACGATAAGTACAACCGTTTCAGAGACAAGAGCGGCCAATGTGACGATCTGGCTTCAAGTTGATTCGATAACAAATGGCTAAAACGGACGGATTTCTCAGGTTTTTACTACATATGAACACTTTTCACATTCTCCCATACAACTCGGCTGTTATTCCTCCTTTCATGCAGAATCGTAAGATCCTAGCTCATGTCCAAGGCACCAAAGCCAGCAAAAAAGTCAATAATCGATACCTAAACCTTGAATTTTACTACTTCTTACTGGTTATTACATCAACTTTGAAGCTTCATCTGTGTTCTACTATGGTGCTTTTAGTGTCTCCGCATACCGCAGCACGCGACATAGCTTTGCAGACGATAAGTACAACCGTTTCAGAGAGAATAGCGGCCAATGTGACGATCTGGCTTTAAGTCGATTCGATAACAAATGACGAAAACGGACGGATTTCTCAGGTTTTTACTACATATGAACGCTTTCCACATTCTCCCATGCAGCTCGGCTGCTAGTCCTCCTTTCATGCAGAATCATAAGGTCCTAGCTCATGTCCAAGGCACAAAAGCCAGCTAAAAATTCAATATTCGATACCTAAAACTTGAATTGTACTACTCCTTACTGGCTATTACATCAACTTAGAAGCTTCATCTGTATTCTACTATGGTGCTTTTAGTGTCTCCGCATACCGCAGCACGCGACATAGCTTTGCAGACGATAAGTACAACCGTTTCAGAGAGAAGAGCGGCCAATGTGACGATCTGGCTTCAAGTCGATTCGATAACAAATGAATAAAAGGGGACGGATTTCTCAGGTTTTTACTACATATGAACACTTTTCACATACTCCCGTGCAACGCGGCTGCTAGTCCTCCTTTCATGCACAATCTTAAGGTCCTAGATCATGTCCAAGGCACCAAAGCCAGCTAAAAAGTCAAAATCGATACCTAAAACTTGAATTGTACTACTTCTCACTAGCTATCACATCAACTTAGAAGCTTCATCTGTGTTCTACTATGGTGCTTTTAGTGACTCCGCATACCGCAGCACGCGACATAGCTTTGCAGACGATAAGTACAACCGTTTCAGAGAGAAGAGAGGCCAATGTGACGATCTGGCTTCAAGTCGATTCGATAACAAATGACGAAAACGGACGGATTTCTCAGATTTTTACTACATATGAACACTTTTCGCATCCTCCCGTGCAACTTGGCTGCTAGTCCTCCTTTCATGCAGAATCGTAAGGTCCTAGCTCATGTCCAAGGCACCAAAGCCAGCAAAAAAATCAATATTCGATACCTAATACTTGAATTGTACTACTCCTTACTGGCTATTACATCAACTTAGAAGCTTCATCTGTGTTCTACTATGGTGCTTTTAGTGACTCCGCATACCGCAGCACGCGACATAGCTTTGCAGACGATAAGTACAACCGTTTCAGAGACAAGAGCGGGCAATGTGACGATCCGGCTTCAACTTGACTCGATAACAACTGACGAAAAAGGACCGATTTCTCAGGTTTTTACTACATATGAACACTTTTCACATACTCCCGTGCAACGCTGCTGCTAGTCCTCCTTTCATGCAGAATCATAAGGTCCTAGCTCATGTCCAAGGCACAAAAGCCAGCTAAAAAGTCAATAATCGATACCTAAAACATGAATTGTACTACTTCTTACTGGCTTTACATCAACTTAGAAGTTTAATCTATGGTGCTTTTAGTGTCTCTGCATACCGCAGCACGCGACATAGCTTTGCAGACGATAAGTACAACCGTTTCAGAGAGAAGAGCGGCCAATGTGACGATCTGCTTTAAGTCGATTCGATAACAAATGACGAAAACGGACGGATTTCTCATTTTTTTACTACATATGAACACTTTTCGCATCCTCCCGTGCCACTCGGCTGCTAGTCCTCCTTTCATGCAGAATCTTAAGGTCCTAGCTCATGTCCAAGGCACCAAAGCCAGCAAAAAGTCAATAATCGATACCAAAAACTTGAATTGTACTACTTCGTACTGGCTATTACATCAACTTTGAAGCTTCATCTGTGTTCTACTATGGTGCTTTTAGTGTCTCCGCATACCGCAGCACGCGACATAGCTTTGCAGACGATAAGTACAACCGTTTCAGAGACAAGAGCGGCCAATGTGACGATCTGGCTTCAAGTTGATTCGATAACAAATGGCTAAAACGGACGGATTTCTCAGGTTTTTACTACATATGAACACTTTTCACATTCTCCCATACAACTCGGCTGCTATTCCTCCTTTCATGCAGAATCTTAAGGTCCTAGCTCATGTCCAAGGCACCAAAGCCAGCTAAAAAGTCAAAATTCGATACCTAAAACTTGAATTGTACTACACCTTACTGGCTATTACATCAACTTAGATCCTTCAACTGTGTTCTACTATGGTGCTTTTAGTGTCTCTGCAAACCGCAGCACGCGACATAGCTTTGCAGACGATAAGTACAACCGTTTCAGAGAGAATAGCGGCCAATGTGACGATCTGGCTTTAAGTCGATTAGATAAAAAATGGTGAAAACGGACGGATTTCTCAGGTTTTTACTACATATGAACACTTTTAACATTCTCCCATGCAACTCGTTTGCTAGTCCTCCTTTCATGCAGAATCATAAGGTCCTAGCTCATGTCCAAGGCAGAAAAACCAGCTAAAAAGTCAATAATCGATACCTAAAACTTGAATTGTACTACTTCTTACTGGCTATTACATCAACTTAGAAGCTTAATCTGTGTTCTACTATGGTGCTTTTAGTGTCTCCGCATACCGCAGCACGCGACATAGCTTTGCAGACGATAAGTACAACCGTTTCAGAGAGAAGAGCGGCCAATGTGACGCACTGCTTTAAGTCGATTCGATAATAAATAACGAAAACGGACGGATTTCTCAGGTTTTTACTACATATGAACACTTTTCGCATCCTCCCGTGCAACTCGGCTGCTAGTCCTCCTTTCATGCAGAATCTTAAGGTCCTAGCCCATGTCCAAGGCACCAAAGCCAGCTAAAAAGTCAATAATCGATACCTAAAACTTGAATTGTACTACTTCTCACTGGCTATCACACAACCTAGAAGCTTCATCTGTGTTCTACTATGGTGCTTTTAGTGTCTCCGCATACTGCAGCATGCGACATAGCTTTGCAGACGATAAGTACAACCGTTTCAGAGAGAAGAGCGGCCAATGTGACGATCTGCTTTAAGTCGATTCGATAACAAATGACGAAAACGGACGGATTTCTCATTTTTTTTACTACAGATAAACACTATTCACATTCTCCCATGCATCTCGGCTGCTAGTCCTCCTTTCATGCAGAATCATAAGGTCCTAGCTCATGTCCAAGGCATAAAAGCCAGCTAAAATGTCAATAATCGATACCTAAAACTTGAATTGTACTACTTCTCACTGGCTATCACATCAACTTAGAAGCTTCATCCGTGTTCTACTATGGTGCTTTTAGTGTCTCCGCATACTGCAGCACGCGACATAGCTTTCCAGACGATAAGTACAACCGTTTCAGAGAGAAGAGCGGCCAATGTGACGCACTGCATTAAGTCGATTCGATAATATATTCCGAAAACGGACGGATTTCTCAGGTTTTTACTACATATGAACACTTTTCGCATCCTCCCGTGCCACTCGGCTGCTAGTAATCCTGTCATGCACAATCATAAGGTCCTACCTCATGTCCAAGTCACCAAAGCCAGCTAAAAAGTCAATTTTCGATACCTAAAACTTGAATTGTACTACTCCTTACTGGCTATTACATCAACTTAAAAGCTTCATCTGTGTTCTACTATGGTGCTTTTAGTGACTCCGCATACCGCAGCACGCGACATAGCTTTGCAGACGATAAGTACAACCGTTTCAGAGAGAAGAGCGGGCAATATGACGATCTGGCTCCAAGTTGATTCGATAACAACTGACGAAAAAGGATGGATTTCTCAGGTTTTTACTACATATGAACACTTTTCACATTCTCCCATTCAACTCGGCTGCTAGTCCTCCTTTCATGCAGAATCTTAAGGACATAGCTCATGTCCAAGGCACCAAAGCCAGCTAAAAAGTCAATAATCGATACCTAAAACTTGAATTGTACTACTTCTTACTGGCTATTACATCAACTTTGAAGCTTCATCTGAGTTCTACTATGGTGCTTTTAGTGTCTCCGCATACCGCAGCACGCGGCATAGCTTTGCAGACGATAAGTACAACGGTTTCAGAGAGAAAAGCGGGCAAAGTGACGATCTGGCTTCAAGTTATTCGATAACAAATGACTAAAACGGACGGATTTCTCAGGTTTTTACTACATATGAACACTTTCCACATTCTCCAATGCAACTCGGCTGCTAGTGCTCCTTTCATGCAGAATCTTAAGGACATAGCTCATGTCCAAGGCACCAAAGCCAGCTAAAAAGTCAATAATCGATACCTAAATTGACTACATCTTACTAGCTAATACATCAACTTAGAAGCTTCATCTGTGTTCCACTATGGTGATTTTAGTGTCTCCGCATAACGCAGCACGCGACATAGCTTTGCAGACGATAAGTACAACCATTTCAGACTGAAGAGCGGCCAATGTGACGCACTGCTTTAAGTCGATTCGATAATAAATTACGAAAACGGACGGATTTCTCAGGTTTTTACTACATATGAACACTTTTCGCATCCTCCCGTGCAACTCGGCTGCTAGTCCTCCTTTCATGCAGAATCTTAAGGTCCTAGCTTATGTCCAAGGCACCAAAGCCAGCAAAAAAGTCAATATTCGATACCTAAAACTTCAATTGTACTACTTCTTACTGGCTATTACATCAACTTTGAAGCTTCATCTGTGTTCTACTATGGTGCTTTTAGTGTCTCCGCATACCGCAGCACGCGACATAGCTTTGCAGACGATAAGTACAACCGTTTCAGAGAGAAGAGCGGCCAATGTGACGATCTGGCTTTAAGTCGATTCGATAACAAATGACGAAAACGGACGGATTTCTCAGGTTTTTACTACATATGAACACTTTTTACATTCTCCCGTGCAACTCGGCTGCTAGTCCTCCTTTCATGCAGAACCTTAAGGACATAGCTCATGTCCAAGGCACCAAAGCCAGCTAAAAAGTCAATAATCGATACCTAAATTGACTACATCTTACTAGCTATTACATCAACTTAGAAGCTTCATCTGTGTTCTACTATGGTGCTTTTAGTGTCTACGCATACCGCAGCACGCGACATAGCTTTGCACACGATAAGTACAACCGTTTCAGAGAGAAGAGCGGCCAATGTGACGATCTGGCTTTAAGTCGATTCCATAACAAATTACGAAAACGGACGGATTTCTCAGGTTTTTACTACATATGAACACTTTTCACATTCTCCCATGCAACTCGGCTGCTAGTCCTCCTTTCATGCAGAATCTTAAGATCCTAGCTCATGTCCAAGTCACCAAAGCCAGCTAAAAAGTCAATAATCGATACCTAAAACTTGAATTGTACTACTTCTTACTGGCTATTACATCAACTTAGAAGCTTCGTCTGTGTTCTAGTATGGTGCTTTTAGTGTCTCTCCATACCGCAGCACGCGACATTGCTTTGCAGACGATAAGTACAACCGTTTCAGAGAGAAGAGAGGCCAATGTGACGATCTGGCTTTAAGTCGATTCGATAACAAATGACGAAAATGGACGGATTTCTCAGGTTTTTACTACATATGAACACTTTTCACATTCTCCCGTGCTACTCGGCTGCTAGTCCTCCTTCCGTGCGGAATCATAAGGTCCTAGCTCATGTCCAAGGCACAAAAGCCAGCTAAAAGGTCAATAATCCATACCTAAAACTTGAATTGTACTACCTCTTACTGGCTATTACATCAACTTTGAAGCTTCATCTGTGTTCTACTATGGTGCTTTTAGTGTCTCCGCATACCGCAGCACGCGACATAGCTTTGCAGACGATAAGTACAACCGTTTCAGAGAGAAGAGCGGCCAATGTGACGATCTGGCTTTAAGTCGATTCGATAACAAATGACGAAAACGGATGGATTTCTCAGGTTTTTACTACATATGAACACTTTTCACATTCTTCCATGCAACTCGGCTGGTAGTCCTCCTTTCATGCAGAATCATAAGGACCTAGCTCATGTCAAAGGCACCAAAGCCATCAAAAAAGTCAATAATCGATTCCTAAAACTTGAAATTTACTACTCCTTACTGGCTATTACAAAAACTTAGAAGCTTCATCTGTGTTCCACTATGGTGATTTTAGTGTCTCCGCATACCGTTGCACGCGACATAGCTTTGCAGACGATAAGTACAACCGTTTCAGAGAGAAGAGCGACCAATGTGACGATCTGGCTTTAAGTCGATTCGATAATAAATTACGAAAACGGACGGATTTCTCAGGTTTTTACTACATATGAACACTTTTCACATTCTCCGTGCAACGCGGCTGCTAGTCCTCCTTTCATGCAGAATCGTAAGGTCCTAGCTCATGTCCAAGGCACCAAAGCCAGCTAAAAAATCAATAATCGATCTAAAACGTGAATTGTACTACTTACTTGCTATTACATCAACTTTGAAGCTTCATCTGTGTCCTACTATGGTGCTTTTAGTGTCTCCGAATAAAGCAGCACACGACATATCTCTGCAGACGACAAGTACAACCGTTTCAGAGAGAAGAGCGGCCAATGTAACGATCTGGCTTTAATTCGATGCGATAATAAATGACGAAAACTTACGGATTTCTCCGGTTTTTACAACATATGAACACTTTTCACATTCTCCCATGCAACTCGGCTGCTAGTCCTCCTTTCATGCAGAATCTTAAGGTTCTACCTCAAGTCCAAAGCACCAAAGCCAGCTAAAAAGTCAATAATCGATACCTAAAACTTGAATTGCACTACTTCTCACTGGCTATCACATCTACTTAGAAGCTTCATCTGTGTTCTACTATGGTGCTTTTAGTGTCTCCGCATACTGCAGCACGCGACATAGCTTTGCAGACGATACGTACAACCGTTTCAGAGAGAAGAGGGGCCAATGTGACGATCTGGCTTTAAGTCGATTTGATAACAAATGACGAAAACGGACGGATTTCTCAGGTTTTTACGACATATGAACACCTTTTACATTCCCCCGTGCAACTCGGCTGCTAGTCCTCCTTTCATGCAGAATCGTAGGGTCCTTGCTCATGTTCAAGGCACCAAAGCCAGCAAAAAAGTCAATAATCGATACCTAACTCTTGAATTGTACTACTTCTTACTGGCTATTACATCAACTTTGAAGCTTCATCTATGTTCTACTATGGTGCTTTTAGTGTCTCCGCATACCGCAGCACGCGACATAGCTTTGCAGACGATAAGTACAACCGTTTCAGAGAGAAGAGGGGCTAATGTGCCGATCTGGCTATAAGCCGATTGGATAAAAATGACGAAAATGGACGGATTTCTCAGGTTTTTACTACATATGAACACTTTTCACATACTCCCGTGCAACGCGGCTGCTAGTCCTCCATTCATGCAGAATGTTAAGGTCCTAACTCATGTCCAAGGCACAAAAGCCAGATAAAAAGTCAATAATCGATACCTAAAACTTGAATTGTACTACTTCTTACTGGCTATTACATCAACTTAGAAACTTCATCTGTGTTCTACTATGGTGCTTTTAGTGTCTCCGCATACCGCAGCACGCGACATAGCTTTGCAGACGATAAGTACAACCGTTTCAGAGAGAACAGCGGCCAATATGACGATCTGGCTTTAAGTCGATTCGATAAGAAATGACGAAAACGGATGGATTTCTCAGGTTTTTACTACATATGAACACTTTTCACATTCTTCCATGCAACTCTGCTGGTAGTCCTCCTTTCATGCAGAATCATAAGGACCTAGCTCATGTCAAAGGCACCAAAGCCATCAAAAAAGTCAATAATCGATTCCTAAAACTTAAAATTTACTACTCCTTACTGGCTATTACATCAACTTAGAAGCTTCATCTGTGTTCCACTATGGTGATTTTAGTGTCTCCGCATACCTCTGCACGCGACATAGCTTTGCAGACGATAAGTACAACCGTTTCAGAGAGAAGAGCGACCAATGTGACGATCTGGCTTTAAGTCGATTCGATAATAAATTACGAAAACGGTCGGATTTCTCAGGTTTTTACTACATATGAACACTTTTCACATTCTCCGAGCAACGCGGCTGCTAGTCCTCCTTTCATGCACAATCTTAAGGTCCTACCTCATGTCCAAGGCACCAAAGCCAGCTAAAAAATCAATAATCGATCTAAAACGTGAACTGTACTACTTCTTACTTGCTATTACATCAACTTAGAAGCTTCATCTGTGTCCTACTATGGTGCCTTTAGTGTCTCCGAATAAAGCAGCACACGACATAGCTTTGCAGACGACAAGTACAACCGTTTCAGAGAGAAGAGCGGCCAATGTAACGATCTGGCTTTAAGTTGATGCGATAATAAATGACGAAAACTTACGGATTTCTCAGGTTTTTACAACATATGAACACTTTTCACATTCTCCCATGCAACTCGGCTGCTAGTCCTCCTTTCATGCAGATTCTTAAGGTCCTACCTCAAGTCCAAGGCACCAAAGCCAGCTAAAAAGTCAATAATCGATACCTAAAACTTGAATTGCACTACTTC
The DNA here is from genome assembly GCF_023897955.1 of Schistocerca gregaria. NCBI lineage: Eukaryota > Metazoa > Arthropoda > Insecta > Orthoptera > Acrididae > Schistocerca > Schistocerca gregaria. The sequence goes on from NW_026061768.1 coordinate 1,121,681, forward strand.
TCACTGGCTATCACATCTACTTAGAAGCTTCATCTGTGTTCAACTATGGTGCTTTTAGTGTCTACGCATACCGCAGCACGCGACATAGCTTTGCACACGATAAGTACAACCGTTTCAGAGAGAAGAGCGGCCAATGTGACGATCTGGCTATTAGTCGATTCCATAACAAATTACGAAAACGGACGGATTTCTCAGGTTTTTACTACATATGAACACTTTTCACATTCTCCCATGCAACTCGGCTGCTAGTCCTCCTTTCATGCAGAATCTTAAGATCCTAGCTCATGTCCAAGTCACCAAAGCCAGCTAAAAAGTCAATAATCCATACCTAAAACTTGAATTGTACTACTTCTTACTGGCTATTACATCAACTTAGAAGCTTCGTCTGTGTTCTAGTATGGTGCTTTTAGTGTCTCTGCATACCGCAGCACGCGACATAGCTTTGCAGACGTTAAGTACAACCGTTTCAGAGAGAAGAGCGGCCAATGTGACGATCTGGCTTTAAGTCGATTCAATATCAAATGACGAAAATGGACGGATTTCTCAGGTTTTTACTACATATGAACACTATTCACATACTCCCGTGCAACGCGGGTGCTAGTCCTCCTTTCATGCAGAATCGTAAGGTCCTAGCTCATGTCCAAGGCACCAAAGCCAGCTAAAAAGTCAATAATCGATACCTAAAACTTGAATTGTACTACTTCTCAGTGGCTATCACATCAACTTAGAAGCTTCATCTGTGTTCCACTATGGTGATTTTAGTGTCTCCGCATACCGCAGCACGCGACATAGCTTTGCAGACGATAAGTACAACCGTTTCAGAGAGAAGAGGGGCCAATGTGACGATCTGGCTATAAGTCGATTCGATAACAAATGACGAAAATGGACGGATTTCTCAGGTTTTTACTACATATGAACACTTTTCACATACTCCCATGCAACTCGGCTGCTAGTCCTCCTTTCATGCAGAATCATAAGGACCTAGCTCATAACAAAGACACCAAAGCCAGCTAAAAAGTCAATAATCGATTCCTAAATCTTGAATTGTACTACTTCTTACTGGCTATTACATCTACTTAGAAGCTTCATCTGTGTTCCACTCTGGTGATTTTAGTGTCTCCGCATACCGCAGCACGCGACATAGCTTTGCAGACGATAAGTACAACCGTTTCAGAGAGAAGAGCGACCAATGTGACGATCTGGCTTTAAGTCGATTCGATAACAAATGACGAAAACAGACGGATTTCTCTGGTTTTTACTACATATGAACACTTTTCACATTTTCCGTGCAACGCGGCTGCTAGTCCTCCTTTCATGCAGAATCTTAAGGTCCTAGCTCATGTCCAAGGCAACATAGCCAGCAAAAAGTCAATAATCGATACCTAAAACTTGAATTGTACTACCTCTTACTGGCTATTACATCCACTTAGAAGCTTAACCTGTGTTCTAGTATGGTGCTTTTAGTGGCTCCGCATACCGCAGCACACGACATAGCTTTGCAGACGATAAGTACAACCGTTTCAGAGAGAAAAGCGGCCAATGTGACGATCTGGCTTTAAGTCGATTCGATAACAAATGACGAAAACGGACGGATTTCTCAGGTTTTTACTACATATGAACACTTTTCACATTCTCCCATGCAACTCGGCTACTAGTCCTCCTTTCATGCAGAATCTTAAGGTCCTAGCTCATGGCCAAGGCACCAAAGCCAGCAAAAAAGTCAATAATCGGTACCTAAATCTTGAATTGTACTACTTCTTACTGGCTATTACATCAACTTAGAAGCTTCATCTGTGTTCTACTATGGTGCTTTTAGTGTCCCCGCATACCGCAGCACGCGACATAGCTTTGCAGACGATAAGTACAACTGTTTCAGAGAGAAGAGCGGCCAATGTGACGATCTGGCTTCAAGTCGATTCGATAACAAATGACGAAAACGGACGGATTTCTCAGACTTTTACTACATATGAACACTTTTCACATTGTCCCATACAACTCGGCTGCTAGTCCTCCTTTCATGCGGAATCTTAAGGTCCTAGCTCATGTCCAAGGCACCAAAGCCAGCAAAAAAGTCAATAATCGATACGTAAATCATGAATGGTACTACTTCTTACTGGCTATTACATCAACTTAGAAGCTTGATCTGTGTTCTACTATGGTGCTTTTAGTGTCTACGCATACCGCAGCACGCGACATAGCTTTGCACACGATAAGTACAACCGTTTCAGAGAGAAGAGCGGCCAATGTGACGATCTGGCTTTAGGTCTATTCGATAACAAATGACGAAAACGGACGGATTTCTCAGGTTTTTACTACACATGAACACTCTTCACATACTCCCATGCAACGCGGCTGCTAGTCCTCCTTTCATGCAGAATCTTAATGTCCTAGCTCATTTCCAAGGCACCAAAGATAGCTAAAAAGTCAATAATCCATACCTAAAACTTGAATTGTACTACTTCTCACTGGCTATCACATCAACATAGAAGCTTCATTTGTGTTCTACTATGGTGCTTTTATTGTTTCCGCATACTGCAGCACGCGACATAGCTTTGCAGACGATAAGTACAACCGTTTCAGAGAGAAGAGGGGCCAATGTGACGATCTGGCTTTAAGTCGATTCGATAACAAATATGGAAAACGGACGGATTTCTCAGGTTTTTACTACATATGAACACTTTTTACATTATCCCGTGCAACTCGGCTGCTAGTCCTCCATTCATGCAGAATCGTAAGGTCCTAGCTCATGTCCAAGGCACCAAAGACAGCAAAAAAGTCAATAATCGATACGTAAATCTTTAATTGTACTACTTCTTACTGGCTATTACATCAAGTTTGAAGCTTCATCTGTGTTCTACTATGGTGCTTTTAGTGTCTCCGCATACCGCAGCACGCGACATAGCTTTGCAGACGATAAGTACAACCGTTTCAGAGAGAAGAGCGGCCAATGTGACGATCTGGCTTTAAGTCGATTCGATAACAAATGACGAAAACGTGCGGATTTCTCAGGTTTTTACTACATATGAACACTTTTCACATTCTCCCACTCAACTCGGCTGCTAGTCCTCCCTTCATGCAGAATCGTAAGGTCCTAGCTCATGTCCAAGGCACCAAAGCCAGCTTAAAGGTCAATAATCGATACCTAAAACTTGAATTGTACTACCTCTCACTGGTTATCACATCAACTTAGAAGCTTCATCTGTGTTCTACTATGGTGCTTTTAGTGTCTCCGCATACTGCAGCACGCGACATAGCTTTGCAGACGATAAGTACAACCGTTTCAGAGAGAAGAGCGGCCAATGTGACGATCTGGCTTTAAGTCGATTCGATAACAAATATCGAAAACGGACGGATTTCTCAGGTTTTTACTACATATGAACACTTTTTACATTATCCCGTGCAACTCGGCTGCTAGACCTCCTTTCATGCAGAATCGTAAGGTCCTAGCTCATGTCCAAGGCACCAAAGCCAGCAAAAAAGTCAATAATCGATACCTAAATCTTGAATTGTACTACTTCTTACTGGCTATTACATCAACTTAGAGGCTTCATCTGTGTTCTACTATGGTGCTTTTAGTGTCTACGCATACCGCAGCACGCGACATAGCTTTGCAGACGATAAGTACAACCGTTTCAGATATAAGAGCGGCCAATGTGACGATCTGGCTTCAAGTTGATTCGATAACAAATGAAGAAAACGGACGGATTTCTCAGGTTTTTACTACATATGAACACTTTTCACATTCTCCGTGCAACGCGGCTGCTAGTCCTCCTTTCATGCAGAATCTTAAGGTCCTAGCTCATGGCCAAGGCACCAAAGCCAGCTAAAACGTCAATTATCGATACCTAAAACTTGAATTGTACTACTTCTTACTGGCTATTACATCAACTTAGAAGCTTCATCTGTGTTCTACTATGGTGCTTTTAGTGTCTCCGCATACCGCAGCACGCGACATAGCTTTGCAGACGATAAGTACAACTGTTTCAGAGAGAAGAGCGGCCAATGTGACGATCTTGCTTCAAGTCGATTCGATAACAAATGACGAAAACGAACGGATTTCTCAGGTTTTTACTACATATGAACACTTTTCACATTGTCCCATACAACTCGGCTGCTAGTCCTCCTTTCATGCAGAATCTTAAGGTCCTAGCTCATGTCCAAGGCACCAAAGCCAGCAAAAAAGTCAATAATCGATACGTAAATCTTGAATTGTACTACTTCTTACTGGCTATTACATCAACTTAGAAGCTTCATCTGTGTTCTACTATGGTGCTTTTAGTGTCTACGCATACCGCTGCACGCGACATAGCTTTGCACACGATAAGTACAACCGTTTCAGAGAGAAGAGCGGCCAATGTGACGATCTGGCTTTAAGTCGATTCCATAACAAATTACGAAAACGGACGGATTTCTCAGGTTTTTACTACATATGAACACTTTTCACATTCTCCCATGCAACTCGGCTGCTAGTCCTCCTTTCATGCAGAATCTTAAGATCCTAGCTCATGTCCAAGTCACCAAAGCCAGCTAAAAAGTCAATAATCGATACCTAATACTTGAATTGTACTACTTCTTACTGGCTATTACATCAACTTAGAAGCTTCGTCTGTGTTCTAGTATGGTGCTTTTAGTGTCTCTGCATACCGCAGCACGCGACATAGCTTTGCAGACGTTAAGTACAACCGTTTCAGAGAGAAGAGCGGCCAATGTGACGATCTGGCTTCAAGTCTATTCGATAACAAATGACGAAAACGGACGGATTTCTCAGGTTTTTACTACATATGAACACTTGTCACATACTCCCATGCAACGCGGCTGCTAGTCCTCCTTTCATGCAGAATCTTAATGTCCTAGCTCATTTCCAAGGCACCAAAGATAGCTAAAAAGTCAATAATCCATACCTAAAACTTGAATTGTACTACTTCTCACTGGCTATCACATCAACATAGAAGCTTCATTTGTGTTCTACTATGGTGCTTTTATTGTCTCCGCATACTGCAGCACGCGACATAGCTTTGCAGTCGATAAGTACAACCGTTTCAGAGAGAAGAGGGGCCAATGTGACGATCTGGCTTTAAGTCGATTCGATAACAAATATGGAAAACGGACGGATTTCTCAGGTTTTTACTACATATGAAAACTTTTTACATTATCCCGTGCAACTCGGCTGCTAGTCCTCCTTTCATGCAGAATCGTAAGATCCTAGCTCATGTCCAAGGCACCAAAGCCAGCAAAAAAGTCAATAATCGATACGTAAATCTTGAATTGTACTACTTCTTACTGGCTATTACATCAAGTTTGAAGCTTCATCTGTGTTCTACTATGGTGCTTTTAGTGTCTCCGCATACCGCAGCACGCGACATAGCTTTGCAGACGATAAGTACAACCGTTTCAGAGAGAAGAGTGGCCAATGTGACGATCTGGCTTTAAGTCGATTCGATAACAAATGACGAAAACGGGCGGATTTCTCAGGTTTTTACTACATATGAACACTTTTCACATTCTCCCATTCAACTCGGCTGCTAGTCCTCCTTTCATGCAGAATCTTAAGGTCCTAGCTCATGTACAAGGCACCAAAGCCAGCTAAAAAGTCAATATTCGATACCTAAAACTTGAATAGTACTACTCCTTACTGGCTATTACATCAACTTAGAAGCTTCATCTGTGTTCTACTATGGTGATTTTAGTGTCTCCGCATACCGCAGCAGGCGACATAGCTTTCAGACGATAAGTACAACCGTTTCAGAGAGAAGAGCGGCCAATGTGACGATCTGGCTTTAAGTCGATTCGATAACTAATGACGGAAACGGACGGATTTCTCAGGTTTTTACTACATATGAACACATTTCACATTCCCCCATGCTACTCGGCTGCTAGTCCTCCTTTCATGCAGAATCTTAAGGTCCTAGCTCATGTCCAAAGCACCAAAGCCAGCTAAAAAGTCAATAATCGATACCTAAAACTTGAATTCTACTACTTCTCACTGGCTATCACATCAACTTAGAAGCTTCATCTCTGTTCTACTATGGTGCTTTTAGTGTCTCCGCATACTGCAGCACGCGACATAGCCTTGCAGACGATAAGTACAACCGTTTCAGAGAGAAGAGCGGCCAATGTGACGCACTGCTTTAAGTCGATTCGATAATAAATTACGAAAACGGACGGATTTCTCAGGTTTTTACTACATATGAACACTTTTCGCATCCTCCCGTGCAACTCGGCTGCTAGTCCTCCTTTCATGCAGAATCTTAAGGTCCTAGCTCATGTCCAAGGCACCAAAGCCAGCAAAAAAGTCAATAATCGATACGTGAATCTTGAATTGTACTACTTCATACTGGCTATTACATCAACTTAGAAGCTTCATCTGTGTTCTACTATGGTGCTTTTAGTGTCTACGCATACCGCAGCACGCGACACAGCTTTGCAGACGATAAGTACAAGCGTTTCAGATATAAGAGCGGCCAATGTGACGATCTGGCTTCAAGTTGATTCGATAACAAATGACGAAAACGGACGGATTTCTCAGGTTTTTACTACATATGAACACATTTCACATTCTCCCTTTCAACTCGGCTGCTAGTCCTCCTTTCATGCAGAAGCTTAAGGACATAGCACATGTCCAAGGCACTAAAGCCAGCTAAAAAGTCAATAATCGAAACCTAAAACTTGAATTGTACTACTTCTTACTGGCTATTACATCAACTTAGAAGCTTCATCTGTGTTCCACTATGGTGATTTTAGTGTCTCCGCATACCGCAGCACGCGACATAGCTTTGCAGACGATAAGTACAACCGTTTCAGAGAGAAGAGGGGCCAATGTGACGATCTGGCTATAAGTCGATTCGATAACAAATGACGAAAATGGACGGATTTCTCAGGTTTTTACTACATATGAACACTTTTCACATACTCCCATGCAACTCGGCTGCTAGTCCTCCTTTGATGCAGAATAATAAGGACCTAGCTCATGCCAAAGGCACCAAAGCCAGCTAAAAAGTCAATAATCGATTCCTAAATCTTGAATTGTACTACTTCTTACTGGTTATTACATCAACTTAGAAGCTTCATCTGTGTTCCACTCTGGTGATTTTAGTGTCTCCGCATACCGCAGCACGCGACATAGCTTTGCAGACGATAAGTACAACCGTTTCAGAGAGAAGAGCGACCAATGTGACGATCTGGCTTTAAGTCGATTCGATAACAAATGACGAAAACGGACGGATTTCTCAGGTTTTTACTACATATGAACACTTTTCACATTCTCCGTGCAACGCGGCTGCTAGTCCTCCTTTCATGCAGAATCTTAAGGTCCTAGCTCAAGTCCAAGGCAACATAGCCAGCAAAAAGTCAATAATCGATACCTAAAACTTGAATTGTACTACCTCTTTCTGGCTATTACATCAACTTAGAAGCTTAACCTGTGTTCTAGTATGGTGCTTTTAGTGTCTCCGCATACCGCAGCACACGACATAGCTTTGCAGACGATAAGTACAACCGTTTCAGAGAGAAGAGCGGCCAATGTGACGATCTGGCTTTAAGTCGATTCGATAACAAATGACGAAAACGGACGGATTTCTCAGGTTTTTACTACATATGAACACTTTTCACATTCTCCCATGCAACTCGGCTGCTAGTCCTCCTTTCATGCAGAATCTTAAGGTCCTAGCTCATGGCCAAGGCACCAAAGCCAGCTAAAACGTCAATTATCGATACCTAAAACTTGAATTGTACTACTTCTTACTGGCTATTACATCAACTTAGAAGTTTCACCAGGGTTCTACTATGGTACTGTTAGTGTCTCTGCATACCGCAGCACGCGACATAGCTTTGCAGATGATAAATGTAACCTTTTCAGAGAGAAGAGCGTCCAATGTGACGTCCTGGCTTTAAGGCGATTTGATAAGAAATTACGAAAACGGACGGATTTCTCAGGTTTTTACTGCATATGAACACTTTGCACATTCTCTCGTGCAACGAAGCATGTAGTCCTCCTTTGATGCAAAATCTTAAGGTCCTAGCCCATGTCCAAGGCCCCAAAGCCAGCTAAAAAGTCAATAATCGATATCTAAAACATTATTGTACTACTTCTTACTGGCTATTACATCAACTTAGAAGTTTCATCAGTGTTCTACTATGGTGCTGTTAGTGTCTCCGCATGCCGCAGCACGCGACATAGCTTTGCAGACGATAAATGTAACCGTTTCAGTGAGAAGAGCGACCAATGTGACGATCTGGCTTTAAGTCGATTTGATAAGAAATGACGAAAACGGACGGATTTCTCACGTTTTTACTACATATGAACACTTTTCACATTCTCCCGTGCAACGGAGCATCTAGTCCTCCTTTGATGCAAAATTTTAAGGTCCTAGCTCATGTCCAAGGCCCCAATGCCAGCTAAAAAGTCAATAATCGATATCTAAAACGTTATTGTACTACTTCTTACTGGCTATTACATCAACTTAGAAGCTTCTTCTGAGTTACTATGGTGCTGTTAGTGTCTCGGCATACCGCAGCACGAGACATAGCTTTGCAGGCGATAAATGGTACCGTTTCAGAGAGAAGAGCGGCCAATGTAACGTTCTGGCTTTAAGTCGATTTGATAAGAAATGACGAAAACGGACGGATTTCTCAGGTTTGTACTACATGTGAACTCTTTTCACATTCTCCCGTGCAACGCAGCTGCTAGCCCTCCTTTGATGCAAAATCTTAAGGCACTAGTTCATGTCCAAGGCCCCAAAGCCAGCTAAAAAGTCAATAATCGATATCTAAAACGTTATCGTACTACTTCTTACTGGCAATTACATCAACTTAGAAGCTTCTTCTGTTTTACTATGGTGCTGTTAGTGTCTCGGCATACCGCGGCACGCGACATAGCTTTGCAGGAGATAAATGGTACCGTTTCAGAGAGAAGAGCGGCCAATGTAACGTTCTGGCTTTAAGTCGATTTGATAAGAAATGACGAAAACGGACGGATTTCTCAGGTTTGTACTACATGTGAACACTTTTCACATTCTCCCGTGCAACGCAGCTGCTAGTCCTCCTTTGATGCAAGATCTTAAGGCCCTAGCTCATGTCCAAGACCCCAAAGCCAGCTAAAAAGTCAATAATCGATATCTAAAACGTTATTGCACTACTTCTTACTGGCTATTACATCAACTTAGAAGTTTCACCAGGGTTCTACTATGGTACTGTTAGTGTCTCTGCATACCGCAGCACGCGACATAGCTTTGCAGATGATAAATGTTACAGTTACAGAGAGAAGAGCGACCAATGTGACGATCTTGCTTTAAGTCGATTTGGTAAGAAATGACGAAAACGGACGGATTTCTCAGGTTTTTACTACACATGAACACTTTTCACATTCTCCCGTGCAACGCAGCTGCTAGTTCTCCTTTGATGCAAAATCTTAAGGTCCTAGCTCATGTCCAAGGCCCCAAAGCCAGCTAAAAATTCAATAATCGGTATCTAAAACGTTATTTCACTACTTCTTACTGGCTATTACATCAACTTAGGAGTTTCATCTGTTTTCTACTATGGTGCTGTTAGTGTCTCCGCATACCGCAGCACGCGACATAGCTTTGCAGACGATAAATGTAACCGTTTCAGAGTGAAGAGCGACCAATGTGACGATCTGGCTTTAAGTCGATTTGATAAGAAATGACGAAAACGAACGGATTTCTCAGGTTTTTACTACATATGAACACTTTTCACATTCTCCCGTGCAACGCAGCCGCTAGTCCTAATTTGATGCAAAATCTTAATGCCGTAGCTCATGTTCAAGGCCTCAAAGCCAGGTAAAAGTCAATAATCGATATCTAAAACGTTATCGTGCTACTTCTTACTGGCTATTACATCAACTTAGAAGCTTCTTCTGTATTCTACTATGGTGCCTATATTGTCTCCGCATACCACAGCACGCGACATAGCTTTGCAGACGATAAATGTAACCGTTACAGAGAGAATAGCGGACAATGTTACGTTCTGGCTTTAAGTCGATTTGATAACAGATGAGGAAAACGGACGGATTTCTCAGGTTTTTACTACTTATCAACACTTTTCACATTCTCGCCTGTGCAACGCAGCTGCTAGTCCTCCATTCATGCGCAAATCTTAATGTCACAGCTTATGTCCAAGGCACGAAAGACGGCTAAATAGTCAATAATCGATAACTAAAACTTGAATTGTACTACTTCTCACTGGCTATTACATCAACTTCGAAGCTTCCTCTGTGTTCTACTATGGTGCTTTTAGTATCTCTGCATACCGCAGCACTCGACATAGCTTTGCAGACGATAAATGTAACCGTTTCAGAGAGAAGAGCGGCCAGTGTGACGATCTGGCTTTAAGTCGATTCGATAACAAATGACGAAAACGGACGGATATCTCAGGTTTTTACTATATATGAACACTTTTCACATTCTCCCGTGCAACGCAGCTGCTAGTCCTCCTTAGATGCAAAATCTGAAGGTCCTACCTCATGTCCAAGGCCCCAAAGCCAGCTAAAAAGTCAATAATCGATATCTAAAACGTTATTGTACTACTTCTTACTGGCAATTACATCAACTTAGAAGCTTCTTCTGTGTTCTACTATGGTGCTGTTAGTGACTCGGCATACCGCAGCACGAGACATAGCTTTGCAGGAGATAAATGGTACCGTTTCAGAGAGAAGAGCGGCCAATGTAACGTTCTGGCTTTAAGTCGATTTGATAAGAAATGACGAAAACGGACGGATTTCTCAGGTTTGTACTACATGTGAACACTTTTCACATTCTCCCGTGCAACGCGGCTGCTAGTTCTCCTTTGATGCAAAGTCTTAAGGTCCTAGCTCATGTCCAAGGCCCCAAAGCCAGCTAAAAAGTCAATAATCGATATCTAATACGTTATCGTCCTACTTCTTACTGGCTATTACATCAACTTAGAAGCTTCTTCTGTATTCTACTATGGTGCCTATATTGTCTCCGCATACCACAGCACGCGACATAGCTTTGCAGACGATAAATGTAACCGTTACAGAGTGAATAGCGGCCAATGTAACGTTCTGGCTTTAAGTCGATTTGATAACAGATGAGGAAAACGGACGGATTTCTCAGGTTTTTACTACTTATCAACACTTCTCACATTCTCGCCTGTGCAACGCAGCTGCTAGTCCTCCTTTCATGCGCAAATCTTAATGTCACTGCTTATGTCCAAGGCACGAAAGACGGCTAAATAGTCAATTATCGATAACTAAAACTTGAATTGTACTACTTCTTACTGGCTATTACATCAACTTAGAAGCTGCTTCTGTGTTCTACTATGGTGCTTTTAGTATCTCTGCATACCGCAGCACTCGACATAGCTTTGCAGACGATAAATGTTACCGTTTCAGAGAGATGAGCGGCCAGTGTGACGATCTGGCTTTAAGTCGATTCGATAACAAATGACGAAAACCGTCGGATATCTCAGGTTTTTACTATATATGAACACTTTTCACATTCTCCCGTGCAACGCAGCTGCTAGTCCTCCTTTGATGCAAAATCTTAATGCCCTAGCTCATGTCCAAGGCCCCAAAGCCAGCTAAAAAGTCAATAATCGATATCTAAAACGTTATTGTACTATTTCTTACTGGCAATTACATCAACTTAGAAGCTTCTTCCGTGTTCTACTATGGTGTTGTTAGTGTCTCGGCATACCGCAGCACGCGACATAGCTTTGCAAGCGATAAATGTTACCGTTTCAGATAGAAGAGCGGCTAATGTGACGATCTGGATTTAAGTCGATTTGATAAGAAATGACGAAAACGAACGGATTTCTCAGGTTTTTACTACATATGAACACTTTTCACATTCTCCCGTGCTACGCAGCTGCTAGTCCTCCTTTGATGCAAAGTCTTAAGGTCCTAGCTCATGTCCAAGACCCCAAAGCCAGCTAAAAAGTCAATAATCGATATCTAAAACGTTATTGTACTACTTCTTACTGGCTATTACATAAACTTAGAAGTTTCACCAGGGTTCTACTATGGTACTGTTAGTGTCTCTGCATACCGCAGCACGCGTCATAGCTTTGCAGATGATAAATGTAACAGTTACAGAGAGAAGAGCGACCAATGTGACGATCTTGCTTTAAGTCGATTTGCTAAGAAATGACGAAAACGGACGGATTTCTCAGGTTTTTACTACACATGAACACTTTTCACATTCTCCCGTGCAACGCAGCTGCTAGTTCTCCTTTGATGCAAAATCTTAAGGTCCTAGCTCATGTCCAAGGCCCCAAAGCCAGCTAAAAATTCAATAATCGGTATCTAAAACGTTATTGCACTACTTCTTACTGGCTATTACATCAACTTAGGAGTTTCATCGGTTTTCTACTATGGTGCTGTTAGTGTCTCCGCATACCGCAGCACGCGACATAGCTTTGCAGACGATAAATGTAACCGTTTCAGAGAGAAGAGCGACCAATGTGACGATCTGGCTTTAAGTCGATTTGATAAGAAATGACGAAAACGAACGGATTTCTCAGGTTTTTACTACATATGAACACTTTTCACATTCTCCCGTGCAACGCAGCCGCTAGTCCTCCTTTGATGCAAAATCTTAATGCCGTAGCTCATGTTCAAGGCCCCAAAGCCAGCTAAAAAGTCAATAATCGATATCTAAAACGTTATCGTGCTACTTCTTACTGGCTATTACATCAACTTAGAAGCTTCTTCTGTATTCTACTATGGTGCCTATATTGTCTCCGCATACCACAGCACGCGACATAGCTTTGCAGACGATAAATGTAACCGTTTCAGAGAGAAGAGCGGCCAGTGTGACGATCTGGCTTTAATTCGATTCGATAACAAATGACGAAAACCGTCGGATATCTCAGGTTTTTACTATATATGAACACTTTTCACATTCTCCCGTGCAACGCAGCTGCTAGTCCTACTTTGATGCAAAATCTTAATGCCCTAGCTCATGTCCAAGGCCCCAAAGCCAGCTAAAAAGTCAATAATCGATATCTAAAACGTTATTGTACTATTTCTTACTGGCAATTACATCAACTTAGAAGCTTCTTCCGTGTTCTACTATGGTGTTGTTAGTGTCTCGGCATACCGCAGCACGCGACATAGCTTTGCAAGCGATAATAGTTACCGTTTCAGATAGAAGAGCGGCCAATGTGACGATCTGGATTTAAGTCGATTTGATAAGGAATGACGAAAACGAACGGATTTCTCAGGTTTTTACTACATATGAACACTTTTCACATTCTCCCGTGCTACGCAGCTGCTAGTCCTCCTTTGATGCAAAGTCTTAAGGTCCTAGCTCATGTCCAAGACCCCAAAGCCAGCTAAAAAGTCAATAATCGATATCTAAAACGTTATTGTACTACTTCTTACTGGCTATTACATCAACTTAGAAGTTTCATCTGTGTTCTACTATGGTGCTGTTAGAGTATCCGCATACCGCAGCACGCGACATAGCTTTGCAGATGATAAATGTAACAGTTTCAGAGAGAAGAGCGACCAATGTGACGATGTTGCTTTAAGTCGATTTGGTAAGAAATGACGAAAACGGACGGATTTCTCAGGTCTTTACTATATATGAACACTTTTCACATTCTCCCGTGCAACGCAGCTGCTAGTCCTCCTTTGATGCAAAATCTTAAGGCCCTAGCTCATGTCCAAGGCCCCAAACCCAGCTAAAAAGTGAATAATCGATATCTAAAACGTTATTGTACTATTTCTTACTGGCTATTACATCAACTTAGAAGCTTCTTCTGTGTTCTACTATGGTGCATTTATTGTCTAAGCAAACCACAGCACCCGACATAGCTGTGCAGGCGATAAATGTAACCGTTACAAAGAGAATCGCGGCCAATGTAACGTTCTGGCTTTAAGACGATTTGATAAGAGATGAGGAAAACGGACGGATTTCTCAGGTTTTTACTACTTATCAACACTTATCACATTCTCCCGAGCAACGCGGCAGCTGGTCCTCCTTTCATGCGAAATCTTAATGTCCTAGCTCATGTACAAGACACCAAAGACGGCTAAAGGGGCAATAATCGATAACTAATACGTGAATTGTAATACTTCTTACTAGCTATTACATCAGCTTAGAAGCTTCTTCTGTGTTCTGCTATGGTGTTATTTGTTTCTTCGCATATCGCATCACGCGTCATAGCTTTGTAGACGATAAATGTAACCGTTTCAAAGAGAAGAGCGGCCAACGTGACGTTCTGGGTTTAAGTCCATTCGATAACAAATGACGAAAACGGACGATTATCTCAGGTTTTTACTATATGTGAACACTTTTCACATTCTCCCGGGCAACGCAGCTGCTAGTCCTCCTTTGATGCAAAATCTTAATGCCCTAGCTCATGTCCAAGGCCCCAAAGCCAGCTAAAAAGTCAATAATCGATATCTAAAACGTTATTGTACTATTTCTTACTGGCAATTACATCAACTTAGAAGCTTCTTCCGTGTTCTACTATGGTGTTGTTAGTGTCTCGGCATACCGCAGCACGCGACATAGCTTTGCAAGCGATAAATGTTACCGTTTCAGATAGAAGAGCGGCCAATGTGACGATCTGGATTTAAGTCGATTTGATAAGAAATGACGAAAACGAACGGATTTCTCAGGTTTTTACTACATATGAACACTTTTCACATTCTCCCGTGCTACGCAGCTGCTAGTCCTCCTTTGATGCAATGTCTTAAGGTCGTAGCTCATGTCCAAGACCCCAAAGCCAGCTAAAAAGTCAATAATCGATATCTAAAACGTTATTGTACTACTTCTTACTGGCTATTACATCAACTTAGAAGTTTCACCAGGGTTCTACTATGGTACTGTTAGTGTCTCTGCATACCGCAGCACGCGTCATAGCTTTGCAGATGATAAATGTAACAGTTACAGAGAGAAGAGCGACCAATGTGACGATTTTGCTTTAAGTCGATTTGGTAAGAAATGACGAAAACGGACGGATTTCCCAGGTTTTTACTACACATGAACACTTTTCACATTCTCCCGTGCAACGCAGCCGCTAGTCCTCCTTTGATGCAAAATCTTAATGCCGTAGCTCATGTTCAAGGCCCCAAAGCCAGCTAAATGTCAATAATCGATATCTAAAACGTTATCGTGCTACTTCTTACTGGCTATTACATCAACTTAGAAGCATCTTCTGTATTCTACTATGGTGCCTATATTGTCTCCGCATACCGCAGCACGCGTCATAGCTTTGCAGATGATAAATGTAACAGTTACAGAGAGAAGAGCGACCAATGTGACGATCTTGCTTTAAGTCGATTTGCTAAGAAATGACGAAAACGGACGGATTTCTCAGGTTTTTACTACACATGAACACTTTTCACATTCTCCTGTGCAACGCAGCTGCTAGTTCTCCTTTGATGCAAAATCTTAAGGTCCTAGCTCATGTCCAAGGCCCCGAAGCCAGCTAAAAATTCAATAATCGGTATCTAAAACGTTATTGCACTACTTCTTACTGGCTATTACATCAACTTAGGAGTTTCATCTGTTTTCTACTATGGTGCTGTTAGTGTCTCCGCATACCGCAGCACGCGACATAGCTTTGCAGACGATAAATGTAACCGTTTCAGAGAGAAGAGCGACCAATGTGACGATCTGGCTTTAAGTCGATTTGATAAGAAATGACGAAAACGAACGGATTTCTCAGGTTTTTACTACATATGAACACTTTTCACATTCTCCCGTGCAACGCAGCCGCTAGTCCTCCTTTGATGCAAAATCTTAATGCCGTAGCTCATGTTCAAGGCCCCAAAGCCAGCTAAATGTCAATAATCGATATCTAAAACGTTATCGTGCTACTTCTTACTGGCTATTACATCAACTTAGAAGCATCTTCTGTATTCTACTATGGTGCCTATATTGTCTCCGCATACCACAGCACGCGACATAGCTTTGCAGACGATAAATGTAACCGTTACAGAGAGAATAGCGGACAATGTAACGTTCTGGCTTTAAGTCGATTTGATAACAGATGAGGAAAACGGACGGATTTCTCAGGTTTTTACTACTTATCAACACTTTTCACATTCTCGCCTGTGCAACGCAGCTGCTAGTCCTCCTTTCATGCGCAAATCTTAATGTCACTGCTTATGTCCAAGGCACGAAAGACGGCTAAATAGTCAATAATCGATAACTAAAACTTGAATTATACTACTTCTTACTGGCTATTACATCAACTTCGAAGCTTCTTCTGTGTTCTACTATGGTGCTTTTAGTATCTTTGCATACCGCAGCACTCGACATAGCTTTGCAGACGATAAATGTAACCGTTTCAGAGAGAAGAGCGGCCAGTGTGACGATCTGGCTTTAAGTCGATTCGATAACAAATGACGAAAACGGACGGATATCTCAGGTTTTTACTATATATGAACACTTTTCACATTCTCCCGTGCAACGCAGCTGCTAGTCCTCCTTAGATGCAAAATCTGAAGGTCCTACCTCATGTCCAAGGCCCCAAAGCCAGCTAAAAAGTCAATAATCGATATCTAAAACGTTATCGTCCTACTTCTTACTGGCTATTACATCAACTTAGAAGCTTCTTCTGTATTCTACTATGGTGCCTATATTGTCTCCGCATACCACAGCACGCGACATAGCTTTGCAGATGATAAATGTAACCGTTACAGAGTGAATAGCGGCCAATGTAACGTTCTTGCTTTAAGTCGATTTGATAACAGATGAGGAAAACGGACGGATTTCTCAGGTTTTTACTACTTATCAACACTTTTCACATTCTCGCCTGTGCAACGCAGCTGCTAGTCCTCCTTTCATGCGCAAATCTTAATGTCACTGCTTATGTCCAAGGCACGAAAGACGGCTAAATAGTCAATAATCGATAACTAAAACTTGAATTGTACTACTTCTTACTGGCTATTACTTCAACTTAGAAGCTGCTTCTGTGTTCTACTATGGTGCTTTTAGTATCTCTGCATACCGCAGCACTCGACATAGCTTTGCAGAGGATAAATGTAACCGTTTCAGAGAGAAGAGCGGCCAGTGTGACGATCTGGCTTTAAGTCGATTCGATAACAAATGACGAAAACCGTCGGATATCTCAGGTTTTTACTATATATGAACACTTTTCACATTCTCCCGTGCAACGCAGCTGCTAGTCCTCCTTTGATGCAAAATCTTAATGCCCTAGCTCATGTCCAAGGCCCCAAAGCCAGCTAAAAAGTCAATAATCGATATCTAAAACGTTATTGTACTATTTCTTACTGGCTATTACATCAACTTAGAAGCTTCTTCCGTGTTCTACTATGGTGTTGTTAGTGTCTCGGCATACCGCAGCACGCGACATAGCTTTGCAAGCGATAAATGTTACCGTTTCAGATAGAAGAGCGGCCAATGTGACGAACTGGATTTAAGTCGATTTGATAAGAAATGACAAAAACGAACGGATTTCTCAGGTTTTTACTACATATGAACACTTTTCACATTCTCCCGTGCTACGCAGCTGCTAGTCCTCCTTTGATGCAAAGTCTTAAGGTCCTAGCTCATGTCCAAGACCCCAAAGCCAGCTAAAAAGTCAATAATCGATATCTAAAACGTTATTGTACTACTTCTTACTGGCTATTACATCAACTTAGAAGTTTCATCTGTGTTCTACTATGGTGCTGTTAGAGTATCCGCATACCGCAGCACGCGACATAGCTTTGCAGATGATAAATGTAACAGTTTCAGAGAGAAGAGCGACCAATGTGACGATGTTGCTTTAAGTCGATTTGGTAAGAAATGACGAAAACGGACGGATTTCTCAGGTTTGTACTACATGTGAACACTTTTCACATTCTCCCGTGCAACGCGGCTGCTAGTTCTCCTTTGATGCAAAGTCTTAAGGTCCTAGCTCATGTCCAAGGCCCCAAAGCCAGCTAAAAAGTCAATAATCGATATCTAAAACGTTATCGTCCTACTTCTTACTGGCTATTACATCAACTTAGAAGCTTCTTCTGTATTCTACTATGGTGCCTATATTGTCTCCGCATACCACAGCACGCGACATAGCTTTGCAGACGATAAATGTAACCGTTACAGAGTTAATAGCGGCCAATGTAACGTTCTGGCTTTAAGACGATTTGATAAGAGATGAGGAAAACGGACGGATTTCTCAGGTTTTTACTACTTATCAACACTTATCACATTCTCCCGAGCAACGCGGCAGCTGGTCCTCCTTTCATGCAAAATCTTAATGTCCTAGTTCATGTACAAGACACCAAAGACGGCTAAAGGGACAATAATCGATAACTAATACGTGAATTGTAATACTTCTTACTAGCTATTACATCAGCTTAGAAGCTTCTTCTGTGTTCTGCTATGGTGTTACTTGTTTCTTCGCATATCGCATCACGCGTCATAGCTTTGTAGACGATAAATGTAACCGTTTCAGAGAGAAGAGCGGCCAACGTGACGTTCTGGGTTTAAGTCCATTCGATAACAAATGACGAAAACGGACGAATATCTCAGGTTTTTACTATATGTGAACACGTTTTCATTATCTCGTGCAAAGCGACTGCTACACTTCGTTTCATGCAAAATCTTTAGGTCCTTGCTCATGTACAAGGCACCAAAGAAGGGTAAAAGGTCAATAATCTATAACTAAAACTTGAATTGTACTATTTCTTACTGGCTATTAAGTCAGTTTGGAAGCTTCTTCTGTGTTCCACTATGGTGCTTTTAGTGCCTCCGCATATCGCATCACGCGTCATAGCTTTGTAGGCGATAAATGTAACCGTTTCAGAGTGAAGAGCGGCCAACGTGACGTTCTGGGTTTAAGTCGATTCGATAACAAATGACAAAAACGGACGGATATCTCAGGTTGTTACTACATATGAACACTTTTCACATTCTCCCGTGCAACGCGTCTGCTAGACTTCCCTTCAAGCCAAATCTTAAGGTCCTAGCTCATGTCCAAGGCACCAAAGAAGGATAAAAGGTCAATATTCGATAACTAAAACTTGAATTGTAGTGTTTCTTACTGGCTATTACATCAACTTAGAAGCTTCTTCTGTGATCTGCTATGGTGCTTTTAGTGTCTAGCCCATACCGCAGCACACGACACAGCTTTGCAGACGATAAATGAAACCGTTTCAGAGAGAGGTGTGGCCAATGTAACGATCTGGCTTTAAATCGATTTGATAACAAATGACGAAAATGGCAGATGTCTCAGGTTTTTAGCACATATGAACACTTTTCAAATTACCCGTGCAAAGCGGCTGCTAGTCCTTCATCATGCAAAAACTTAAGGTCCTAGCACAAGTCCAAGGCGCCAAACCCGTCTAAAAAGTCAATAATCGATTTCTAACACGTGAATTGTACTACTTCTTACTGGCTATTACTTCAACTTAGAAACTTCTTCTGTGTTCTACTATGGTGCTTTTAGTGTCTCCGCAAGCCGCAGCACGCGACATAGCTATGCAGACGATAAATGTAACCGTTTCAGAGAGAAGAGCGGGCAGTGTGACGATCTGGCTTTAATTCGATTCGATAAGAAAAAACTAAAACGGCCCGATTTCTCAGGTTTTTACTACATATAAACACTTTTCACATTCTCCCGTGCAACGTGGCTGCCAGACTTCCCATCAAGCAAGCACCAAAGAAAGGTAAAAGGTAAATAATCAATAACTAAAACTTGAATTGTACTGTTTCTTACTAGCTATTACGTCAACTTAGAAGCTTCCTCTGTGTTCTACTATGGTGCTTTACGTGTCGAGCCCATACCGCAGCACACGACATAGCTTTGCAGACGATAAATGAAACCGTTTCAGAGAGAAGAGCGGCCAATGTGACGAACTGGCTTTAAGTCGAATGGTTAACAAATGACGAAAACGGACGGATTTCTCAGGTTTTTACTATATATATGAACACTTTTTACATACTCCCGTGCAAAGTGGCTGCTAGACATCCCTTTATGCAAAATCTTAAGGTCCTAGCTAATGTCCAAATCACCAAAGAAGGGTAAAAGGTCAATAATCGATAACTATAACTTGAATTGTACTATTTCTAACTTGCTATTACATCAACTTTGAAGCTTCTTCTGTGTTCTGCTATGATGCTTTTAGTGTCTCGCGCATACCGCAACACGCGACATAGCTTTGCACACTATAAATATAACCGTTTAAGAGAGAAGAGCGGCCAATGTGACGATCTGGCTTTAAGTCTATATGATAACAAATGACGAAAACGGACAGATTTCGCAGTTTTTTACTACTTATGAACACTTTTCAAATTACCCGTGCAAAGCGGCTGCTAGTCCTTCATCATGCAAAAACTTAAGGTCCTAGTTCAAATCCAAGGCGCCAAAGCCGTGTAAAAAGTCGATAATCGATAACTAAAATGTGAATTGTACTACATCTTACTGGCTATTACATCAACATAGAAGCTACTTCTGTGTTCTACTATGGTGCTTTTAGTGTCTCCGTATACTGCAGCAAGCGACATACCTTTGCAGACAATAAATTTAATGGTTTCAGAGAGAAGAGCGGCCAATGTAACAATCTGGCTTTAAGTCGATTTGATAACAAATGACGAAACCGGACCGATATCTCAGGTTTTTACTCCATAAGAACACTTTTCACATTCTTCCTTGCAACGCGGCTGCTAGTCCTCCTTTCATGCAAAATTTTAAGGTCCTAGCTCATGCCCAAGGCAGCAAAGCCGGCTAAAAAGTCAATAATCGATAACTAAAACTTGAATTATACTTCTTCTTACTGGCTTCTACATCAGCTTAGAAACTTCACGTGTGTTCTACTATGGTGCTTTTAGTGTCTCCGCATACCTCAGCACGCGACATAGCTTTGCAGACTATAAATAAAACCGTTTCAGAGAGAAGAGCGGCCAATGTGACGATCTGGCTTTAAGTCGATTCGATAACAAATGACGAAAACGGACGGATATCTCAGGTTTTTACTACGTATGAACACTTTTCACATTCTCGCGTGCAACGCAGCTGCTAGTCCTCCATTTATGCAAAATCGTAAGGTCCTTGCTCGTGTCCAAGGTACCAAAGAAGGCTAAAATGACAGTAATCGACAACTGAAACTTGAATTGTACTGCTTCTTACTGGCTATTACATAAACTTAGAAACTTCTTCTGTGCTCTATTTTGGTGCTTTTAATGTCTCCGTATACCGCAGCACGCGACATAGCTTTGCACACGATAAATGTAACCGTTTCAGAGAGAAGAGCTGCCAATATTCGATCTGGCATTAAGTCGATTCGATTGCAAATGACGAAAACGGGCGAATTTCTCAGGTTTTTGCTAGATGTGAACACTTTCCACATTCTCCTGTGCGATGTGGCTGATAGACCTTCCTTCATGCAAAATCATAAGATTCTAGCGCATGTACAAGGCACCAATGCCGGCTAAAAAGTCATTAATCAATAACTAAAACTTGAATTTGACTGCTTCTTACTGGTTATTACGTCAACTTAGAAACTTCTTCTGTGTTCTACTATCGTGGCTTTAGTGTCTCCGCATTCCGCAGCACGCGACATAGCTTTGCACACGATGAATGTAACCGTTTTAGAGAGAAGACCGGCCAATGTGACGATCTGGCTTTAAGTCGATACGATAAAAAATGACGAAAACGGGCGGATTTCTTAGGTTTTTAGTACATATGCGCCTGCTACACGGACGTCTGAGTCACAGCTCTTGTACAAGATAAGTAATTTAAGTAGTAATAAACTGTTTTTTAACACTTTAAACTAATTTATTACGTTAATTATAGTGCTCTGCAAGCATACCATTAAAGGTTTTTGTCTTACTCGCGTATTTTCACAGTAATCACGTAAAGTTCATTTTGTTTACATATCGCGGCCAGGCCGAACTTTTGAGTTTTCAGATTAAACTTCATACCGCAATCTTAAGTGCATTTACTGATAGTTTAGTGTGCTAAATACGTTTGCTGCCCATTTATATCTGTAGAGTATTGTCATCTCTTAAGTAATTTCCAGTAAAAAACTTCTGAACCACTGTTTACATTGTCGCGAGTAGGCCTAATTTTTCGTACACGTATTTTCATTGTTTTCCGGTAACTTAATTGTCTTTCTGTCACTAAAATAGATTTGTACCATGAGTGTAAAGTGCCTGACGTGCCGTAGGATCGTTAGCTCCGGGGTCTGGTGTGATGGATGTAGTAACTTTTTTCATTGGGGCGACTGTAGTGGCGTGGGAATTGAGAAAATGAGCGAGACTCATCAGTGGTTCTGTAGGCTATGCAGTAGAGATAGGAAGATTGTGGAACAGGAGGGGAAAATTGCTGCCCTTCAGGCTGAGTTAGATGAGGCTAGGCGAGAACTGGGCAGGTTAAGGGGGAGAAGGGTAAACAGGGGTGGGAAGTGGCAACAGGCATGAGGAACAGGCCAAGAAATTCTTCTGACCGCTTTGTTATTAATGTACAAAATAGGTTTGACCTGTTGCCTCAGTCAGAAACTGATGAGCCTCTCACAGAAGTAGATGTACACAGGGCTCAACAAGCTTTCAGCAGCAAATTGATTAAGAATGTAGGGAAGTCTGCAAAGAGAAAGAAAGTCTTGTTGCTAGGTAGTTCGCATGCTAGGGGTGTGGGCCAACTTCTGCAGGATGAATTAGGGTTGGATTACCAGGTCACAAGTTTTTTCAAACCTAGTGCTGAACTTGGGCAGGTTACAGAGGATTTAGGTTCACTATGTAAAGGTTTTACTAAGGAAGACACCGTGGTTATTGTGGGTGGGCCGGGCAACAGTATTGACAGAGATCCGGGGTACAGCATAGAGTGTGACCTGGCAAATATTGCATCGGCATCGAATCATACCAGTGTTGGGTTTGTGTCGGTTCTGGAGCGCCACGACCGACCTCATTTGACCTCTTCTGTCAGGAGAGTTAATTTGGAGTTGGAACGGCTACTTGGATCTGATGCGGGGTCACACATTGGTGTGGTTCGTGTTGATTCACTCTGTAGGTGGGACTATACTAGACATGGCCTACACCTCAACAGGAAAGGGAAGGGTAAACTGGCTGGGCTGATAGCAGGAAATTTAAAGGGGGGAGGAACTACATCTCATGGTGGAAACTCTTTTTTAGTGTAAGATCAGTGTCCAGTGGGAAACTCAGCCATGCAAGTACTAAAGATGTCAAAAAAGTTCAAGATAGTTGCAAAAGTAAAATGAAAAATGTTAGTATATTTCATCAAAATATTGGGGGATTGAACAATAAAATTGATGAGCTTCTGCTTTGTTTAGAAGATATAGAAACTGAGAATGTAATAGATGTACTATGCCTGTCTGAGCATCACATTGTCACTGATATGCAAAAGGTTAGCATCAATGGGTACAAATTAGCTGCACATGTAAGTAGAGATAATATGATGAGAGGAGGAGTTGCCATATATGTCAAAAGCTTCCACAGTGCAAAAAATTTAGAAACTAAAAAATTTTGTGTAGAGCAACATATGGAAGCATGTGCCACTGAACTTAAACTAAAGGATGGCACTTTCATAATTGTAACAGTGTATAGGTCCCCCTCAGGGAATTTCCAGCTATTTCTGGAAAACTTGGATGCTTTGTTGTGCTATCTGTCAGACAGGGGGAAGCAAATTATCATTTGTGGGGATTTCAATGTTGATTCCCTGAAAGAGTGTAATAGGAAGAATGACCTTTTAGTATTACTCAGTTCTTTCAATTTGAGGTCCGTCATTGATTTTCCTACTCGGATAACAAAGAACAGCAGTACATTGATAGATAACTTTTTTATAGACCAAGATAAGTTTAAGGACATAAATGCTTATCCTGTTGAGAATGGTCTTTCAGATCATAGTGCACAGCTTGTTACAGTACATGACATAGCTCCATGCAGTATAATAAATCAGACTTTCAAAGCAGTGCATTCAATTAACAATATAAATATTGCAAACTTTAGGGAAAGCCTACAGCAGCTAGACTGGGATGAAGTGTATAAGGAACCCGATGCAAACTTGAAATATAACTTATTTCACAATACATTTTTAAGGGTATTTGAAAATTGTTTTCCCAAGAAAATAGTTAAACATAATTCCAAGAAAACATATAAAAAACCTTGGCTAACTAAAGGAATAAGAATATCTTGCAACCGCAAAAGAGAACTGTATCTAACAGCAAGATGGAGTACTGACCCCGAAATTGTTCGATATTATAAAAACTATTGTGCGGTACTAAGAAAAGTTATTAAAAAGTCCAGAAGCATGTGTATCATGTCTGAGATCAGTAACTCTGATAATAAAATTAAAGCAATTTGGAATATTATTGAAAGGGAAACAGGGCAACCAAGAGCACAGGAAGACTTTAGTGCAATAAAATTGAATGACAAGTGCACTAACAAACAATCAGAAATTGAAAATATTTTGAATAATCATTTTTTAAATGTTGTGGAGAAAATAGGATCTAGATCTTCACTAGAAGAGGCAAGGCTATTAATAGAAGAGGCCATACCTGCACAGTTTGAAACAGCTGTAATTCCACCAACCTCTCCCTCTGAAATCAGTAAAATAATAAACTCACTGAAAAGTAAAAGCTCTTACGGAATTGATGGCATTTCCAGCAAAGTACTTAAAGCTTGTTCCCCACAGATAAGTAGAATTCTCAGCCACGTATGTAATAGCTCTTTGGAGCAGGGTGTTTTCCCTGATAGACTGAAATATGCCATTGTAAAACCATTGCATAAAAAGGGGGATATGTCGGATGTCAACAACTACCGCCCAATCTCTCTTCTGACAGCTCTATCAAAAATTTTTGAGAAAGTAATGTATTCAAGAGTAGCCTCCCATATTTGTAAAAATAAAGTACTAACAAAATGTCAGTTTGGTTTTCAGAAAGGCTTTTCAACAGAAAATGCTATATATGCTTTCACTGATCAAATATTAAATGCTCTGAATAACCGGACATCACCCATTGGTATTTTTTGTGATCTCTCAAAGGCCTTTGATTGTGTAAATCATGGAATTCTTTTAGATAAGCTAAATCATTATGGTTTGAGTGGGGCAGTGCACAAATGGTTTAATTCATACTTAACTGGAAGAATGCAGAAAGTTGAAATAAGTGGTTCGTGTAATGTTAAAACAGCTGATTCCTCAAACTGGGGTGCTATCAAGCACGGGGTCCCACAGGGTTCGGTCTTAGGTCCTTTACTGTTCTTGATATACATTAATGACTTACCATTCCACATTGATGAAGATGCAAAGTTAGTTCTTTTTGCTGATGATACAAGTATAGTAATAACATCCAAAAACCAAGAACTAAGTGATGTAATTGTAAATGATGTTTTTCACAAAATTATTAAGTGGTTCTCAGCAAACGGACTCTCTTTAAATTTTGATAAAACAGAGTATATACAGTTCCGTACAGTAAATGGCAAAACTCCAGTAATAAATATAGAATTTGAACAGAAGTCTGTAGCTAAGGTAGAATTTTCAAAATTTTTAGGTGTGTCCATTGATGAGAGGTTAAACTGGAAGCAACACATTGATGGTCTGCTGAAACGTCTGAGTTCAGCTACGTATGCTATTAGGGTTATTGCAAATTTTGGTGATAAGAATCTCAGTAAATTAGCTTACTATGCCTACTTTCATTCACTGCTTTCGTATGGCATCATATTCTGGGGTAATTCATCGTTGAGTAGAAAAGTATTCATTGCACAAAAACGTGTAATCAGAATAATTGCTGGAGCCCACCCACGGTCATCCTGCAGACATCTATTTAAGGATCTAGGGATCCTCACAGTAACCTCACAGTATATATATATTCCCTTATGAAATTTGTTGATAATAATCCAACCCAATTCAAAAGTAATAGCAGTGTGCATACCTATAACACCAGGAGAAAGGATGATCTTCACTATGCAGGGTTAAATCTGACTTTGGCACAGAAAGGGGTAAATTATGCTGCCAC
Source organism: Schistocerca gregaria (assembly GCF_023897955.1). Taxonomy (NCBI): domain Eukaryota; kingdom Metazoa; phylum Arthropoda; class Insecta; order Orthoptera; family Acrididae; genus Schistocerca; species Schistocerca gregaria. Next base: position 1,147,587 of record NW_026061768.1, read on the forward strand.
AAAAGTCTTTGGGCACCTACCAAACAGCATCAAAAGCCTGACAGATAGCCAACTAACATTTAAAAATAAATTAAAAGAATTTCTAGATGACAACTCCTTCTACTCATTGGCTGAATTTTTAGATATAAAGTAAGTAAAAAAAAAAAAAAAAAAAAAAAAACTTAATCATTAGTGTCATGCAATATTTTGTGTAATGTAATTTCTTGTACAGACATCTTTTATTAACCTGACACGTTCCACATCATTACGAAGTGTCGTATTCATGATCTATGGAACAAGTATTAATCTAATCTAATCTAATCTAATCTACTTTTCACATTCTCTCGTGTAACGTGGCTGCCAGACCTTGTTTAATGCCAAATTTTACGGTAGTCGGTCATTTCACTGGCACCAAAGCCGGCTAATAAATCAATAATCGATAACTAAAACCTGAATTGTACTGTTTCCTAAGGGCTAATTACATCAACCTAGAAGCGTCTTCTGTGTTCTACTGTGTTGTTTTTAGTGTCTCCGCATTCCTTAGCACGCAACATAAGTTTGCAGACGATAAATGTAACCGTTTCAGAGAGAAGAGCGGCCAATGTAACAATCTGGCTTTATGTCGATTTGATAACAAATGACGAAAACGGACGGATATCTCAGGTTTTAACTACATAAGAACACTTTTCACATTCTCCCGTGCAACGCGGCTCCTAGTCCTCCTTTCATGCAAAATCTTAAGGTCCTAGCTCGTGTCCAAGGCACCAAAGCCGGCTAAAAAGTGAATAATCGATAACAAAAACTTGAATTGTACTACGTGTTACTGGCTACTACATCAACTTGGAAGTTTCCTATGTGTTCTAGTATAGTGCTTTTAGTGTCTCCGCATACCGCAGCCCGTGACACTACTTTGGAGACGATAAACGTAACCGTTTCAGAGAGAAGAGCGGCCAATGTAACGATCTGGCTTAAAGTCGATTTGATAAAAAATGACGAAAACGGACTGATATCTCAGGTTTTTACTACATAAGAAGACTTTTCACATTATCCCGTGCAACGCTTATGCTAGTCCTCCTTTCATGCAAAATCTTAAGGTCCAAGCTCATGTCCAAGGCACCAAAGCCGGCTAAAAAGTCAATAATCGAAAGCTAATACTTGAATTGTACTGCTTCTTACTGGGTATTACGTGAACTTAGAAGCTTCTTCTGTGTTCTACTATGGTGTATTTAGTGTCTCCGCATACCGCAGCACGCGACATAGCTTTGCACACGATAATTGTAACCGTTTCAGAAAAAAGAGCGGAAAATGTGACGATCTGGCATTAAGTCGCTTCGATTGCAAATGACTATAACGGTCGGATTTCTCAGGTTTTTACTAGATATGAACACTTTTCACGTTCTCCCGTGCAACGTGGCCGCTAGACCTCCTTTCATACTAAATCTTAAGGTCCTAGCTCATGTACAATGCACTGAAGCCATCTAAAAAGTCTATAACTGACAACTAAAACTTGAATTGTACTGCTTCTTACTTGCTATTACATCAACTTAGAAGCTTCTTCTCTGTTCTACTATGGTGCTTTTAGTGTCTCCGCATACTGCAGCACGCGACATAGCTTTGCACACGATAAATGTAATCGTTTCAGAGAGAAGAGCGGCCAATGTGACGATCTGTAATTAAGTCGATTGGATAGCAAATGACGAAAACGAGCGGATTTCTCAGGTTTTTACTAGATGTGAACACTTTTCACGTTCTCTCGTGCAACGTGGCTGCTAGATCTCCGTTCTTACTAAAACGTAAGGTCCTAGCTCATGTCCAATGCATTAAAGCCATCTAAAAAGTCAATACTCGGTAACTAATACTTGAATTGTACAGCTGCTTACTGGCTATTAGATCAACTTAGAAGCTTCTTCTCTGTTCTACTATGGTGCTTTTAGTGTCTCCGACTACCGCAGCAAGCGACATAGCATGGCACACTATAAATGTAACCGTTTCAGAAAGAAGAGCGGAAAATGTGACGATCTGGCATTAATTCGATTCGATAGCAAATGACGATAACGGGCGGATTTCTCAGGTTTTTACTAGATGTGAACACTTTTCACATTCTCCCGTGCGATATTACTCATAGACCTCCCTAGGTAAGGTCCTAGCTAATGTCGAATGCAGTAAAGCCTTCAAAAAATTCACTAATCGATAACTAATACTTCAATTGTACAGTTGCTTACTGGCTATTACATCAACTTAGAAGCTTCTTCTGTGTTCTACTATGGTGCTTTTAGTGTCTCCGCATACCGCAGCACGCGACATAAGTTTGCACACGATAAATGTAACCGTTTCAGAGGGAAAACGGCCAATGTGACGATCTGGCATTACGTCGATTCGAAAGCAGATGACGAAAACGGGCGGATTTCTTAGGTTTTTACTGCACATAAAAACTTCCCACTTTCTCCCGTGCAACGTGGCTGCCAGACCTCCCTTCATGCCAAATCTTAAGGTCCTAGCTCATGTCCAAGGCACCAAAGCCGGCTAAAAATTCAATAATCGATAACTAAAACTTGAATTGTACTGCTTCTTACTGGCTATTACACCAAATTAAAAGCTTCTTCTGTGTTTTACTATGGTGCTTTTAGTGTCTCCGCAAACCGCAGCACGCTACATAGCTATGCAAACAATAAATGTAACCGTTTCAGAGAGGAAACGGCCAATGTGACGATCTGGCATTACGTGGATTCGAAAGCAGATGTGAAAACGGGCGGAGTTCCTTGGTTTTTAGTACATATGAACACTTTTCACATTCTCTCGTGTAACGTGGCTGCCAGACCTTGTTTAATGCCAAATCTTAAGGTAGTCGGTTATTTCACTGGCACCAAAGCCGGCTAATAAATCATCTACATCTACATCTACATGACTACTCTGCAATTCACATTTAAGTGCTTTTCAGAGGGTTCATCGAACCACAATCATACTATCTCCTACTGTTCCACTCCAGAACAGCGAGCGGGAAAAACGAACAGCTAAACCTTTCTGTTCGAGCTCTGATTTCTCTTATTTTATTTTGATGATCATTCCTACCTATGTAGGTTGGGCTCAACAAAATATTTTCGCATTCGGAAGAGAAAGTTGGTGACTGAAATTTCGTAAAAAGGTCTCGCCATGACGAAAAACGTCTATGCTGTAATGACTTCCATCCCAACTCGTGTATCATATCTGCCACACTCTCTCCCCTATAACGCGATAATACAAAACGAGCTGCCCGTTTTTGCACCCTTTCGATGTCCTCCGTCAATCCCACCTGGTAAGGATCCCACACCGCGCAGCAATATTCTAACAGAGGACGAACGAGTGTAGTGTAAACTGTCTCTTTAGTGGACTTCTTGCATCTTCTAAGTGTCCTGCCAATGAAACGCAACCTTTGGCTGGCCCTCCCGACAGTATTATCTATGTGGTCCTTCCAACTGAAGTTGTTCGTAATTTTAACATCCAGGTATTTAGTTGAATTGACAGCCTTGAGAATTGTACTATTTATCGAGTAATCGAATTCCAACGGATTTCTTTTGGAACTCATGTGGATCATCTCACACTTTCCGTTATTTAGCGTCAGCTGCCACCTGACAAACCATACAGCAATCTTTTCTAAATCGCTTTGCAGCTGATACTGGTCTTCGGATGACCTTACTAGACGTTAAATTACAGCATCATCTGCGAACAGTCTAAGAGAACTGCTCAGATTGTCACCCAGGTCATTTATATAGATCAGGAACAGTAGAGGTCCCAGGACGCTTCCCTGGGGAACACCTGATATCACTTTAGTTTTACTCGATGATTTGCCATCTATTACTACGAACTGCGACCTTCCTGACAGGAAATCACGAATCCAGTCGCACAACTGACACGATACCCCATAGCTCCGCAGCTTGATTAGAAGTCGCTTGTGGGGAACGGTGTCAAAAGCTTTCCGGAAATCTAGAAATACGGAATCAACTTGAGATCCCCTGTCGATAGCGGCCATTACTTCGTGCGAATAAAGAGCTAGCTGCGTTGCACAAGAGCGATGTTTTCTGAAGCCATGCTGATTACGTGTCAATAGATCGTTCCCTTCGAGGTGTTTCATAATGTTTGAATACAGTATATGCTCCAAAACCCTACTGCAAACCGACGTCAATGATATAGGTCTGTAGTTAAATGGATTACTCCTACTACCCTTCTTGAACACTGGTGCGACCTGCGCAATTTTCCAATCTGTAGGTATAGATCTATCGGTGAGCGAGCGGTTGTATATGAGTGCTAAGTAGGGAGCTATAGTATCAGCGTAATCTGAAAGGAACCTAATCGGTATACAATCTGGACCTGAAGACTTGCCCGTATCAAGCGATTTGAGTTGCTTCGCAACCCCTAAGGTATCTACTTCTAAGAAACTCATGCTAGCAGATGTTCGTGTTTCAAATTCTGGAATATTCCATTCGTCTTCCCTGGTGAAGGAATTTCGGAAAACTGCGTTCAATAACTCCGCTTTAGCAGCACAGTCGTCGATAACAGTACCATCGGCACTGCGCAGCGAAGGTATTGACTGCGTCTTGCCGCTTGTCTACTTTACATACGACCAGAATTTCTTCGGATTTTCTACCAAATTTCGAGACGATGTTTCGTTGTGGAACCTATTAAAGGCATCTCGCATCGAAGTACGTGCCAAATTTCGCGCGTCTGTAAATTTTAGCCCATCTTCGGGATTTCGCGTTCTTCTGAACTTCGCATGTTTTTTCCGTTGCCTCTGCAACAGCGTTCGGACTTTTTTTGTGTACCACGGGGGATCCGTTCCATCTCTTACCAATTTATGAGGTATGAATATCTCAATTGCTGTTGCTACTATGTCTTTGAATTTGAGCCACATCTCGTCTACATTCGCATAGTCAGTTCGGAAGGAATGGAAATTGTCTTTTAGGAAGGCTTCTAGTGGCACTTTATCCGCTTTTTTAAATAAAATTATTTTGCGTTTGTTTCTGATGGATTTGGAAGAAATGGTATTGAGCCTAGCTACAATGACCTTGTGATCACTAATCCCTGTATCAGTCATGATGCTCTCTATCAGCTATGGATTGTTTGTGGTCAAGAGGTCAAGTGTGTTTTCGCAACCATTTACAATTCGCGTGGGTTCGTGGACTAACTGCTCGAAATAATTTTCGGAGAATGCATTTAGGACAATCTCGGAAGACGTTTTCTGCCTACCACCGGTTTTGAATAAGTATTGTTGCCAACATACCGAGGGTAGGTTGAAATCCCCACCAACTATAACCGTATGAGTTGGGTATTTATTTGTTACGAGACTCAAACTTTCTCTGAACTGTTCTGCAACTGTATCATCGGAGTCTGGGGGTCGGTAGAAGGAGCTAATTATTAACTTAATTCGGCTTTTAAAAATAACCTCCACCCACACCAATTCACACGGAGTATCTACTTCGACTTCACTACAAGATAAACCACTACTGACAGACACAAACACTCCACCACCAATTCAGCCTAATCTATCTTTCCTGAACACCGTCTGAGACTTCGTAAAAATTTCTGCAGAACTTATTTCAGGCTTTAGCCAGCTTTCTGTACCTATAACGATATCAGCTTCTGTGCTTTCTATTAGCGCTTGAAGCTCAGGGACTTTTCCAGCGCAACTACAACAATTTACAACTATAATTCCGACTGTTCCTTGATCCAAGCACGTCCTGTAATTGCCAAGCACCCTTTGACATTGCAGCCCATCCCGCACTTTCCCGAGGCCTTCTAACCTAAAAAACCGCCCAGTCCACGCCACACAGCCTCCGCTACCCGTGTAGCCGCCAGCTGAGTGTAGTGAACTCCTGACCTATTCAGCGGAACCCGAAACCCCACCAGCCTATGGCGCAAGTCAATGAATCTGCAGCCAATAAGGTTGCAAAACCGTCTGAGCCTCTGATTCAGACCCTCCATCCGGCTCTGCACCAAAGGTCCGCAGTCGGTTCTGTCAACGATGCTGCAGATGGTGAGCTCTGCCTTCATCTCGTAAGAAAGACAGGCAGCCTTCACCAAATCAGATAGCCCCTGGAATCCAGAGAGAATTTCCTCAGATCCAAAGCGACACACGTCATTAGTGCCGACATGTGCCACCACCAGCAGCTGGCTGCACCCTGTGCTCTTCATGGCATCCGGAAGGACCCTTTCCACATCAGGAATGACTCCTCCCGGAATGCACACGAAGTGCACACTGGATTTCTTCCCCTCCTTAGCCGCCGTATCCCTAAGGGGCCCCATTACGCGCCTAACATTGGAGCTCCCAACTAATCGATAACTAAAACCTGAATTGTACTGTTTCCTACGGGCTAATTACATCAACCTAGAAGCTTCCTCTATGTTCTACTGTGTTGTTTTTAGTGTCTCTGCATTCCTTAGCACGCGACATAAGTTTGCAGACGATAAATGTAACCGTTTCAGAGAGAAAAGCTGCCAATGTAACGCTCTGGCAATACGTCGATTTGATAGCAAATGACGAAAACGGGCTTATTTCTTAGGTTTTTACTACATATGAACACTTTTCACATTCTCTCGTGTAACGTGGCTTTTAGGCCTCTCTTCATGCAAAATCTTAAGGTCGTCCCTAATGTCAAGGTACCAAAGCCGGATAATAAGTCAATAATCGATTACTATTACTTAAAGTTTACTGCTTCTTACTGGCTGATTACATCAACTTATAAGCTTCTTCTGTGTTTTACTGTGTTGCTATTAGTACCTCCACATAGCGCAGCACACAACATAAGTTTTCAGACGATGAAGGTAACCACTTCACAGAGAAATTCCAAATTCTGTGTCTGTGTCTACTGCCTGCTCATATTGTTTAAAGCAGGTTGCTCTAAATGCCCAGTGGATCTGATTCCCTTGATACCCATTCTAAACAATCTCGGATTGGGAAAGACCAAGCTCTGCTTATACTTATAGTCTGGGAAGTTGACATATCTTAGACAGTAAAATATGATGGTTAAAGATGTCCACTGAGTATTCCCATATACACTGAAGTTAGCTTTGAACAACAAATTATTAATTGGCCACCTACTCTTGACTCAATAGCTACTAAGATCTTTCACTGGTGAAGGAGGTGACAACGTTGTTACGTCCATTAGAGGCTTCTGTAGTTTGCTGAGAATGATGTGATATAATTGTGCCTTATGAATTTCTGTGGGGTTCCAGAGTAAGTTCTACACTGGTGCTGGACATCCATTATTGCTGTTCTCATTCGAGGCAATCCTGGATTCTAAATCTCAAGCACCAGAGGATTAGAAACAGCAATGCAACCTCTGTCTTCCTGGCTGTCCACTATTTCAAAGTGCTGTGGTTGACAGTCTCTTCTCATTGTGCAGTGCTTGTAGATTATTGTAAATGGATAAACTGCAATATTTAGAACATCTCATTCTAAACTTTCTAAAGAACGAGACTTTTCTGTCACGACCACTTTTTGTGTGAGGTGATAAATACCAGGAATTTGGTTGTATTTTGAGAACCTAATGGTGACATACATTAGTGTCTGTGTAAATTAATGGAACTGGATTTTTCCTGAGGTCGGCAGTTTTCCGAAGGTCGGCGTTTTCCCACGAGGTCGGCGTTTTACCCCGAGGTCGACGTTTTTCCCTCGAGGTCTGCGTTTTTCCCCGAGGTCGGCGTTTTTTCCCTAGGTCTGCGTTTTTGCACTGAGGTCGGATCGGCGATTTTTTCCCCGAGGTCTAGAAATCTATCGGTATATTGAAAATCCAAAGTATTTTGATGTATATCGAACTATACTGATATGTCAAGTCAACTTGAAACATATATCCGACCACTAGATATCGGTATTTATCGAGATAGCGATATATTTCGATATACCTATTTATTTCGAGAATCGTGTTCTTAGGGGTACAGATTTTTTTCAAGACGTCCATTCTTTAACATTATCGATTCATTTCGATATATCGACTTATGTCGAAGCACTCATTATATCGAGATGTCGATTTATTTCGAGATATCTATCTATATTGAGGCATCCATTTATTTCGAGGTATCAATTGATTTCGAAGTATCCGTTTATGTCGAGATATCGATTTAGTTTGATATACCGAAACAAATCGGGTTGTCTGTTTATTTCGAGCTATCGATATATTTCCATGTATCGGTGTACTTCAGATATCGATTCCTTTCGAGATATCGATATATTTCAAGAAACCTCTATATCTCAAGTAATCCATAAATTTCTAGATATTGTATTTTTAGAGATATCTTTATATTACTAGGTACCAATATATTTCAAGATATCGATATATTTCTATACCTCGATTTATCTCGAGAGGTCCGTGAGATTCGAGATATCGATCTATATGGTAAGCTGAAATGCGTCTAGATGTCGATATATTTCGGGATATCGAATCATTTCGATGTAGCTGTCTTTTGGAGGTGTCGATTTATTTCGAGTTTCGATTTTTTTCATGGTGTCGATTTATTTCGAGGTTGCGACTTATTTCGGGTTGGCGATTTATTTCTGGGTGTGGATTTATTTCGAGGTGTCGATATATTTCGAGGTGACGATATATTTCGACGTTACTTGTCGACTGCATCAGCTTAGAACCTATTTCGTACAGAGTGGTGCGACTGCATACCTCAGAAGGCGACATTGATATCCAGACGATGAATGTAAACGTTTCCGAGAGAAAAGCGTCCAATGTGACGAATTGGCACTACGTCATTATGAAAACAAATGACGGAAACGTGAGGTTTCTGCCACTCAAAGTGCTGCCAACTTTCACCCCACCCCCTCCTCACTCTCCCCAGTCGTGGCGATCAGCTGGTGTGATAGAAATGGACACAGGAAAGTAATAACGTTCCATGAAATCCCATTCTAGGGAGGTTCAAGGGTAAATGTTCCAGACGGTTTATTTGCATTAAGACACGCATACTGGACATCTACAATGTCACATCTGCCAGATCGTTTCTATTGTCAGCAGTGGAAAACAAAACAGCGTACTGAAAAAGCCATAGTGAGACGCGGTTTTTGGTAGACGAAATAATAGGAATACTCGAGGCACTGATAATGATGATATAATGAGAATTCTGGTATTGTTTTGAAAGATGCATTTAAATATGCATTGAACGTAGCTCCAAATTATTTTGTGAATTATAATTGCGGTATGATGGATCTACATTGGAGATTTGGTAATGCAAAACATTTCGATCTGAGAATACTTTACGTGATAGAACGGCATTGACCTTGTGTGTCATTAGGGTAAAGTTAATTTGCCGCCATTAACATAAAATTTATCCGCCATTAACATAAAATCTATTTTTCAGCTTACTTCAATAAGGACTCACTTCAGATGATTGGACAACTAAAGAGAACTCAAACCGTTATTTTAATAGTATTCGTAGGTCCAATGCAGCATTTACTGTGGACAGTCCCTGAGTCAAGACTGTCAGTTTTATGTAGGGAGCACTCCTTTAAGAAAGCACTCCGTGTTCAGGCCACAAGTGGCCAATCAGGACCATCCGACCGCCACGTCATTCTCACTGAGGGTGGAGGAGGAGCTGGCTCTCCCACTCGTTGTGGTAGTTTCCTTTGACTGGAGCCGCTACTATTCGGTCGAGTAGTTCCTCAATTGGCATCGCAAGGCTGAGTGCAACCCGAAAAATGGAAACAGCGCATAGCGGCCCGGATGGTCACCCATCCAAGTGCCGACCACGCCCGAAAGTGCTAAACTTCAGTGATCTGACGGGAACCGGTGTATCCACTGCGGCAAGGCCGTTGCCCCTACCACTTTTACATGATATTTTTGATCGTAGATCAGGTCTGATGGCTGGAAAGAATGGACGTTTACCATGTTATGCACATTTATATTTTCACTACGTCGACACAGCTGGTCCAATTTCGACCAGCGGTGATGGTAGCCATAATGATCGAGCCAAGCATCCTGTGTACATTGGTTGCACCCAAGTGTGTGGGGATCACAGCATTCGTGACATTTAAATTTGTTACTTCTTTGCTACTATATTCGCAATAAATTTTGCAGACAGTATCCGCATATGACGCTGAATGCACCTACAAAATTATGTCATTGTACGACACATGTTTCAGGAGATACGTCATAAAAACTCAGGACAAGGCCAGACGCTGCATAGTACGGACGTGGACGCACAGCTGTAAATAAATGCCTGGTCAACACCAAGCTTTTCCGCTAGTCATCTATAAAGATAAAAAATCCCCAATATTGTCCACCAGCATATTTTTGAAAAACCTTTATTTTGTCATCCATTTTTTTTTCCTGTAAAAATCGTAAAAGCCGCATCATTGTGTTTTTAAAAATCGTTTCCTATTGTCATCTCTTTTTATGTATTTTAAACCATTTATCGCTTGTGTAACCTGTGGCTACAAGTCCATTCCCTTTATGGGGTAATCGAAATAATGAACAACGGAAAAAAGTGTGGGTCAATTTCTTCCTCATTTTTCGGAACTTTTGATAATAGTAAATCGTTGGCTCTTTGAGGGCGTGGTAGGTACATACAAGAGATTAGTGTAAGATTAGAATTTGGGTTAGATACAGTGCCAGGAGGTTCTGTTTCTATCTGGCTAGCTTCAAAGTACTTCACCATCTACTAAGTGATGCGTTTCATTGTGAATGGTGTGGTCTGTGCTAGGTCTACCCTTTACTCCACAATGCTGTTCCTTCGATGCTATTAAAACCAGGATGTTATCAAAATATATGCACAGTGGCAGACTGGAGTCTTCAGAAATATTTCCAGTGGTGGGGAGGGGGGAAGGCGCGTCGGGGCTGGAGTGCATGATTCTGAAACTGGCACTCTGTGTACAAATCAGCTGGTCAGTTACGAGGTGCATCAAGCTACAAGACCCTAACTCTATAAGCGCTACAACTGGTCAAAGCTAAGGTTTAGCAGTATTGTGGAGAATTCTTATCTGGAAGAGTATGAGTATACTGTAACGAATAAAAACTCTTTACTCCAGATTCCAAGGATGGTTAGGGGCGACGGGTGAAAGTGCCCTTTTGCCTATCCTCCCCTCCCCACCTCCTCCCCTCCCCCTCCCCTTCCCCCTCTCGGACGCCAATGGCTGGCCCGTTCATTTTGAGAACATCAGAGTTGCAGTAACCTTTGTGAGAAACTGTTCTAGATGTCCTTGCGCGTCAATCTTACCACTCACAACAGCAGTGGGAATGTCGGTTATCGCTCAAACAACTGGTTTTCGGCTCTTATCAGTTTCCCAGCCTCACTTTAACCTAATTGTTAAAGCCCGTCACAATACCAGTTCTTGTAATAACCGATTTTCAGTATTTTATTTACATTATTTCCTCTTGTAAACGTAGAAATCAAACAAAGATAAAAAATTTTACTTTCTCAGTTTCTTGATAAATGGAATCAAAACGTCAAATACATTTATGATGACCTGCCAACGTCCAGAACGAAATTAGAATTATATTAATACCGTCAGCTGCTCACGGGTGTCGATATATATCAACGGGGACAGGTGACAATGTGTGCCTGTCTGGGACTCGAACCCGGGATCTCCTGCTTACATGGCAGGCTCTCTGCCCATCTGAGCCACCGAGGGCACAGACGATAGTGTGACTGCAGGTACTATCTCGCGCACGCTTCCCGCGAGACTCACATTCTCACCTTCCATGTCCACGCACTACATTCGTAGTGTCCCACACCAACACATTCATTACTCGTGGAACACATTCTTACCAAGTCCCGTAACAGTTCGGGGAATACTTGTGCATCTTCACAGAAGAAGGTCATGGCTGGTGTTGCCAGAACCATATACTTATATCGATATGGACATGTCTTCCACGAGGAATGAGTGTGTTGGAGTGGGACTCTACGACTGTAGTGTATGGACATTCAAGGTAAGAATGTGAGTCTCGCAGGAGGCGTGCGCGAGATAGTCCCTGCAGTCGAACCATACACTGTGCCCTCGGTGGCCTAGATGCATAGAGCGTCTGTCATTTTAGCAAGAGATCCCGGGTTCGAGTCCCGGTCGTGGCACACATTTTCACTTGTCCACGTTGATATTTATCAACGCCCGTGAGCAACTGACGGTATTAATATAATTCTAATTTCTTTAAATTAAATAGTCCAATAAAACTTTGTCCGCTGTTCGCTGTTTCTCTCAAAATATAGCGAGTACTTCTATACCACAGAAAACTGCCAGTATTATCCTACTGATTTTAGTTTTTAGAACTCTGCTCAAAAATTATATTTAAATCGGTTATCACAGCACTATGCGGGCATTACGTATAATCCAGCGATAAAGAGTGAAAACTGCGGCAGGAGAACTCTCTTTTTCGTTTTAATTTCTCTGTTAACGGCTAAAAGCAGATAACGTAGACACAGGCAGCAGATCAGGCACTTTCTATTTTTATCCCGAACTATGAATGATTTGTAAAATTTTAACTTTTTTCCTTGTATGATGTCGCAAGTCGACCAAATCGACCATTGTGCTTCACTCGTACTGCATATCGTAATATACTTCCAGGCTTCCAGATGGTGCCTTTCTGTGTTACAACTGACGTTCGACAACAGCGAGAAACTGCGTCCATTCTCGCGCACTGCTTGTATAACAGGCACAGTATTGTCTCGGCAATGTTGGACCAATTCACTTGTTGCTCGTTTCTATCAGCAGTGTTATTAAAGTGGCATACATCACTTTTCCCATTTTTTCTGTAATAACGCAGTATTTAAGAGCTATGGAAATCTTACGAATAAAAATTACTCGTCTTTTTTAAAAAAGGTTTATTTGAAAACTAAAAATTTTACTACGACAACTGTGGCTAATTGGTATATCTGTTTTTACGTGGTTATCAGGAAAATATAAAAAGATACTTGTTATAACCGAGAGCAAACAAATACCGAAAGACATCGGTTATTCAGAACTAAAATACCAATGTCGTTTTAACTGATCGGTTTTTCTATCTCTAAACTGCAGTGTCGCCACAGAAAAGTGTGTCGTTCCATCAATGTACATAGCAACGTTGAGATATGTATGTGTTTATGCGCAATATCGGCAAATGGAAACACGAAGAGGTAATAAGCACATGAGCGACAGAATTTATTTCACAGTCAGAAAAGTCGAGTGACAGACAAGACTGAATCACTGTAATAGAAATTATATGGAAAGCTGTGTAAAGGAAAATTTCCAGTTCTTTCGTGGATTCCAAAATTGAAGCAAATTCCGGGACATCAAGGTGACATAGTCTTATACGGATAGTATTCCATGACTAACGTAATTGGCCCACATACTGTACTGGTATACTGATAATATTACACTACTAAGGTAATTTACCTGAAATAATTTACAAACATGTTACTATAACATTCGCTACTACTCATTACGCTAATTGACCTTCAGCCATTAAGCGCAAGCGCAGATCTCAGTTATGATACGTGCGCCATCCAAAAATTTATCAAGGTGGTAACTCAACACAACTACAAACGATCATTGTGTGCAAAATAAATAGAACGCCTCATAAGAAGAACATGACGGGTTTGAATCATTCCCACCGCAAAGGATGAAAAAATCAGGCTTGCACATAAGACCACTTGATAACTAACCAGAAATTCAGATTAGTTGTAGCTTCGGTGACAATCGCCTTTTTTACATTTTCCCCGTAAACTAGATAATTATGAAACGTAACAACTACTCTAAAATATCTGCAGCAACGGACTTGCCGCGGAGGTTGCATCGGTTCACGTGAGATCACCGAAGTTAAGTGCGTTGTCGGGCGTTGAAGGCACTTGGATGGGTGATCATCCAGGCCGCCTCATGATGCCAATCGAGGAGCTACTCGACCCAATAGTAGCGGCTCCGGTCAAAGAAAACCATCATAACGACCGGGAGAACAGTGTGCTGATCCCCGCCCCTCCTGTTCACATCCTCCACGGATGATGACACGGCGGTCGGATGGTGCTGTCCCAGTAGGTCACTCGTGGCCTGAAGACGGAGTACTTATAAAGCAACTACTCTCCAGTGGATGGTCGAACTACTGAGACCTTGATGCCTGGCATCAATAACAGATGGCAGCACAAGAGGTTGGCTTACGCCTACTGCCGAATTTTGCGATCTGTCGTAAGCCTGCGTAAGCACGTGGGGCCTTCCGTCTTAAGTGCAAGCATATCCATTGCGTTTTCTGCCGCGCGACTTGAGTGGAATGTTTCATTATTTCTGAAATATTATAGAAATGTTTTTCGTTGTATATCCTCACCATCGGTACTGAATTTACTGTAAAATTACTTGCTCACTTTTCGGAACTTCCGTTCATAGTAAATCGATACTATTTGAAGCCGTGGTAGACACGAGTCTAGTGTGCTTCACCTTCAGCACCTTCTGTGTCAGTCTCGGTTCCTATGTCCCTGATTTCACAACGAACAGTTCGTTGTCTACTGAGTATACTGTCTGTTGCACGACACTATCCCTCCCACGCTGCTAAATGTAGGTCGTCGGCAAAATATGACTGCAGTGGAACAAGGGCGTCTGCAGAAATTTCCCCAGGAGGTGGTGGTGGCATTGTTAGTGGTGTGTGTGTGTGTGTGTGTGTGTGTGTGTGTGTGTGTGTGTGTGCGTGTGTGTGTGTGTGTGTGTGTGTGGAGGCCATTACTATGAAATTCACACAGTCCAGACCGCCAAGGAAAATAAACCTTGAGATTTGGAAAGGTTGTTGATCTTATACCGCTTATACTGCATATTTCGAAATTCCACCTCTAAGGGGGATACACAGGAAATGAAAGGATTTTTGAAACATGTAGCTATTAAGGTAATTTTGAAGCTAGGCAGACGAAAATTTGTATCTGGTTTCTAGGTCAGAAATAAAGAAATATGTGTTCCAGTATTATTGGGAATTTAACCTCTATGAGGTGAAATAGTAGGTGAACATTTTATCTTGAGATAAAAATGGCTCTGAGCACTATGGGACTTAACATCTTAGGTCATTAGTCCCCTAGAACTTAGAACTACTTAAACCTAACTAACCTAAGGACATCACACACATCCATGCCCGAGGCAGGATTCGAACCTGCGACCGTAGCAGCCGCGCGGTTCCTGACTGAGCGCCTAGAACCGCTAGACCACCGCGGCCGGCTTGAGATAAAAAATTATGGAAGGACTATGGAAGTATTTTTAAGGCTATATCTACGAAAATTGGTATTTGACTTCAAGGTTACAAATAAGAAAATACGTATTTTCGTGTTTTTGGAAGTTCAACCCCTAAGGGGATGAAATAGAGTGAGCTGGTGCGTTTCTGGCGCCAGTTTTCGTCGATCGATGTTTCGATCTTTGAGTCGCGGTCCAGAGGACACTGCTCGCTAACCGACTGTAGTAGTTCTCTGTGCGGCCCAACATCGGGCTTACCGCGCTTACACTGGACACAGTTGCCAACAAATCGCATGCCATCGCCATATAGGTTGGGCCAAAACATGTGTTCCCGAACTCTGTTCAAGGTCTTGTAGAACCCCAAATGATCCCCTACCGCCGAATCGTGGAAATATCTGAGTGCCATGCTAACTCGTTCCTGTGGAATACAGACCTTCCCTTCACCACGGTTGTCTTCCCCTTTACACAAGACACCCCCCCCCACCCCACCCCCCGAAGACCTCGCCATCCGCCAACTGCTGCCGAATCGGTCCCCACCCGGGGTCCTCGGCCTGTTTGCCGGCTAAGTCGCAGAAGAAGCCGGGTGTCTCGGAGAGAAGGAAATTGACCCCCAGATCCGGCTCCACGTGGCCCTTGCCTTCCCCAGACTCTGCCGCGAACATACGGATAAGAGCCTCGCCAATTCATTGTCTCTGCCACTAATATGGCGAACCTGGAGATAAGTCTCGTCATCTTAACTTCGGTATGATTTTTAGCGATCTTATTAATCAAAGTTTAAGGGCTGGCACTGGCCAAGTAACTCACGGAGGCTCATTGGTTTCAGTCCAGTTGTATTGCTCACCTGTTCTCCAGATAGGGTTGTGTAGTTTATGTCTCAGAAAATTGTCTGCTCTTGATGTGTGTTGTGTTAGAGATAACTGGCAGCGGTCGACGCTAGCATACTGGGAGCAGAGCACCACGGCGGCAGAGAGATATTTGAGGCCATGTCCTCTCCTTTACATCTTGGGTTATGTTGTCACTTTTGCGTTATTCCATCTTTCCGGTGCTGAACTATAGCATCCAAAGTTCAATTGCATTGCCATGTTGAGTATATTTCTATGTCATTCTCTGCCTCGTGGATCTCTTGTATTGATTTGAATCCTTGGTCTGCTCGCGTCTATCGCCAATTCACACGAAATATTGAAGCAACCTTATTTTAAGGGTATTGTCATATAGTCATGTTCTAGTTGTAATCATTCTAAGAATATTGTTGATTAATCAACTGAGTAAGTAAATTTGAAGGTCCGTTTAGTCAAAATTAAAGGACCCCCTTAATTGTTTTAGTCATTTTTATACAGTTTTGTTTAGGAAAGTTGGCAAGCCGAACGTTAAATATCTGTATTCTTACGCTTAATCTGTTTCTCCCCTGATTGCAAGTAGTGAGAGTTCTGCTATGAATTTTATGGACATTTGTGCTATTTAAGTAAAGCTTTACCTAAGTATATATACCTAGTCATATTCAAATTTCAAGTTTTACGGGTCTCGTTCCACTTAACGAAATTTATTTATTATTTGTCCAACTGATCTGGCCTTGTGATTTTATAATGCTTTTGATTGTAATAAAATATGTAGCAACTACAACGGATTACTATTGTGATTTTGGTGTGTCACTACCATACCCCATATCACAGAGGATGAAATGTTTCATGAAATATATGAAAACCTGTTTTTGATACATTCAACGATTAAGAGGGTGGAATATAGGATGTAATGTTTTATGAAAGTATTTCAGTGCGAAAGAGTTTTTAAAGCGAAATCTATGAATATTGTGTTATAGAAAACTACGTGTTTCACTGTTTTTGGAACTACAACCTCCAAGAAGGTGCAATAGGGGCACAGGTTTCACTGACCCATAGCCTTCCAGCCCAACCTGCAAAGTATACGGACTTGAAATTTGATGAAGGTGTAAATCTTACGCTGAAAGCATCATTTAAGAAGAGATTGTTCGAAATTTCACTCCTATGGGGGTGAAACATGGGTTGAAAGTCTTTTTTTTAAAATATGTCCCTATGTCCCTATTGAAGCTATAACTACAAAACTACGAAAATTGACATTTGGTGTCTCAGTCAGATACAAAAAAGAAACAGGTTATTAGCATTTTCCGAAATTCTTCCATTGGGGGATAAAATAATTAGTGAAGGTTTTTTGAAAATAAATCATTATTAAAGAACTACTGAAGCATTTTTATAGCTACATCTATGAAAATAGGTATTTGACATCTCGGTTGGATGTAAAAAAAATGTGTTTCGTTGCTTTTGGAAATTTAACTCACTAATAGAGTGAAATAGGGGATGTAATGTTTTATGAAATATTTCACTATGAAAGCATTTTTAGAATTAAATGGATGAAGATTTGAATTTGGCTCCTCGGCTCTAAATAGAAGAATACGTGTTTAATTGTTTTTGAAAACCCAACCCCTAAAGGGTGTGAGATGTTTCAGAAAATGGTTCATTATGAAAGGATTGCTAAATATATCTGACAATTCGTATTCGGCTAATATGTTACAATTTTCAAAAACTACGTGTTTTTCTGGTTTTGGAACTTCGAGCATAAGGGGATGAAAATTTTAATGAAATATTTATTGCGTTATATTAAAATATTTTAAATCTGCATCTATGAAAACCGGTATTTCACTTCTCAATTAGATATAAAGAAATATGCTTTAGGGAATGAAAGACTGTACGGAGATATCACCACAAGAATACAAACGGCTTGATTAACAAAAACCTTGGACTCCAGCTGTCAGCATTGCTTATTGATCATTCAGTAAAAGACCATGCTTCAACGACGCTAAGTTTAGAAAGTTTAGAAAGTGTTGCAGTTTATAAAAGACATAAAAAAACGATTAAAGAAAAAAATTCTTTGCAGACCATGAACGGTCTACGCAAGTAAAGAAGCGGATGATAAGCTAGCTCTTTATGCAAATGAGTTGGTCAGTTTAAGTTCCGAGACATGTCATGCAGCAGGAACGGAATCCTATAGTTGCTACGATTGGCTAAAGGAAAAGTTTTGCAGAATCACTCGAAATCACTTCTGCAAGTGGCTAAGAATCTCGTAATGAATAAAAATTCTGTACTGAGAATTCCAAGGTGGGAGATGCAAGATTCCTCCCCCCCCCCCCTTCCCCCTCCTCACAATGCTATCCTTCTTTACCTACAGCAAAAAATGAATAAATAAATTAATAAATAAAACTAGAGAAATTTCTACTGTGAAACTATTTGCATACAAGAGAACGGCCCTTGAAATTTAACTCTTCAAAGTTTTAAGCCCTGCTCATTCCGGATATTGATTAGAAAGTGTTAATCCACATGTGAAACCTGAGTATATAATCCCTGTGACATTTGATCAACGGTGTTCCATAAGGACAGGTTCTCATTCAAAACGTTCGAAAATTCAATTTCTTTGTAGTTGCATTTTTTAAAGGTGTACTTGTCTAGACTCTTGGAACAGAAAGTTTTTTTTTTTAATCCGTGCTTTACAAAAGTTTCTACAGTCCATTGTTTGAAGCAGTGTCACGGCTGCCATGAGCCGCGCTGGGTACCCGCCATGTGTCCAACGCCTTGTCACGGTTCGCGCGGCTCCCCCTGTTGGAGGTTCGAGTCCTCCCTCGGGCATGGTTGTGTGTGTGTTGTCCTTAGCATAAGTTACTGTAAGTAGTGTGTAAACATAGGGACTGATGGTTCAAATGGCTCTGAGCACTTTGGGACTTAACATCTGAGGTCATCAGTTTCCTAGAACTTAGAACGACTTAAACCTAACTAAATTAAGGACATCACACACACCCATGCTCGAGGCAGGATTTGAACCTGCGACCGTAGCGGTCGCGTGGCTCCCGACTGAAGCGCCTACAACCGCTCGGCCACATCGGCCGGTCTATCATGTATTCTAGAAGAGTTGCAAGGTCGTCAGTGGCGCCTGTTCTTTCGAGAGCAGTTACTATCTTCATATCTATGGTTAAACGTTACCCAGCCATTGACCTTCGTCTGTGCGAATGCGCACAGGTTGCCGGAACTCTTACGGGAATCGTCACCTTAGTGTGAGCCAGTAATGAGTGGATGGACAAATACCTATTAAGTACATTACGTATGCGGATTGTGGTCGGTTGGGGATGTGAGTCTCACGGGAAGCGTGCGAGGGATAAATTCCTGCAGTCGTGCTGTTCATGTGTGCCCTCGATGGCTCAGATGGATTGAGCGTCTGCCTTGTAAGCAGGAGATTCTGGGTTCGAGTCCCAGTAGGGGCACACTTTTCAGCTGTCCCCATCGAAGTATATCAACAACACCTGTCGGCAGCTGAGGGTTTCAATTAATTATCAGTTGTGAAGGTGATTCGATGAACCCTTTGCCAGGCACTTAAATGTGTTTTGCAGGGTATCCATATAGATGTAGATGATAACTCGTCCCGTGTCGCACGTGCTCAAAATGATTCATACTGCAGAATGCATGCAAACATACTCACCGAAAATACGGACGAATATCAAGTGCAGGCTGCCGAGTGCTGCATATCCAGCTTTGACAGATCGGCTTTTCCTGCCAAGAAGAACAGGAAGTTGCTGTCTAGGAACAATCAGAGGTAGAGGAAGGGTTGATAAATACTCCTTGACTTGCAGACTAAACGTAAATAACGAAAATACATTTTTGGTAAAAATTGGTCAAAACATAATCGGTTGCCCTCCGTATTGGATTAGCTGTTTTGAATATTGAAAATCTGACTTCAGATTCGTTTTCAGCGACATTAGAAATATATATGTAACACTCAGTTCATGCAAATCGAAGTAATAATATAACTAAATGTTTTCCCTAAACTTTGAACACATTTTTTTCGGGTAACTATTTTCTCAGAACGGCATGCAGCATAAATTAAAAGTGGTTCGTTCTCTTAACATCTACCTCTGACCCCTAAAAGTACACTTTTCTTAGGAGCTTATAGCTATAATATGACATTTGTTAATATTAACTAATTTTTGTGTAGGCATAAGGAGTGAAACAAACCCTCAAAAATCGAACTCAAAGTTCGAATTAGCACTGTATCGTTAAATTTAAGGTTGTTTCATTGCGGTTAGGTATACGCTCCCATAAATTTTATGTTTTATCGACTGATGTTATCCATTTTCAATTTCAGAGGAATAATGTAGTATCAACTGATGTTACCCATTTTTGAATTCAGGTAACATATGAGGTGCCACACTACACGCGCTCTGCGTACTCCAGTCTCGCAGGCCCTTGATCAAATCATAATTACGGGCGCCATTTTTTATTGAAAATCTAAAATTAAGCTCATAGTATTATCACTCGTAATTCCCAAACAGATCTTTCGAATGTATTTTCATTGTCTCAAAAAGAATTTCAAATGTACCCTTTTTTGCTCATTTGTATGAGAACCTGGCCGTAACGCCAGAATATAGTCACGAGATTTTTTTTCAGAGACGCTGTACGTTCGCGAGAAGACTTTCGTTCTGCGCGTGTCGAAGGACATTCCTCAGATATTACTGTGTGTGTGCTACTCAGTCGTGTCATTTAAGTGTACATCTTTGCATAGTTTTCCTTTCACGATGTAAACAGTGTTCCGCTCAGTTGCTAACTGGCCAGTGAGTGGTTCCGAAGGTATCGGATGTGCGGTGCGTTCGGTCTGCTAGGACAACAGCAGATTAGCGTGGTGCGATGGCAGAAGCAGACACTGAGGGAGCTAGCTGCTGGGACGCCAGCGAACAATTTATGCCAAGTAAGACGAAGAGGACTATTCTAAAATTACGAGCCGTCTCAAAAGTGTTTACCATTGGTAAATCTTGCTGTTGAGTCTGACAAAACTGGCAGTTTTGCCTAGGGATACATTAGAGAGAGCTACAGGAAATCCCCCCACCCCCCTCAATGAATTTTTGGTTGTGATGACAGGCCGATTGGTAGTGTAGCTCGAGATCTAAGTTAGGTTGGAAGGTGGTAATTTGATTGAGAGTTGTTTACGCCAACGATTATGAATGCCGACTAAACGTTGTGCGAGCAGATTGCCCTGTAGCGTAGCCTAGCGTTTCCGTCCGTGCCACATTTAACACACTTTCTCTAACTGTGTAAAAAAGTCTCACAACAGCCACGATAACTACGTTTCTGGTGGGGGGAGGGTAGAGTCCACTATGTAACTTTCACTGCAAATTTTAGTAACCGCATAAACTAACCGAAATAGAAGCGTAATTTTAACTATATTTCCTTTTGTGGGAAAATAATGGTTCTCCTCTTTCGGCAGCAACTGTAATATGTAGGCGACTTATTAGTTTTTTTTAACTCTGAATCATGATCTCAATAGACGCAGTGCTTTTTTTACGTTACTTGATTTGTGGTCTATAGTAAACAATGCAACGAATTGGTAAATTCTTTGAAGTTTGACGTGTGTTACATAGACGACGTCTGCAATGTTCGTAAGGCCAAGTTTGCATATATTCGGTGTCTGTTTTTTTGGCCATGTACTGTATAATTAAAGGGAGGAGGATTATGTTCAAGGAGCAGTGCATTAGCAGTCTATGGAGAAATTGAGAATTTGGATCTAAAGAACGGCATGCTCGGGCAGTTCGTGCTATTCTGTTGACCACTGTGTAATTCGGACACAGTGATCATTGCCTCTCCCTCGTAACCAGGGGACTCGGGTGCTAATCCTGGTCTGGCAAAAATTTTCATCAGTGCCCATTGACTAAAGTCTGTTCCCATTGTCAGCTAATGTCATTGTTTCGGTGTTAAATTGTATTTTGTTCACGATACGTAGTTTGGCTTTTTCATGGATAACAGCTTTGAAAAGCGTACAGGTTATATTGATATTTGCTCGTCGTTAGTCCAAGGCAACTATAGCGATTTATAAACACAGTTGTAGTTCGTATTAAGCCTACATACGTAATTGTGTCCTGTGTTTCTTTACCAAGAACTACTTCGTAAGTAATTCCCCTGTAGTGGTATTTTGTTATAGTATTTTGTATAAATATTTATAGACTGCAGGCTTGGATGAAATATGAAACACATGTCCGAAGTTCCTGTTGATACTGCAGATACTGTTTCATCCGTACTAGGGGCCAAAACATTTCATCTAATACAGAAGGACACAATTTGTCTCGAGATTTAGCAATTTTTCGTAATAGAGGCCTTGCTTCGATATATTTTTCTCTAATTCTTGTTTGGATTTAATCTTAAAACACACTAACTCTTCCACCACTTATTCGATATGTGGTTTTATCCATTTCGTAGCCTAGAGTTCCTAAACGGTCGATAATATTAATGATTTCCTTTCTCAATTATATTTTCTGTAAATCTCCTGTTTATGGTTATTGCTAACATGTTTCACGCTCTCACTTTTATTATTTTTATTTTTCTAGTTTTGTGCCTTGTAGCCAAATTTTCTTTGAATCTGGTTTTTAATTCTGAAATAGTAACAGTTGAAGGTCAAGAGAAGATTGCGGTCTATTTGAGGAGAGTGGCTTGGAGATTTTTTATAACAGACGTATACAGGTCATGGGGATCCTTACCTATATACATTTACTTCGAGTGTGTTGTAGCCCATTCTCTTGTCATGATCTCGGCTGTATCGTAGCACATTGTCTCGGTTAGGTTGGAGATTTCTGTTGAGAGTTGCCGAAGTCAACGAAAGTGATTACAAAGTAAAGACTGTGCTAACAGAACGATCTGTAGCGTAGTCCAACACGTTCTTTCTGTCCTTTTAAAGCCTCTTTTAATTAAAAATAACTAAAGCTGCAAGATACAATCTCAAAACTGTATTACGTAATAGAGTAATCCCAGACTATTGTTGTGTAAGTTGTGTGCGTACACTATTTTTTTTGTCAGTGAATATACATTTTTTTACTCATTTGCTGGGTTTCAATTTTCCCCGTTTTCTGGCAAAAAACCTTTTCCTGTGAAGGGCCCATTAGCTTGTCGGTTATATTTGTGACTTTCTCGACGGTCAGTAATTTCCTGATAGTCCATCCACCGGCGTCATTGTTAACATCGGATATAGATTTTAGTATTAGGAAGGCTAATATGAAGCTAATGCATAAGTAGGTCTAATAATTAATAAAAATAGGAATGCGGGTAAGCTACTACAAACAGCATAGTGAACGCATTGTTGTGGCCAAGATAGCCACGAATCCCACGCCTACCAAAGTCGTAAAAGTAGTCAGCAGATGATGAAGAAATTGATGAAATGTGTGATGAGATAAAAGAAATCATTCGGATAGTGATGGGAGATGAAAATTTAATATTAATGGGTGACTGGAATTCGACAGTAGGAAATGGAAGAAAAGGAAACGTAGTAGGTGAATATGGAATGGGGGTAAAAAATGAAAGAGGAAGCCGCCTGGTAGGTTTTTGCCCAGAGCATAACTTAATCATAGCTAACACTTGGTTCAAAAATCATGAAAGAAGATTGTATACGTGGAAGAGACCTGGAGATACTGCAATATTTCATATATATTATATAATGGTAAGACAGAGATTTAGGAACCATATTTTAAATTGTAAGACATTTCCAGGGGCAAATGTGGACTCTGATCACAATATATTGATTATGAACTGTAGATTAAACTGAAGAAACTGGAAAAAGGTGGGAATTTAAGGAGATTTGACCTGAAAGAACTGACAGAATCAGAAGTTGTAGAGTGTTTCAGGAAGATCATTAGGGAACGATCTACGGGAATGGGGGAAAGTAATACAGTGTGATGAGGGATCTGAGTGGTGTACTGTCAAGGGGGAGGGGGTTCCTCAGGGATCAGTGTTGGGGCCGCTCCAGTTCCTTATTTATATAAATGATATGCCCTCAAGTATTACGGGTAACTCTAAAATATTTCTGTTTGCTGATGACACTAGCTTGGTAGTAAAGGATGTTGGGTGCAACATTGACTCCGTTTCAAGTAGTGCAGTACATGACCTCAGTCCATGGCTTGTAGAAAATAAACTAACGTTAAATCACGGTAAGCTTCAGTTTTTACATTTTCTAACACACAATTCAACAAAACCTGACGTTTTAATTTCACAGCATGGGCATATGATTGGTGAAACTGAACGGTTCACATTCCTAGGTGTTCAAATAAATAGTAAGATGTCGTGGAAAGCCCACGTTCAGGATCTTGTTCAAAGACTTCATACTGCCATTTTCACTATTGGAACGGTGCCGAAAGTGAGTGATACTTCGACAAGTAAATTAGTCTACTTTGCTTATTTCCATTCACTTATGTCGTATGGTATTATGTTTTTGGGTAACTCTTCCCATTCTAGAAGGATATTTTTGGCTCAGAAACTGGAGGTTCGGGCAAAAAGTGGTGTGAGTTCACGAACCTCTTGTCGACTTCTGTTCAGGGAGTCTGGGTATTTTGACCTTGGCCTCTCAATATGTATATTCCTTATTGTCGTTTCTTGTTACCAATATTAGTTTATTTCCAACAATAAGCAGCTTTCACTCGGTTAATACTCGGGAGAAATCAAACCTCCATTTGGATCGGACTTCCTTAACTCTTGTGCAAAAATGTGTGAGTATACTGCTGCATCCATTTTCAATAAGCTGCCACTCGAATTCAAAAATCTTAGCAGTAATCCACGCGCTTTCAAATCGAAACTGGAGTGTTTCCTCATGGGTCACTGCTTTTATTCTGTCGAGGAGTTAATTGAAAAATTAAGCTGATTCTCATTATACTGCTGATAGCGTTTGCTTAAACTTATGGACTGATTTTCTCTCAGGTTCATGAACATGTATTTCTATCTGTTATTACTTTTTTGTTGTAAGTTCATGTGTCGCCCTAACCGCCGGCTGCTTCACGTCTGCTGTGCAGCGAGCTACCTTAATTTAAGTATTAACTCAATTTTTCTTACTTGTCACTTCTTCTTCCGTGTGTTTTTGCTTTTAGGAAGCTTTAATTGTCGAGTGCTAGTAATAGTGTTACATAGATTTCGTGTTTGTTTTGAATACAGTCAGAGAGAGTCCTTGTAGTCAGCCATAGTGCCAGTAGTGCTAGTGTTTGTTTTGAATACAATCCAGAGACAGGTAGTGCTATTTTCATTGTTTTCCACAAGAAGTGGTTAGCAATCACAGTTTAGTCAGTAATCAATCTCCTTTAGTGAATTAGCAGTCTACTTAAAAGTTGATTAAGTCTCTTCGGTAAATTGATTCCTTAGGATGGATAGGATGTGTGACTGCTGTGTACGGACGCTGGCCACCCTTCGCGAACAGCTGAGCGTGTTGATGGCCGCGGTCAGCCGTCTTCAGGCTGCTGCCTCGGAGTGTAGCGGCAGTGGGGAGTCTGGTGCGTCGCATGGTGCACCCCAGGTATTAGATGCTTCACCCACTGTCCCTGCTGTCGAGAGATCTTCGCGGGTACCGGGCGCGGTTGGGCCACCCTCTCCCCAAGGGGAGTGGCGGGTTCAGTGGCGTTCGCGGCGCACGAGGCGGAGGGTCAATGTGGAGGCTGGCCGTGTGGCATCGCCCGCTCTGCCTGTGAATGGACATGTGGCTGCTCCTTCAGCAAGGTCCGAGCAGGCACACGGGGTGAGGGGTTTATTAGTTATTGGGAGCTCCAACGTTAGGCTAGTGATGGAGCCCCTTAGGGAAATGTTATAGTTCTGGGAGGAGATTTTAATTTTGCTGGATATAGACTGGGAGACTCAAACGTTCATAACGGGTGGCAGGGACAAAGAATCCATTGAAATATTTTTAAGTGCTTTATCTGAAAACTACCTTGAGCAGTTAAACAGAGAACCGACTCGTGGCGATAATATATTAGACCTTCTGGTGACAAACAGACCCGAACTATTTGAATCAGTTAATGCAGAACAGGGAATCAGCGATCATAAAGCGGTTACTGCATCGACGATTTCAGCCGTAAATAGAAATATTAAAAAGGTAATAAGATTTTTCTGTTTAGCAAAAGTGACAAAAAGCAGATTACAGAGTACCTGACGGCTCAACACAAAAGTTTTGTCTCAAGTACAGATAGTGTTGAGGGTCAGTGGACAAAGTTCAAAACCACCGTACAATATGCGTTAGATGAGTATGTGCCAAGGAAGATCGTAAGAAATGGAAAAGAGCCACCGTGGTACAACAACCGAGTTAGAAAACTGCTGCGGAAGCAAAGGGAACTTCATAGCAAACATAAACATAGCCAAAGCCTTGCAGACAAACAAAAATTACGCGCAGCGAAATGTAGTGTAAGGAGGGCTATGCGAGAGGCTTTCAATGAATTCGAAAGTAAAGTTCTATGTACTGACTTGGCAGAAAATCCTAAGAAATTTTGGACCTATGTCAAAGCGGTAGGTGGATCAAAACAAAATGTCCAGACACTCTGTGACCAAAATGGTACTGAAACAGAGGATGACAGACTAAAGGCCGAAATACTAAATGTCTTCTTCCAAAGCTGTTTCACAGAGGAAGACTGCACTGTGCTTCCTTCTCTTGAAGTCGCACAGTTGACAAAATGGTAGATATCGAAATAGAAGACAGAGGGATAGAGAAACAATTAAAATCGCTCAAAAGAGGAAAGGCCTCTGGTCCTGATGGGATACCAGTTTGATTTTACACAGAATACGCGAAGGAACTTGCCCCCTTCTTGCAGCGGTGTACCGTAGGTCTCTAGATGAGCGAAGCGTTCCAAAGGATTGGAAAAGGGCACAGGTCATCCCCGTTTTCAAGAAGAGACGTCGAAAGGATGTGCAGAACTATAGACCTATATCTCTAACGTCGATCAGTTGTAGAATTTTGGAACACGTATTATGTTCGAGTATAATGCCTTTTCTGGAGACTAGAAATCTACTCTGTAGGAATCAGCATGGGTTTCGAAAAAGACGGCCGTGTGAAACCCAGCTCGCGCTATTCGTCCACGAGACTCAGAGGGCCTTAGACACGGGTTCACAAGTAGATGCCGTGTTTCTTGACTTCCGCAAGGCGTTTGACACAGTTCCCCACAGTCGTTTAATGAACAAAGTAAGAGCATACGGACTATCAGATCAGTTGTGTGCTTGGATCGAGGAGTTCCTAGATAACAGAACGCAGCATGTCATTCTCAATGGAGAGAAGTCTTCCGAAGTAAGAGTGATTTCAGATGTGCCGCAGGGGAGTGTCATAGGACCGTTGCTATTCACAATATTCATAAATGACCTGGTGGATGACATCGGAAAGTCTCTGAGGCTTTTTGCAGATGATGCTGTGGTGTATCGAGAGGTTGCATCAATGGAAAATTGTACTGATATGCAGGAGGATCTGCAGCGAATTGACGCATGGTGCACGGAATGGCAATTGAATCTCAATGTAGACAAGTGTAATGTGATGCGAATGTATAGAAAGATAGGTCCCTTATCATTTAGCTACAAAATAGCAGGTCAGCAACTGGAAGCAGTTAATTCCATAAATTATCTGGGAGTACGCATTAGGAGTGATTTAAAATGGAATGTTCATATAAAGTTGATCGTCGGTAAAGCAGATGCCAGACTGAGATTCATTGGAAGAATCCTAAGGAAATGCAATCCGACAACAAAGGAAGTAGGTTACAGTACGCTTGTTCGCCCACTGCTTGAATACTGCTCAGCAGTGTGGGATCCACACCAGATAGGTTTGATAGAAGAGATAGAGAAGATCCAACGGAGAGCAGCGCGCTTCGTTGCAGGATCATTTAGTAATCGCGAAAGCGTTACGGAGATGATAGATAACCTACAGTGGAAGACTCTGCAGGAGAGACGCTCCGTAGCTTTGCATGGGCTTTTGTTGAAGTTTCGAGAACATACCTTCACCGAAGAGTCAAACAGTGTATTGCTCCCTCCTACTTATATTTCGCGAAGAGACCACGAGGATAAAATCAGAGAGATTAGAGCCCACACAGAAGCATACCGAGAATCCTTCTTTCCACGTACAATACGAGACTGGAATAGAAGGGAGAACGGATAGAGGTACTCAGGGTACCCTCCGCCACACACCGTTAGGCGGCTTGCGGAGTACGGATGTAGATGTAGATACTGACACGTTCCATGACCTTGAAGATTTGCTCCTCAATTTGGGCCTACGGAACTTGACATGCGCAGAGAAAGAGGGTAACAGAAGATATATTGAATTTAATTTATGAAAGGAGAAAATACAAAAATGCAGTAAATTAAGCCGGCAAAAAGAAATACTAATGTCTCAAAATGAGATCGACAGGAAGTGCAAAATGGCTAAGCAGGGATATCTAGAGGACAAACGTAAGGATGTAGAGGCGCATATCACTAGGGGTAAGATAGATACTGCCTACAGGAAAATTAAAGAGACCTTTAGAGAAACGAGATTCACTTGTATGCATATCAAGAGCTCAGATGGAAACCCTGTTATCAGCAAAGAAGGGAATGCAGAAAGGTGGAAGGTGTATATAGAGGACCTATACAAGGGCAGGGTACTTCAGGACAATATAATGGAAATGGAAGAGGATGTAGATGAAGATGAAATGGGAGATGACATACTGCGTGAAGAGTTTGACAGAGCACTGAAAGGCCTTAATCGAAACAAGATCCCGGGAGTAGGCAACATTCCATTAGAACTACTGACAGCCTTGGGAGACCCAACTCTGACAGAACGTTACCGTCTGATGAGCAAGATGCATGAGACAGCCGAAATACCGTCAGACTTCAAGAAGAATGAAATAATTCCAATTTCAAAGAAAGCAGGTGTTGACAGATGTGAAAATTAGCGAACTATCAGTTTAATAAGTCACAGCTGCAAAATACTAACGCAAATTCTTTACAGACGAATGGAAAAAATGGTAGAAGCCGACCTCAGGGAAGACCAGTTAGGATTCCGTAGAAATACTGGATCATGTGAGGCAATACTGACCCTACGACTTACCTTATTAAGTAGATTAAGGAAAGGCAAACCTACGTTTCTAACATTTGTAGACTTAGAGAAATCTTTTGACAATGTTGACTGGAATACTCTCTTTCAAATTCTGAAGGTGGCAGGGGTAAAATACAGGGAGCGAATTCAATTTACAATTTGTACAGAAAGCAGGTGGCAGTTATAAGAGTCAAGGGATATGAAATTGAAGCAGTGGTTGGGAAGGGAATGAGACAGGGTTGTAGACTATCCCCAATGTTATTCAATCTGTTTATTGAGCAAGCAGTAAAGGAAACAAAAGAAAAATTCTGAGTAGAAATTAAAATCCATGGATAAGAAACTAAAACCTTGAGGTTTGCCGATGACTTTGTAATTCAGAGACAGCAAAGAACCTAGAAGAGTAGCTGAACAGAATGAAGTGTCCTGAAGGGATGATATAAGATCAGCATCAATAAAAGCAAAACGAGGATAATGGAATGTAGTCGAATTAAGGTGGGTGATGCTGAGGGAATTAGATTAGGAAATGAGACATTTAAAGTAGTAAAGGAGTTTTGCTATTTAGGGAGCAAAATCACTGATGACGGTCGAAGTAGAGAGGATATAAAATGTAGACTGTCAATGGTAAGAAGAGTGTTTCTAAAGAAGAAAAATTTGCTAACATCGAGTATAGCTTTAGGTATCAGGAAGTCTTTTCTCCGAGTATTTGTATGCAGTGTAGCCACGTATGGAGGTGAATAATGGACAATAAATAGTTTGAACATGAAGAGAATAGAAGCTTTCGAAATGTGGTGCTACAGAAGAATGCTGAAGATTAGATGGGTAGATCACATAACTAATGTGGAGGTATTGAATAGGATACGGGAGAAGAGAACTTTGTGGCACAACTTGACTAGAAGATGGGGTCGGATGGTAGGACACGTTCTGAGGCATTAAGGGATCACGAATTTAATATTGGAGGGCAGCGTGGAGGGTAAAAATCGAGGAGGGAGTCCAGGAGATGAATACACTAAGCAGATTCACAAGGATGTAGGTTGCAGTGGGTACTGGGAGATGAAGCTTCCAGACGATACAGTAGCATGGAGAGCTGCATCAAACCAGTCTGTGGACTGAAGACAACAACAACAACAACAAGGTATTTCTGTGATGTGTAACCTTCAACAGAAGTGGGGCAGACAAGAGGGTTAGATTATATGTACTTTCCATTGAAATTGATCCATAATGGGGAGATACTCAATGGGAAAATAATATGCTAATTTACTATCCACAGACCGCAAATGGACTGATCATGAACGAGGAATGAAAATTTAGTCACACTTCTGATTGTACACGTATTATTTGACCCCCCCCCCCCCTCTCTCTCTCTCTCTCTCTCTCTCTCTCTCTCTCTCTCTCTCTCTCTCTCTCTCTCTCTCTCTCTCTCTCTCTCTCTCTCTCTCTCTCTCTCTAACACACACACACACACACACACACACACACACACACACACACACACACACACACACTCACTCTCAATCGCGCGCGCGCGCTAGTTCTAATAAATAATTCAATTCATTAATGGTGTCGGAAGAGATGGTTAGCAAGAAATCCTTTAGGCTCCTCGTAAACTGAAATCTGTCAGTAGTAAAGCTTTTTGTGGCTGCCGGCAAGTTATTGAAAACATCGTTCTCCTTAATGATGGAGACTTTCTTGCACCAAAGTAATTAACTTACCAATTTTTGTGGAGATTATTCACTTCTAGTTATGACTTCATGAAATGAGCTGTTGATTTGAAAATATTCATTTGTTTTTAAACACAATATTCACGGTGAGAACGTATCTTCCATCTCCACCATGTTAACTGATCTATTTATATGATCCTTATTCTAAGTTGTGTTATATTAACGGTAAAACACAAAACATTACTTACATGCATTTCCACTGTTTTCCAACAAGCTGACAATTTTTCATGAATAATATATTAATACTGAAATTTTTAGAAAAATTTTGAAAGAGAGGTTTTGCAGGCAAATTTCAAAAATAAAAAGACCATAGTGTTCATTATAATACAACTTCTCCATGGTTTTTAATTCCTACTCCGAAGTTTTCTTTTGTTTTCTTTACTGCTTGCTCAGCAAACAGATTGAATAACATCGGAGATAGGCTACAACCCTGTCTCACTCCCTTCCCAACCACTGCTTCCCTTTCATATCCCTCGACTCTTCATGCCCTCGAGTAAGAAAACTGACCGTTAGAATTCCATGGTTCTGGGATAAATGGTTTGAGAGGAAAGGTACATTTAGTTAGAAAAGTTACGGAAAATTTAAAGTTGCATTGCACTTAACGTCGTACATGCACTCATTTAAATTCATAGTTTCTTTCACTTTCCAATAGTATGCATGCTGTACAAAAACATAACATTTGTTTCATGATATTTACTTTTTTATTTCTTGCAAGTCTTCTAGAACTTCTCTCGAAAACTTTGTGGGTAGATCTTGGCATTTGTTTTGTTCAGAAACGTTATTACTGTAGCAAACAACTGACTACGAGACAAGAAAAAATGTATTCAATAGGTGAAAGCTCAAAAACTACGGGTAAAATGTCCCTAGGCTTATCATCTCAAAGAAGAGATGGCACAGAGAAACAAGTGGGCATGTCTTACATAGCAAGCTGCCATTTAAACCGACATTTTAGTACCTTCAAATAAGGATTTGGAATAAAATACTTTCATATTCGCACTAAGTGTAAATCAAACTGGTACAGTCACCAATAAACAAAATTATTTTCATTGTTTTCGGGGTTCCTTTTGCCTTTCGGAATAAATATATTGCGAATCAGCAGTTAACATGCCTGGTTCCCCAAACAGGAGACGACTAGAAACTTCCGAAATGTGGTGGTGTAGAAGAATGCTAAAAAAGTTTTGATCGAATAGCTGATGGGGAGATACGAAATCAGATTAGGGAGCAGAGAAATTAATGGCACAAATTGACAAAAAGAAGCGATCGTGGGTAAATGTCATATTTCGATTCCACCCTTCCGCTGTGACCCACGACGTTCTGCATTACTTTGATTAGTTGCATTTCGAAGGATACCAGTGGCCTTATTAAATGTTAACTGGGATTGCCTTCGTTTCTAGAGCAATTTATAACGTTCGTTAACTATGATTTTTTTCGGAATATATCGTGATGAACTCTGGGAGGAACCACAGAACACAGCTTAAATTGTCGTTGAAGAAACGAGTAGTGATTGTATTTTTATCTTTCTTATCCGACACGTTGGGGAATCCAAGGTATAATGGGGTACACAGTTGAAAACTTTGATTAAATGTACAAAATTGATAAATAAGAGAGTTACAAATTTTTATATGAACACATTATGATGTATTAATCACAAAAATATAAGAACATTGCCATAAAATAAAACAACAATATTTTCTCACTCAAAAACAGAAATTTATATCATTTGCACGCGGCAGAATGGGGTGGTAAATACAAGTGATTACAAAAACGTATAAAATTATCGGAAATGCGGAAAATATTGGCTTGCTCGGTATTTTTTTTAGTTTAAAGTGAGTATTAATGTCAAACTACAGTTTTCATGTATCGTATCCTTTTCTTGAGGCTGTTTACAAAATTCACACACGGGGAGACACTCATCATCTTCGCTATCTATTCCTGCACAAGAATCGTGTGTCCATTTTTTGCACGTGGAACAAGCGACCCAACCTCCAACTGATTTTGAATATAACCCACCACAATATACACACTGACAGTCAGAACTTACCTCATAATCACTCTCGTTAGTATAGTATTCTTACTCCTTTCTTCCATTTATCTTCAGGCTCTTTCTCTCGTTTTTGAGTTCTTAATTTTATTCTCTTTCGCAAAAAGTTTTCTGTTTGCTCTTTCTTCTTTGTCAAAGTTCTTTTTTCTATTTCTCCCATTAATGACTTTTAACTCTTTTTTGTACGGCGAATCAGTTAAAACAACGTTGTTCCCCCTTTTCAGTCTCGCTCTTTTCTTGCTTTCGTTAACTTTTGACAAGAAAATCAGAATCTCAGGTGAAATATGAAATGAGGAGGTTGTGTTGTCAGTTGTCATCCAAGAGCACCCAAGATTAGAACAATTAGCCCCAATAACTTTGTTATTCTTAGGCGGCAGTTCATTGTAACAATTCGCTGAAACCTCGTCCCCTTGATTATCCAGCCCGTTTGAGTCGTCTTTTTCAGCTGGTGTGCTAGTTGGAGGCAATTCCAATTGTTCAGATATAATAACCCCTTCATCTGACGGCCTATCACGTCCGCTGTCAGTTGTGTGTGCCGATAGGAAGTGTGCGTCTTGAATATGGATGGGTCCGTGGGCCATATTGCAGTAGCTTCGAAACCTTTAATAGCGGTTTTCATTGTTGCGCTTTAGACGAAAGCTGAACCAGAAAGCGTTGAAATTTGAAAGATAGTTACGACTTTCCCTGCGTGGCTTCGCAGCCATTTTCGAAGCTGATCACTATAACGAGGATTTATAAAACAAACATCAAGCGGCTGAAGTCTGTGAGAGCAATGTGGTGG
The DNA here is from genome assembly GCF_023897955.1 of Schistocerca gregaria. NCBI lineage: Eukaryota > Metazoa > Arthropoda > Insecta > Orthoptera > Acrididae > Schistocerca > Schistocerca gregaria. Next base: position 1,181,093 of record NW_026061768.1, read on the forward strand.
TGAAGAAACGCCACTCTCCCTCGCGTAGTCCATGATGTCATTGTTCGTGGTATGAGCTGAGTGGCCATCTGATATAAGGAGAACTGGGACGTGCTTTGATGTCTTAGAAAATACCACTAATTGTGGAAACCATACAAAGAATGACTCTGTGGCCATCCATGCGGTGCTGTGGACCTCAGCGCAACCTCCTGCTGTCAGTCCTAACTCAAATTCTTTCTGCTTCTTCTTTAGTGGAAAAATAATCGTAGGAGGAATGTCAGCTCCGCTTGCTGACGTACTAATGAGGATGGTTGCAGTTTCGCCCCTTTCTGCAGAGGTTAACGATCGCACTGGACGGTTCCCTTTGCAAGCTGCGTTGTTCGATTGGTTTTTAGCATTAACCGAGACGCCTGTTTCATCACAATTAGTTATTTGAGAAGTCATTAGTTTGTGATTGTCAGTTACATTTGTTAGCAACGAAAAAAACCTATCGACAGCTACTTTATTAAAATCAATGATTCTTGTACCAGATAATGCTTCGGGCTTGCGAACAAACCCGCATTTGCTTCTTCATTGTTTCGTGATGTAATAAAGATTTCGATTTGTTTTGCTCGAAATTTTCGAAAAGGTATCTGTAAAAACGTGCAAAAATTGAAATGGCAAAACTGTGCACCTGCCGAAATACGAGTGCGTATACTCATTTGAAAACATTTTCCTACACCGCTTCTGATACGCTAGAGGTTACCGCACAGTAAACAACAATTGTAGTTGACCGTTTGCCTGCATCGTATAAAGTACGGCCAATAAAATATTTTTGTAGGGGGGACACATCATCTCATCCTAAATGGAGAGTTCATCTATACGTGTAAAAGTAACCACTTGTGCCAGAGGGAAGTGTGTTGGGAGCCTTATTGTTCCTGTTGTATATTAACATTACAGATAATATAAGTAAGCTCACATATTTCGAAAATGATGCCGATATCGACATTGAGGTAACAAAGGTCGTGTGAAGCGATATGCACATACAGGGGATAGTAAAAATGTGACCACCTATACTTGCATCTACATGGATACTCTGCAAGTCACATTTAAGTGCATGGCAGAATGTTCATCGAACCACCTTCACAAGTCTCTATTATTCCAATCTCGCATAGCACCCGGAAAGAATGATCACCTGTGTCTTTCCATACGAGCTCTGACTTCCCTTATTTTATCGTTGTGGTCGTTTCTACCTACGTAGGTCGGTGTCAACAAAATATTTTCGCATTCGGAGGAAAACGTTGGTGATTGGAATTTCGTGAGAAGATACTGTCGCAACGAAAAACGCTTTTCTTTTAATGATGTCCAGCCCAAATCCAGTATCATTTGTGTGACACACTCTCTCATATTTCGCGATAATAGAAAACGTGCTGCCTTTCTTTGGACTTTTTCGATCTACTCCGTAAGTCCTATCTTGTAAGGATCCCACATCTTCCAGCAGTATTCTAAAAGAGGACGGAGAAGCGTAGTGTAGGCAGTCTCCTTTGTAGGTCTGTTACGTTTTATAAGTGTCGTGCCAATAAAACGCAGTCTTTGGTTAGCCTTAACCGCAACATTTTCTATGTGTTCATTCCAATTTAAGTTGTTCGTTATTGTATAATAATAATGGCGTGTGACGAGGGCCTCCCATCGGGTAGCCCGTTCGCCTGGTGCAAGTCTTTCGATTTGACGCCACTTCGGCGACTTGCGCGTCGATGGGGATGAAATGATGATTAGTACAACACAACACCCAGTCCCTGAGCGGAGAAAATCTGCGACCCAGCCGGGAATCTAACCCGGTCTTTTAGGATTGACAGTCTGTCGTGCTGACCACTCAGCTACCGCGGGCGGACGTTAGTTATTGTAACACCTAGTTATTTAGTTGACTTTACGGCTTTTAGATTAGACTGCAACTTCTCTGATAGTGATTCGTCCATTCTGCTTCACCAGCAATATTGCGGGATCAGTAACGACCTGATTTGCGGATATTGCGGGCGTACCTTAACTGGCTTCTGTCTTCATTGATTAGCGGCTACCTTTGAAATGGTTGTACCACTCCTTTAGCCCTGCAGTACCCATTACTTTGTCCACAAACACACGATGGTTTCAACTTGAGAATTGCCAAGCTTGGAGCCAAATGTGATGTAAAGACGTCATTTTGCTCAGAATACTAAATCCAACGTGTACCACTTGCAAGCGTTCCAAAGTAGTGGAGAAAATCAGGTATGTGTGCTAAATATGCCTGAAAACATGAGCGCATGCGCGCCCTGATACCATTGTTGATTTCAACAATTAAAAAAGGTCGGATATTTTTTGAACAGCTCATGTATATAAGCCATCGCCAGTGATGTCGAAAGAGCAAGATACCCCTAACTACGGCAGTTGTATAGGTAGTTCGAATGGAGCGGTCTATTGTCTGACGTATCTCCATAACAGCTCCGAACCGAATACCCCAAAGTTCGACAAATGGTTCAAATGACTCTGAGCACTATGGGTCTTAACATCTATCGTCATCAGTCCCCTAGAACTTAGAACTACTTAAACCTAACTAACCTAAGGACATCACACAACACCCAGCCATCACGAGGCAGACAAAATCCCTGACCCCGCCGTGAATCGAACCCCGGAACCCAGACGCGGAAAGCGAGAACGCTACCTTCACGTCAGGAATCAAGCTGAGCTCAGAAGGGCGCAAGTCCGGGGTTGTCTCTGGCTGATACTGATCTTCGGCCTGACGTGGCTGCTTGTCCTGTTCCAGGGGTTGCCCCTCAGTCTGCAAGATCCGAGCAGTCGCAGAGGGTGGTCTTACTGGTAGTTGGGAGCTCCAACGTCAGGCGCGTAATGGGGCCCCTTAAGGATATGGCAGCAAGAGAGGCGAAGAAAACCAATGTGCAATCCGTGTGCATACCGGGGTGGGTCATTCCAGATGTGGAAAGGGTCCTTCCGGATGCCATGAAGGGTACAGGTTGCACCCATTTGCAGGTGGTCGCTCATGTCGGCACGAATGATGTGTGTCGCTATGGATCGGAGGAAACCCTCCCTGGCTATCTGATTTGGTGAAGACTGCCAGTCTCGCTAGCCGGATGAAAGCAGAGCTCACCATCTGCAGCATCGTCGATAGGACTGACTGCTGACCTTTGGTAAAGAGCTGAGTAAAGGGTCTGAATCAGAGGCTGAGATTGTTCTGCGACCGTGTGGGCTGCAGATTCCTCGACTTGAGCCATAGGGTGGTGGGGTTTCGGGTTCCGCTGGATAGGTCAGGAGTCAAGTACACGCAACAAGCGGCTACACGGGTAGCAGGGGTTGTGTGGCGTGGGCTGGGTGGTTTTTTAGGTTAGATGGCATTGGGCAAGTACAAAAAGGGCGGCAGCCTCAACTAGTTCGGGGCAAAGCAGGACATGAGGGGACCAAGCAGCAATCGGTATTGTAATGGTAAACTGTCGAAGCTGCGTTGGTAAAGTACCGGAACTTCAAGCGCTGATAGAAAGTACCGAAGCTGAAATCGTTATAGGTACAGAAAGCTGGCTGAAACCAGAGAGAAATTCTGCCGAAATTTTTACAAAGGTACAGACAGGTAGAAAGGATAGATTGCATGCAACCGGTGGTGGCGAGTTAGTCGCTGTTAGTAGAAGTTTATCCTGTAGTGAATTAGAAGTGGATAGTTCCTGTGAATTATTATGGGTAGAGGTTACACGCAACAGCCGAGCTAGGTTAATAATTGGCTCCTTTTACCGACCTCCCGATCCAGCAGCATTAGTGGCAGAACAACTGAGAGAAAATTTGGAATACATTTCACATCAATTTTCTCAGCAAGTTATAGTCTTAGGTAGAGATTTCAATTTACCAGATATAGACTGGGACACTCAGATGTTTAGGATGGGTCGTAGAGACAGAGCATCGAGTGACATTATACTGAGTGCGCTATCCGAAAATTACCTCGAGCAATTAAACAGAGAACCGACTCGTGGAGATAACATCTTGGACCTACTGATAACAAACAGACCCGAACTTTTCGACTCTGTATGTGCAGAACAGGGAATCAGTGATAATAAGGCTGTTGTAACATCCCTGAATATGGAAGTTAATAGGAATATAAAAAGAGGGAGGAAGGTTTACGTGTTTAGCAAGAGTAATAGAAGGCAGATTTCAGTCTACCTAACAGATCAAAACGAAAATTTCTGTTCTGACACTGACAATGTTGCGTATTTATGGAAAAAGTTCAAGGCAATCGTAAAATGCGTTTTAGACAGGTACGTGTAGAGTAAAACTGTGAGGGACGGGATAAACCCACCGTGGTTCAACAACAAAGTTAGGAAACTACTGCGAAAGCAAAGACAGCTTCACTCCAAGTATAAACGCAGCCAAAACCTCTCAGACAAACAGAAGCTAAACGATGTCAAAGTTAGCGTAAGGAGGGCTATGCGTGAAGCGTTCAGTGAATTCGAAAGTAAAATTCTATGTACCGACTTGACAGAATATCCTAGAAAGTTCTGGTCTCACGTTAAATCAGTAAGTGGTTGGAAACAGCATGTCCAGACACTCCGGGGTGATGATGGCATTGAAACAGAGGATGACAGGCGTAAAGCTGAAATACTAAACACCTTTTTCCAAAGATGTTTCATAGAGGAAGACCGCACTGCAGTTCCTTCTCTAAATCCTAGCACAAACGAGAAAATGGCTGACATCTAAATAAGTGTCCAAGGAGTAGAAAAGCAACTGGAATCACTCAACAGAGGAAAGTCCACTGGACCTGACGGGGTACCAATTCGATTCTACACAGTACGAGAAAGAACTTGCCCTCCCTTCTAACAGCCGTGTACCGCCAGTCTCTAGGGGAACGGAAGGCTCCAAATGATTGGAAAAGAGCACAGGTAGTCCGAGTCTTCAAGAAGGGTCGTAGAGCAGATGCGCAAAACTATAGACCTATATCTCTGACGTCGATCTGTTGTAGAATTTTAGAACATGTTTTTTGCTCGAGTATCATGTAGTTTTTGGAAACCCAGAATCTACTCTGTAGGAATCAACACGGATTCCGGAAACATCCATCGTGTGAGACCCAACTCACTTTATTTGTTCATGAGACCCAGAAAATATTAGATACAGGCTCCCAGGTAGATGCTATTTTTCTCGACTTCCGGAAGGCGTTAGATTCAGTTCCGCACTGTCACCTGATAAGTAAAGTAAGAGCCCACGGAATATCAGACCAGCTCTGTGGCTGGATTGAAGAGTTTTAACAAACAGAACACAGCATGTTGTTATCACTGGAGAGACGTCTACAGACGTTAAAATAATCTCTGGCGTGCCACAGGGGAGTGTTATGGGACCATTACTTTTCACAATATATATAAATGAGGTAGTAGATAGTGTCGGAAGTTCCATGCGGTTTTTCGCGGATGATTCTGTAGCATACACAGAAGTTGCAGCATTAGAAAATTGTAGCGAAATGCCGGAAGATCTGCAGCGGATAAGCCCTTGGTGCAGGGAGTGGCAACTGACCCTTAACATATACAAATGTAATGTATTGCGAATACATAGAAAGAAGGATCCATTATTGTATGATTATATGATAGCGGATCAAACACTGGTATCAGTTACTTCTGTAAAATATCTCGGAGTATGCGTGCGGAACTTTTTGAAGTGGAATGATCATTTAAAATTAACTGTTGGTAAGGCGCGTACCAGGTTGAGATCCATTGCGAGAGTCCTTAGAAACTGTAGTTCATCAACAAAGGAGGTGGCTTACAAAACACTCGTTGGACCTATACTTGAGTATTGCTCATCGGTGTGGGATCCGTACCAGATCGGGTTTGCGGAGGAGATAGAGAAGATTCAAAGAAGAGCGGCGCGTTTCGTCACAGGGTTATTTGGTAACCGTGATAGCGTTACGGAGATGTTTGACAAACTCAAGTGCCAGACTCTGCAAGAGAGCCGCTCTTCATCGCGGTGTAGCTTGCTCGCCAGATTTCGAGAGGGTGCGTTTCTGGATGAGGTATCGAATATATTGCTTCCCCCTACTTATACCTCCCGAGGAGATTACGAATGTAAAATTAGAGAGATTAGAGAGAGCACAGGGGCTTTCAGACAGTCTTTCCTCCCGCGAACCATACGCGACTGGAACAGGAAAGGGAGGTAATGACAGTGGCACGTAAAGTGCCCTCCGCCACACACCGTTGGGTGGCTTGCGGAGTATAAATGTAGATGTAGATGAGTGTGGTGCGTGATGCGGCGCTCCCCATCCCCATATACCGATCAAATCAGTCACGACTTGAACCGAGCGTGCCCGAACATTGTCCTACAAAATGATGTCCGCCTCCTGCAGAAACCGACGCCGCTTCTTTCTCTCAGTTGCTTTTCTGCTTTGTAACCCAGTCTGTTTCGTTTTCGAGTCCAAACCGCTTAACAGATATTGTTCAAATTTGGCATGGAGACAGTTTGAACTCTGAGAAAGAGCATAGCCCACTTTAAAAAGCAAGAAAAATTTTTTTTTGCATCAGTGAACGTAAACTACATTAAAACTTACTTATTTTGCTTGTATAACTTAAGAATTCTATAATGTATAAGTACTTCAGTAGTCGCCGTGCGGGATAGTCTCTCAAACGAAATTGCTCCCACGTCCGAGGCCTTTCAATATCACGTCTTCCATTCCGTTTGTAGTTCATAATATTTTGGGGAAGTCTGGGACGTAGCGTTCTCACCAGTCTTCACGATATTTTTGAATTTTTTAGTTTCTGTTGAAAATACTTAATTTTTCTCTAGTATCTTCATTCCTAATCATTTCTTGTTGTGCAGCTCTTCGAATTTCTTAGGAACCTCATCTCTGCCGTGTGATTTTTTTTGCTTTTTTTTAAAACATGTTTTCGCTTTCATAGCATAATACAGGAACCGCGACCACGTTATAGAATTTCGGAACAATCTTTTTGTACTTTATTGCCCAATATTCAGATAATAGTGTCACAGACAGCTTAGAATTTGTGTAATTTATTTTAAGTATCAGAGTAAAAATCAGATCTTACAGCGTAGCCTAAGTGAAAGATTAAGAGACCAGTTCTAAAGCAGGATTATCCAAAACTAGTTTTAAAATGACTGAGTATTTTCCTCGGAGTGCACTTATTTTCGTTTTATTACTAGAAATTTTAAAGTTGTATTCATTGCATATTTCGTTCAGGTGGTATATAGATCTTTGGAGGTCATTTCGTGAACGTGAATCATGTCATCTACAAACAGAAGCACAATCAGGTATTTCTCATTCGTTATCCCAATTCTTTTGTCTTGTCGTAGTTCCTGCTTTCATTTATGAAGAACGAAGTCAATGTAAATACTAAAAATGCTGACTTAATCTGCTCATTTAAATGTATACCGAACGAGCTGCCGCAGTGGTTAGTACATGGTATGATGATGATGATGATGATGATGATGATGATGTTTGGTTTTTGGGGCGCTTAACTGCACGGTTATCAGCGCCTGTACAAAGCCCCAACCTTTACACAGTCCAGTTTCGCCACCTTCACGAATGATGATGAAATGATGGCATCACAGACACCTACTTCCCGGGCGGAGAACGCAACCCAGCCGTGAATCGAACCCGGAATCCCATCACCAGCAACGCTAGCTTCTACACGACGAGCTGTCAACTAGTACACTAGACTCGCATTCGGGAGGATGACGTTTAAATCCGCATCCGGCCATCCTGATACGTTTTCCGTAACTTTCCTGAATCGCTCCAAGCAAATGCTGGGATGATTCCTTTGAAAGGGAACGGCGGACTTCTTTTACCCTTCCCTGACGCATTGCCAACTCCTGCTCCGTCTCTAATGACCTCGACATCGATAGCACATTAAATGCAATCCTCCTTCCGTCCTTCATTTAAAGGCATAGGTTTACGCAATAAGTCGGGCGTTAAAAGTTACAAACTGCGTACTCGTCTAAGGCAGCATAATTTCATGGAGCGCAAATTATCGAGACTATATTCACCGAGCATTTGTGAAAGGCAGCACGTGGCGACTTCCAACAAACTTCACACATAATTTCGAAACTTGGCGAAACTTTTTTTCCCCTCTGACATCCCTGACAGAATGATGAAAGGAAAAAGACTTTTATCACTTCTACATTTTCGCTGTTCGTGCAGTAAAGTGTCAGCATCAGGCTTGATGTTTCACTTCATTACTTCTTTACTACTCACTTTATTCGCAACACATTTGTCAGACAGTATCCACATACGTCGCCAAATGTACCTGAAAATTATAGAATTGTACAACACCTAGTTCAGTACATAAATATTGAGACGTTTTCGAAAAACTAGCTTCTCTTACAACAGAGCGTCTTCAACTGCAAAGGGTTATGTTTCTTCAGGTCAAGTTTTTAACACATTAACTGATACGGAAAGTGAACGAACTTCTGAAGGTGGTTTACATATGGGACTTACCGTTTTGAGACAGCAATTTGGAGAGGAGAAGGGGCGGTGGTTACGCGGTCTATTTGGATCTTCAGTGTTTCCGCAAATGATGCTGTTGCCTGTAATAAAGTTCTGTTTGAAAGAAGCCACGCCCTCATAAGATTTCAGTGTAGTGCAAAGCATGACAACTTAGTTTAAATGTTCCCGAAATGTAAAATTGTTCGGTTCACAAAACGATATAACCTTATCCTACGAGTATAGTGCTGCGAGTCAAATTCGCAATCGCTCAACCCACATGAATACCTGGGTGTAAAAATTTCTAGAGATTTCAAATGGAACCGTCACATAGTCGCAGTCTTAGGGAAATACGGTGGCTGGCTGCAATTCGTTGGTAGAATTCTAGGAAAATACAATCGGTGTACAAAAGAAATTGCTTACAAATCACGCTTGCGACCCATCCCCCAATATTGCTCGAGATTCTTGGATCCTAATCAGATACAACTGCCCGGCGATACTGAATGTATACAGAGAAGGGCGGCACGAATGGTCACAGGTTTTTTGACCCGTTGGAGAATGTCACACAGTTTCTGATCAAATTGAACAGGCAGGCGCTTGGAAACAAACGTAAAATATCCAGAGAAAGTCTACTTGGAATATTTCCGGAGGAATCCTTAACTGTTGAATATAGGCGAATGGTGGTCAATGGAGGGAATGACTGCGAATGCTCGTTCGATTTGCGTTCTCTTCCGTAGGCTGCGATGCAAACTAATCCTGGTAATATTCCCGGTGTGAGATGTAGTTGGCAGCTCTGTAAATGCTGACCGGTGAGTCGCTTAAAGCCCAGGTGAAATTAATCTCGGAGGGACACATCACGCTCCCAACCGACTAAGCATATCCCCTAAGGATCGCCTAGAGCCTGTGACTAGTGCATTGAATGTAAATACGGAAAACTGCAAAAACTCACTTTTTGAACTATTTGTAATTCCATTAACTAGTTTTGTAACCTTTACAGACTCATCTTCAAATGTGGCACACAGAATTTCCGTCTCTCTGACGTGGAGACAGGGCGACAGTAACATGGTAACATGTGTCGGAAAACCAATTATTCCACTTACTGACTAACGGGCAGTTCATGGTAGACACAGACTATCCCGTGGAAGAGCAAAGTATCGCGAGGAGACCTAATTAGAAAGTTTCTAGAACTGACGTTACATGATGAAAGTAGGAATGGAATATACTTAAACCGCCTACGTATTGTAACTGTAGGAAGCGTGAAGACCAGAAGAGACTAAGCACAGCACGCACAGAGGCTTTTAAGCAGCCACAGTTCGCACGCTCCATACGTCAGTGGAGTGGGAATAAGTCCTAATAACTGGTATACTGGCAAGTTCCATCTGTCACGCAATTCACGGTCATTTATAGACTACAAATTATAAGCTGCCTATGTTTTGTTTAAATTTGGATTACAAGAAAATGGGCGTTTTGCAAAATGTCCTACATAAGTCTCCTCTTCATCACCACCACCACCATGAGTGTTCTGCCCTAGGGCAGGTCTTCACATGTAGCTCTCCATGCAGTCCCATCATTTGTTACCCTCTTGTTTTCTCACAACTATTTTCTTTTCTTACGCTGTCCATCACCTGGTATGTTCATCGTCTTCTTCTTCTTCTTCTTCTTCTTCTTCTTCTTGCATTCACCGTTTCCTCCATACCATCAATAAACAATCTCTTCTCATTCAGTGTCCATGCCAATTGTGTTTGCTCATCCTGCTACCTTTAAAATTTCTCTCTGTTCTCCCACTCAACACCACCTCATTTCTCACTGTGCCTGCCTATTTTATCCCCTATCAACGCACCCACATAAAAGCCTCCTGTTATGAAACGTCTCGTTGGCAATTGCTATACGTATTTTCACCTCCATATTACTTCCAATGTCGTCCATAATAGCACGTCGCAGTTATCTAAAAACACTAAATTGTTGTGTATCTTCCTGCCTAACATTATAGTTGTTCTTGCTTTTCTTGCACCTATCACCGGACATTTTGCGATTTTCTTATTATTACTCATTCCAATTTACTCACGCCTCTTGTTCAATTCTTTTAACATTTCAGTCATACTTCTTTCGCTCTCTGCCAATAACACCACATGATCCGCGAGTCTAATACATTCTGCTCTCCTAACAACAACCCGCTCCCGTCTATGTCGTTTCAAACGTTCTTGAATGACATGCTCCAAATATATTTACACACTAAGGAGAATAAACGTATCCCGGAGGACTTACCCCAGCGCGATGGAAATCGATACACGTGATGTTCATTCATGCCCAATAGTATCCGAACGACCTGAATTGAAATTCGCCTGATTCACATGCAACCCACATAGCGCAACTGTCTAGCAGGTCTCCTTATCGATCCTTGGTACAGTCGTTTGACTATTGAAAGTGGTTCCAACAAGTCACCACGAGAAAAAACTGTTCTGTATCGCAATAACTCAAGATGTAAAGTAATACCACGATACTACAAATATCACGAAACACCTTATCACAGATAAGACTGCCCTTAAGGCTTGTAGCTCACATTTATTACAATAAATGACATACCTGACATTTTACCACTCTCATTATTACGTCAGATAGGTAATGCACGTAGTAAATTCGTCGTATTCATGATTTACTCTTCAAAGTAACATACCGTACTTATTATTTAACACAAAATAAGATTAAAAATTAAAGGTATTCACGAGCAGCTAATTGAGAATATTTATGAACTTCAAATGACACGACGAACCGTCTCGTTCTGCATATGGATGCAAACACAGGTCATGCAGACTAAGCAATGATTTCGTGCCTGACGGATACTAACTGCCACTCCTGATTAGGCATACAGAGAGTGATATACCTCGATTTTAGACAAAGCCAGTTTGCAAATTCCATCTTTAAATTACATATCGCAAGTATTTTTGCCGGACGCGAATTTATTGTCCCTGTAACGAACGACGAGAGATGTTGAATCTTGGTTCTTAACAAGTAACTTACGTGAATTGCCGTGAGGTAAGGCTTTGTATTGGGCAGGGATTCGAACTCGGAACTTAATCGGATAGATATCGACGCACAATCAACTGTGACATTTCGGATTTTCTCGGCAGTAGCTAGATGTTTTAACTGAAATGACGAGAGGAAACATTAATTTTTTTCCTTCCCAAGACCCCAACCCGGCATCTATCGCTGTTATATTCTAGAGAAAACGAACGTTAAATATGGGTTTGTTGCACCAGCAGCGACATGTGAGCGTGTTGGAACTAGAAATAATATGACGAAGAGTTCGGTGCTCACTGGGAATACAGCTCCACACATCATATCGCTTTTGACTACACACAAAGATACGTCAGCTTCCGAATTTTTGTCCAGCTCGGACTAACATCTTGAACTTACAGTGATCTCGCAAATAGTTCTGTGTCTCACTGGGTGTCAAAAACGTCACATATCGTTAGTGTTGACAACGAATGAAAATACATTAAACATTAAAATAATTATCCACCAGCAGATAGGTGTTCTCATGCTAGAGCTTGATAATACATAATGAAATCTATAGTGCCGGGCCAGGATTCGAACCCATTCACGCGCAGTATGTGGAGACGTTGAGGAATCTGCAGTTCTGAACAAACAACAAATAGTAGCCGTGCTGTATTCTCACGAAGGGATCAAATTGAGCGTTAAGTACGGTCTAAGTTGCATTCCCAGTTCAGAACCGATTTTATCGACATACAGAAGCTCAGATAAAATATGGACTAAATGTCCTGTGAGCCTACATAGCGTTTGTTTCGTCACTAGAAATAAATAACAAGTATAAGAAAGGTTTCTACGTGTCGCCGCTCCAGTCTTTATTGTGATTCATCCTAACGTCTACTTTGTAGAAAAGGAATATCATTTTTCATGTCAATTTCAGACCACAATGTCATTATATCTTCTTCACTTGGTGTAGCCAGAAGAGAATGGAATCTGTCTCTTCTTATCTAAAATCATTGACAGAAGTTGGAATCGAACCCAGTCCATAGATATTCAAGCATATTATAAGTATGTGGCTCATTTTTCTATCGTAACGCCGTTGCACCACACTGGATGAGAATTGACACACAGGCTTCCTGTAGTAATTTGCAGCAGGTTCAGTAAATTCATTTACTTGGTTGACCGAATCACAATGAACTAGCTGCCTCGACTACCCAGTGCATAAATTCGACCGAAATAAAATCACGTACCTGCCACCTACACAGAACAGCCAACAGTGTAGGATGCACAAATTTGAAAAGGAAGTGTTTCTTTCCACTTGAGCTACTGTATTGCGCCATCTCTTTGTTGAAAACGTCGTGCAGTACAAATGTCGCATTTCATAAGTAAAGTTTTGTATTCCTAGAAACCCAAAATTTGCTTGTCAGCGGCGGGAAGAGGAGTTACCCGTTGTGCAGCATTGTAAGTTTTCACCATTGAACTATGAGCCGAAAGTATTTTTTTGCGATTTCCTTATCGATGTTTTATCTGACTGTTAGTAGCTCTTTCACAGAAGGGATAAAAACGTTACAGTCAGTGAGACTGGAAGTGCGAACCATAACAGATGCTATTTCTCAGGTCAGCGCATTACCATAGAGCTGGCGTAGAAGTACGTGTCTTAGCTTACTCTTACGAGATCGATAATGTCTAGCACTCGTAAACCGCTGTTTAAAGGACGAGATTAGTTGCGATTTCCACGTGCAACGACTTTCCTGGGCTGAAAACCGTAAATTTACAATCTGTTGTTACACCTAAAGCGATAATAAATCAGATTATTCAATGGAAATGACAGGTAAAATCAAGTGAACTTTGAGGATAAATTCCGTGCACACCAGGAAGCAACTGGTCGATCACAGAGTTGCCAAACATACGTTGCCTTGTTGTCAAATCTCAGTTACAGTACCAGCAGAAAGAAGACGAACCGATGTGATCGTACAGCGGTCTGGGAAGTGACCATAGCTGGTGTCTCCAAGTCGCGGTTGCTACGGCCTGGAATACGTAATGCGTCTGATTCGCATTTCTGTAACTAGGTTTAGGGACTGGAGCGTGGTTACTAATAATACTCGGAACTGACTGAAAACTAAGCATCATATATCAGTAACTCTCACAGTTATTTTTATATTTATTTCGTAAGTGTACTAAAAACTAAGAAGCTCATTCAGAGACGTTTTCATGCCTCGCCGATAGTCGAGCAAAACAAACAAATAAAGAAAAAAAGAATGTGTGTGTGTATGATAGAGAGAGAGAGAGAGAGAGAGAGAGAGAGAGAGAGAGAGAGAGAGAGAATCAAAAAGAATGAGAGAGAGTAAGAAATTGTTGTAAAGAAATTGAATCATGGTATGTAAAGAAATCTTTCATTAAAATTACACGTTACACGTCATTAGGAAATATCGTATTCATTATCTATGAAACAAGAATTGATCTAATGTAATCTAATCATATCATATTGATGGCTATCCATGAAGAGTCATGAATTTTGCCAATACCAGTAATGAAATCTAAATTTGAAAATAAAAGACGACAATTTTTTTAATAAACCGGGACTCCTAACAAGACAATTTCGTCCCTATTAACTAACCACGAAAGATGTCTGATATACCTCCATGCTCAAGTAACAAAGTGCGCATGCATTTAAAGATTAAGTGCATGATGTGAAGTTATATGACGGAGATACGAACCCAACACGTAATCGTATTGTTAATTAAGTAAAATCAAATTTACGTATCGGTTTTTCTTACCAGCTGCTAGGTGTTTGAATCTAAACTAAGGATACAAACTTTTGTACCTAAGCGACAATCTAACTACACGCCTACCGTGCATCCACAAATATAGCTTAAATATCAGTTGCTTACTCACCAACGGTAAGGTGTGTGCGTGTTTGACAAGAAATAATGACACCTATTGCGATTGTTGGCAACACATGAATAGACATCAAAAGCGCACGTTGGTTTTCACTAGCGGGACGGTGTGCACGTTATAGGGCTTGAACTGAAACTATGAATATTTTTGTATTGGATCAGGATTCGGACCCACATACTTACCTTTGGAGGAGACCTAGAGAAGGTTGCAGTCTTGCGAAAAGAGACGAAATGGTTGAACTATAATGTCCCGAGAGATTCAGATCCTCGAAAGAGGAGAAACGAATTCGAATCACAGTCCAGCACCAAATTTTTCAACGTCTCTAGTTCAATCAATTACAAGTAAAATAAGAGCCCCATCCTTTAAATGGCTATCGGTTCATAAAATAAAATAAAATTTTCTAATGTAAGTAAGTTTACTGGCGACTGTATTTCTGTTTACGATGACTTCCGCTATGTCATTTCCCAACGTAACCTGGCTCTGCCCAGTTGGTAATGATGGAACGTGATTTCTATTGCGAATTCTGGATTATAACGTCTTTCTTTTGAGGTTACCAGACGCAAAGTAAATCTGTTTGTGCTTCTTAAAAGTAAATGTCTGAACCCACGCATTGCTCCTGTGATAGTTCCACCAGGCCACTGTGCCCATATTTCCCAGCCCCAGGAGTGAGCTGCAACGAATGATGTGCTGAGCTTACAAAAGTAGTCACGGTGGATAAAACGCGAGTCTATTAAATGTTTAAGTAGAAACAAGCTTATGACGCGGAGATTATGCTATTCTCATGTCAGCAGGATGTAAAGACCCTTGTAGGCATCATAGGCTCGATGTGAAGCCATTTTGAAATGTTCACAAATTCAGATATTTTCTTAGTTCGTGAAGATCCACTGGGAAGTGTGAAGTTACCGGATAATTGGATTATTACCGTCATTATTACTATCATTTTCTTCATGCCGCTGCTGGAACACTGTACTTGAATATCAGTTCGTGCCTTTTGGTCACTATACAAGTAGTTTCCCAAGAAGAGGTTCTTTCTCTGTCTACAGAATTCTTTTCATGTTAATATCTATGAGTAATTACTCATAGATTACATTAAAACTAAGGTAATCGATGAAGACGTTACTTGATAACAATAACGCTCTGCCTTTCTTCTATTACTTGCGCCTAGAAATGGCTGTCGAGTACTGCCAAACCAAAAGCCAAGAGATCTTACTGCCTGCCGATATACGCCGCTGGCAATTTTTCCATATGATTTGGTCGACGTGACCTGTTTCAAGTTGTGTATGACAGAGAATGTTTTAGAAAATCAATTGTTTTCCTTTGCAATAAAGAAAAAGATTTTCATTCTAAGCTATCCAAGTTCAAAATTTTTGGAACATTAGTTCCAGTTTAATATTCGCTTCTATAATGTAGGAAAGTATTTCGCACTTGCAAAACTCGGATCCGGCCCACTGACCTTACACTCAGCCGCCGGCCATAAATTCTGGCTCAGAGTGACACCAGATTAAGTAACCTAATTTAGCGAAGATTATTTGCCAGTGCTCTCTCTCACCGGAAAATACGCAGTTCTCTCATTAATTGGGCTCCATTAGTACACTGTAACAGTAATTTCTGTGTGTCTGCAATGCATACGGATTGTGGAATTTAGCGGTGCTCTCTCTTCCACTTCTTTATACAATATGACTGACCTAAACGGGCCCTTTATCGTTACAGGCCCTGAGCAGTGCTACATCATACTGACAACAGTAATGTTCTTATACTGACAATCTGACTGGTCGTTTTACCTGATTTTGTAATCATTTAAATAAGACAACATGACCTTCCAGTGGGAGACATTTCGTTCTCCCTTTTCCTTCTGTGACATTTTTCCGTAATCTATTTGCCTTCCAATCAGCGAAATGCGGTAGAGTACGGCCGGTAAACGATTTACAAATCACGATTTAGTCCCGTTAAGACGGTTTCTTCAAACATTGTCGTTGCTAAAGGAATTTACTTTCGTCTTAAATCGTCTCAAGCAGCAACGTTCACAGACATCCCAAATACGTAAAAGCTCATTATCCTGGTACGAAGTTTGTAAAACAAACTTCCCACAGTTTGTGTCAGGTTGATCTTTTCGTCTGATAGCACTGCCTAAGTATCACAAGTAGTGTCCCTGTAGCTGTGGGAATCATTGGTTAATAACGAGTTTAACACCAATGGGTATAGTATTGCTAAATATTCAAATTAATTACCAACCCAAGTCTGAGTTTATCCGCAGACTGTAGCGATTTTATAATACTGAAGCTAGACTTTGTATCCTTGTCCTCCTTGAGTGGGCATTGGAAGGCGTTTGCACACACGAACACAACACTATGAATACTTCGAACGCCATAGTTAACGTTGCTCTCATAAACTACTTTTGTTATTTTAATTCTTCTAGGTGTTCAGGATGCAATATGTGTTGTAGATACAGCCTTAGAGCAAAACATTGACCGCCGAGCCGTCCACATAAGGTGGACAACACAGTCGTGCTCCTCTCAGGATACTGTGTCCGGCAGTAAGTTCGATCTGCAACATTGTAGACTGCGGCACCTCCCAGAGGAAGTCTTGAGTTCAGTCTTAGTACATTATTCTTGACTAAGGCCGTAGTCTTGAGGTAAAACGTGAGACTAGCTAATATGACGTCTGGCGACCGGAAGCAGACAACGACAAAATTTTTATCGCCCCTTTCCTCTCGGTGCTGAAGCTATGCGTGTAATTCAAGCGAATCTACAATATATTTCGCTTTGTGTCACACTGGTAATAATAGTTTGGTTCAACAATGTTTTAGCGAAAGATTTCTTTACCGAGCATCTGCCTCTGAACACCGCATGCGTCTGAGTTCTCTGGGACCCGTTTGCTGCCTACCGGCGGGGGCTGAGGCACTGCGCTGCCTTCTGCCGACAACATCTGCTCCACTCCACACTCTCAACCATGTAAAATGCTTTAATGTTGTTGAGTAGTGACCCATAAAATCTGCCTACGATTTGTGTTTCACTCTTGATAGCAAAGGAGGCACAAAACCGTTTTTATTTGATGATTATTTTATTACATTAGAATGCAGTACATCAATGTGACACAGAATTAATTTCATTGTTTCTGATCCAGTGCGCTATAATTAAAGCGTCCCATTCTGTTCTTTTCCTTGCACAGGAGATTCTTCAAATAATTTATTATTGTCATGGATTCACATGTGTTACTCAAGGCACAGGGAGTAAATGCAATGTAATGTTTGGTTTCTTTCTTTGATATTCTATGGTAAATGGATGAAAAAGATTGCGTCAATTCCTATCAGAACCTGCTCTATAGCTACTAAGGCAAATTGCTTCTTTTGAGGTCCATAAATTAATTAATGGAGAAGTGAACGCTGTTCACAAATGATATTTAGAATATTAAATTGGATTTAAGGCGACAAAACTGCCACATTTGAAGCTACCCAGAGAAAAAGTAAGTTGCTAGAGACACTGTCAGCACATGTCTGCAGGAAAGTTTAGCATAGAGTAATCAAGAGGCTCATTTCCTTCATACTTATCACCCTGGAATGTGAGTCTTAAGTGAAGAACAATATTGAAATTCGTATCGTTGATGATCGATTCGAATTTCTACAGAGACGCTGGTATTGCGAAGCAGCTTGGAAGTCAGAACGCCATGATCTATGACGATTAACACAACTTACTGAGTCGAGCTACCAAGAAGATTTGATGTGTAAAGGTTTTCTTCCGATTTCGATACAGAATTTTTTCTGGAAATTCGCAGCTCCTTAAAAAAAAAAGCTCGCACACGATGGTCCCTACCTCAGTTGGAACTGACGACTGATTGAGCCGTTCTGACACGAGACATGGGCGGTACCACCGGGTTACAGACACACTGCTACCTTTGCACCACTCTCATCATGGTATTGGTCGCTCAGCCTCATAACGCATCGTGAAAGATAATAAAAGTTGCCACTTATGTGAAGAATAGCATTTCTTTAGCCAAAAAATTGAATTTTCTGCCTCAGTATCTTAGTTTACGTAAGGATTATACAGCATGAGCCATTCAAATGGAAAGGTAATATCAAGTAAATTTAGTGAGCCAATTCAGTACCATAGGCGGAAGTGATTGCATTGTCACAGTGTTGCCTAATGTTTGTGACGATGTTGCCAAATCTCAGGTGTGCTAGGAACAGCTGTGTAGCGGTATGCGTGGAGAATCCCCTGCTCGTGTCTTACGGGGATATGGAGAGGAACCGCAGGGTTTGGTTAGGATGCAGCGTTTTTTCCTAGCAGTTGTGTCAAACATTAAGGTGTATAATCTTCCATCACGATTACAGTTTCCTACAAAATATATACAAATAAAACACTTACCTTGTTTCTTTCCGACAAAAGATTATTTCAGTACGATAAAAAGTTTTTGGAAATCTCTTATGCCCACCTGTCACCAAAGTAAGATAAACACTTTGCACCTCGAAATCGATTGCATGTATGTGCAGTCTTGTGATGCTTAAATAACGCTCAAAGGACATTTAGTCCATATTTTATCTGAGCTTCTGTATGTCGATAAAATCGGTTCTGAACTGGGAATGCAACTTAGACCGTACTTAACGCTCAATTTGATCCCTTCGTGAGAATACAGCACGGCTACTATTTGTTGTTTGTTCAGAACTGCAGATTCCTCAACATCTCCACATACTGCGCGTGAATGGGTTCGAATCCTGGCCCGGAACTATAGATTTCATTATATATTATCAAGCTCTAGCATGAGAACACCTATCTGCTGGTGGATAATTATTTTAATGTTTAATGTATTTTCATTCGTTGTCAACACTAACGATATGTGACGTTTTGACACCCAGTGAGACACAGGACTATTTTCGAGATCACTGTAAGTTCAAGATGTTAGGCCGAGCTGGACAAAAATTCGGAAGCTGACGTATCTTTGTGTGTAGTCAAAAGCGATATGATGTGTGGAGCTGTATTCCCAGTGAGCACTGAACTCTTCGTCATATTATTTCTAGTTCCAACACGCTCACATGTCGCTGCTGGTGCAACAAACCCATATTTAACGTTCGTTTTCTCTAGAATATAACAGCGATAGATGCCGGGTTGGAGTCTTGGGAAGGAAAAAAATGTATGTTTCGTCTCGTCATTTCAGTTAAAACATCTAGCTACTGCCGAGAAAATCCGAAATGTCACAGTTGATTGTGCGTCGATATCTATTCGATTAAGTTCTGAGTTCGAATCCCTGCCCAGTACAAAGCCTTACCTCACGGCAATTCAAGTAAGTTACTTGTTAAGAACCAAGATTCAACATCTCTCGTCGTTCGTTAACAGGGACAATAGGTGCTGGGTAGGAATTCGCGTCCGGCAAAAATACTTGCGCTATGTAATTTAAAGTTGGTATTTGCAAACTGGCTCAGTCTAAAATCGAGGTATATCACTCTCTGTATGCCTAATCACGAGTGACTGTTAGTTTCCGTCAGGCACGAAATCTTTGCTTAGTCTGCATGACCTGAGTTTGCATCCATATGCAGAACGAGACGGTTCGTCGTGTCATTTGAAGTTCATAAATATTCTCAATTAGCTGCTCGTGAATACCTTTAATTTTTAATCTTATTTTGTGTTAAATAGTATGTACGGTATGTTACTTTGAAGAGTAAATCATGAATTCGACGAATTTACAATGTGCATTACCTATCTGACGTAATAATAATGAGAGTGGTAAAATGTCAGGTATGTCATTTATTGTAATAAATGTGAGCTACAAGCCTTAAGGGCAGTCTTATCTGTGATAAGGTGTTCCGTGATATTTGTAGTATCGTGGTATTACTTTACATCTTGAGTTATTGCGATACAGAACAGTGTTTTCTGGTGGTGATTTGTTGGAACCATTTTCAATAGTCAAACGACTGTACCAAGGAGCGATAAGGGGACATGCTAGACAGTTGCGTTATGTGGGTTGCATGTGAATCAGGCGAAATTCAATTCGGGCGTTAGGATAGTTGTGAGCATGACTGTACGTGTAGGGGCAAATGAATGATTAGAGTTGAAGAAAAACTGGATGATTAATTCAAGACAAAGAGATTCACAAATTGATAAGTCGATAATGTGTTGGGCCACCTCTGGCATTTACTAGGCTTGACATTGACTGATAAAGTTAGTGGATACCCTCCTGATGGATATGGTACCAAATTCAGTTCAGTTGGTTCATTACATCGCCAAAATCGCGACCTGCTTTAAAGAACCTGCCCATTGTGCTCCAAATGTTCAAAATTGGTGAGAGATATGGCTATCTTGCTGAGCAATGTATTGCCTTGTATGTACAAACACGTAGATACGATCTCCGTGTGTGGTGCGTAAATTGTCGGCAGGCACCTCACTTAGTGTCCCGAGCAGAGTTCAAGCCGCCATAGAGACAAAGGTTGGACACACTGCATATTAATGTCCACTAATAGGTGTCTGTACACTCATTGATAGGATAGTGTATTTCGAAATGTTAGCAGATAAAGCTTACGTGGGGCGAGTCGTAGAATCTCTAAAAAGAGACACCTCTGGCAACATTAGTTGAAAGTGGCCTTCAAACTAGCCGTGCTGCGCTCTCTACCTCCGGCTATTCTCGTGGCCGTCAGAGCGGCCGTAGCCGAGACGCCCCCTGGGTAAACGCTACGGACGTCTGCAGTCGCGCCTCACGATCTGTCACAAATTATGGAATGTATTCGCAGATACCAATTGTAACACGACAACGGCTATACAGTTTGCTGGAAACGTACAGGATGTTCTGAAATTCCCATCACTACCTGCTAGAATTTGTAGAGGGGACTGAGTACATAATACTCATATTTTAAATTGTAACCCGTCTCCCGAGACGTACCGTATACTAGAACCATTTGAAAACATGTTGGTAAGGCTGTCACATTGACAAGTAATTTGTTACACTGTGGAATCAAAGAAATATCGTTTATGGCCCCCGCGAGCACGCAGAAGTGCCTCAACACGCCGTGGCATGGACTCTACTGATGGCTGAAGTCGCGCAGCAGGGAACTGACACCATGAAACCTGCAGAGCTGCCCATAAGTCCGTAACAGTAAGAGGGAGCAGAGATCTCCTCTGATCAACACTTTGCAAGGCATTCCAGATATGGTAGTTAATGCTATAAAATTTACTAGAGACGTACAGTATGTTTGGGGAGTTTGGTGGCCAGCGAAAGTGTTTAGGCTCGGAAGAGTGTTCCTGCAGCCACTCTGTAGCAATTGTAGTTGTGTGGGCCGCTCCTTTGTCCTGCTGGAATTACCCACTTCCGTCGGAATCCACAATGGACACGAATGGATGCAGGTGATTAGACAGAATGTATCTAGACGTGTCAGGGATCCCACATAACTCCGAATGCGCACGCTCTACGTCACAGAGCCTCCACCAGCTTGAACAGTTTCCAGCTGACATGCGGGGTCCATGGAGTCATGATGTTGTCTTCATACCCATACACGTCCATACTGTATATACATTTTGAAATGAGACACGTCCAACCAGGCAATATGTTTCGAGTCATCAACAGTCCAATGTTCGTACCGATGGGCCCAAATGAGGCGTAAAGCTTTGTGCTGTGCAGCGAGCAAGGGTACACGAGTGGGCCTTCGGCTCTGAAAGCCCATGTAGATGATGTTTCCATGAATGGTTCGCATGCTGATACTTGTTGATGGTCAAGCATTGAAATTTTCAGTTATTTTCGGAAGGGTTGCACTTTCGCCACTCTGAACGATTCTCGTCAGATTCCATTCTTGCAGGATTTTTTTTCTGGCCGCAGAGATGTTGGAGATTTATTGTTTTACTGGATTGCTGATATTCAGGGTGCCCTCGTGAAATGGTCGTACAGGAAAATCCCCACTTCATCGCTACCTCGTAGATGCTGTGTCCCATCGGTCTTGCGCCAAGTATAAAACCACGTTCAAAGTCATTTAAATCTTGATAAACTGCCATTGTAGCAGCAGTAACCGATCTAACAACTACGGTAGACACATGTCTTACATAGGCGTTGCCGGCGGCAGCACCATATTAAGCCTGTTTACATATCTCTGTGTTTGAATACGCATTATTATAATAGTTTCTTTGGCATTTCAGTGTAGATGTGGCCGAGTACATCTATTGTTCTACAGTTTCACTCTTTAATAACCAAAGAATCAAAAAAATCGGTCTTCAGAGACACTGTTTTTACACGAGGGCCTTTTCCAATTTGAAATTAGAATGATAATATTTCCTTCAGCTGCTGACGGGCGTTGATAGATATCAACGAAGACAGGTGAAAATGTGTGCCCCGACCGGAACTTGAACCAGGGACCTCCTGCTTACATGGCAGTCGATCTATCCATCTGAGCCACCGACGGCACAGAGGATAGTGAGACTACAGGAATTATCTCGCGCACGCCTCCCGCGAGACCCACTTTCTCACCTATGTATGACCACACACTACATTCGTAGCGTCCTTTCGCACATGTCCGGAAGAACAGACACAATATCCATATAAATATATTTTCCAATTCGCGTGCGCTGCGTCTCCACGGGCACCACACACGTACCTGATGACGTTGAAGGCACCCTTACTCGAAGACGTTGTGCAATGGTAACGAAAAGCGTGTGGGGAGGAGTCAGACGCTGTGGACAACGATCTTGATAAACGCGACCAGCAGCTCTTCCAGTACTGTGAGCTTCGCCGCACAGAATACTCGTGTCGGTATATTCGGCAAAAGTGTACTCAGCAATGTTCCTCTAACACTCACAGAAACATGAACGAGACTCGAACCAGGTCAGAGAGGAGACAGCTGTCAAATGACATCATACGATCCGACGTAAGTAACCCCCCTCCCCCCCCCCCCCCCAGTGATTATAACCCTGTTGCATACCACATTAGCGAAGGTGTATTCATACGGCTGTAGCACGGATATACCTTTCCATACATGGGCTCCTCTTCAAAATATCATTACTCATTTCCCTAGAAGTTTTTAACGTGATTTTGGAACATCCTGTATCTCTCCAGTAACTATACAGCTGTTTCCAGAATTAGTTCCCTCTGGAGCGGAGTGTGCGCCGATATGAAACTTCCCGGCAGATTAAAACTCTTTGCGGGACCAAGATTCGAACTCGCTACCTTTGCCTTTCATGGGCAAGTGCTCTACCATCTGAGCTACCCAAACACGACTCAGGCCCCGTCTAAACAGCTTTACTTCTGCAGTACCTCGTCTCCTACCTACAGCTGTTGTACCACATTCGAAATATACGGATGTATTTCAGAATTTCGGCGTAATGCTACTTCGCAGAAACATGGCTGAATTTTCCTGTATATTGTTATCATTAAAACCAAGCACCGTCTCTGTCTCCATATCAAAAAGTATTAGGTAATATTTTCATCATTTCTAGCACTATTAAAGTTGGTAGGTGTAGGAAAAAATACTACTATCATTCTGAAAATATCGTTGAGAAGCGATAGAATTCCTACAAACAAATTTAAGAAAATCATTTTGGGTACTAGGCCATGTCATTATACAACAGTGAAACAACTAAAATAACGACATTTCGACCATCATTTGAACGATCCTCTTCAGAGCGAATAAATGCCACGAAATTTCAAATCAGCAGCAGCGAAATGAAAGGTCGATTTGGAAACAATTTCTATTTCTTCTTTCTTATCTTCGATTAATTTCCCAAATATCTCGTTCGTTTCGTATGTTGCTTTCTTTATACAAGGTGTTCAACATTTCTAGAGCTTGCAATTTTACCTAGTAACTCATGCATGCAAACGTCATCTAACGAGGCTACAGAGCATCAAAATACAGGCACCAGCCCCGGCGAATGTATGTAAGTAGAGTGTGATGCCGTGATTATTTATCAATTTGATCATGTATCATGTTCCGGAAGTTACAAGGGAATATCGTTATCATACCTCTGACGGCGGAATACAAGTACTGGTACTGTTGTTGCTAACTTTCATAGGTGGTAGTATGGATCAAAGTAAGAAAAAAATGTCCGGTAAACATGGGCTACAAAATGCATACCTGAGGCGCTATGAGCACTTGTTCAACAGTGGAGATATGTTTTATGCTAGCGAAGATGAACAAGTCCTCACAGCTCTTAAGGTATGCATTTTACAGCCCATGTGTACTGGACATTCGGTCCATACCACCACCTCTGAAAGTTTCCTGCCCTACATCTTAGCTGCAACACTACCGGTACATTCACACGTAACAGGAATGTCTTCTCTTCCAATTTTTCGTTATAGGGACATAACCTCAAATTTATCCATCTCCATCATCATAGAAAATTGCTAACATCTTCATTGGATCTCCCTGTGTACACACGTTTTACAGACTACAGCGCCTGTAACTTTGATACTCTGTAGCCTCGCTGGATGACGTTTCCAGACATCGATTCCCAGGTAGGTCCCCTCTACAAACGCGATAAGTGTGTCGCACGACGTGTGAAACTTTCTGTATGCAAACTCACTCTCTCTCTCCCTCCTCAACTATCAACTACCAGCTTTCTTATAAGTCCTACATCTGCTGGCTGATTTTTGGCAGAGCTCTAGATAACATGCCGCTCACTGTATTTTATCGCTGGTTGCATCTTAAATTCAAACTATATTTTGGTCAAAACTGTGAAAAGTTATTTTCTACATCTATAGATGTTATAAATATGGGTTGAATTTCTTCAACCGATCTCTAGCGGCTAGTGTGTTCGATTTTCCTATAGCTCGTCTCCTCTAATGTGTTCCATTCCTCTGTAAATATTTTGGATCAGTATTTTCAGCCAGGACGTATGAAAGAGATGGTTCGGTAGTATTCACAATTATCACTATTTGCCATATTTTGTGTTATTTTTTTCGTTTATTCTGAAGTTTTAGCAGCATATCAGCGAGCATAGATGTTGAGCAGTGAAGCAGCAAACGCCGACAGAGTGAGTCCTCGCCGATGCTGATAGAGCCCTCTGGTAGCGAAGCTCTGCACTACAGGCAACGAAGTGTGTGAGGTACTAGTAGCGACACGTAGCAGCGAAGTGATGAACCGCAAAATGGCCACGAATATTGAGTGACTTAAATGTCTAGTTGCTGTTTATTTCTTCCTTTACACTATTATTACAAAACAGACTACGGCATCACTGCTCGGTTTGTCTGTTACCGTATTTTTGTGTATTTCACACATTATAAAATTATTCTGTTCTCGTAACATGTAATGCAAACTACATCTCGAGCGACATTAATGTATGCAGCATGTTACATTCATCATTCCCTCTTCGTAATTTAGTATTACTAATAGTTTTGTCCACAGTTTTAAGCATTAAAAATGGATATGTGGCTCGGAACAGGGCTACTGTTATATTAAATGTTAACAAAATAATCGCACGGTATAGTGAGTTAAAGAATATTGAACAGCAACGAGAACTGTAAGTAAGTTTATGCAATGCAACGTTAGTGATATAATAGTACAACAGTAATAGACGTTTGTCATCCATTTTTTCTATTTTACAGTTTCACTCATTACTGATGGCAAATGCCTTGCAGAGAAGGTAACATTCTGCATCTTCGGCTAAGGCCTTTACAATCTCTTTCATTCAACCAGACTTAACTCATAGAAGTAGTAACATAATTTCTTTTCTGATCCAAAAGATACTTTTACATAAAGTAGAGGCAGAGAGGTTGTCATACAACTATTAATCGAAATATTATATCAAATATATGGGCTTGTTAGTGAAATCCCCAAGAAATTCCTCTTGTTAACGTTAAGTATTATCTGTTTGATTCAGCATTCAGCTCACATAAAACCACGAGAAATAACGTTTTTCATACAAAAAAGAGTTTATCTCTTTAGTGACCTGTGTCACATCAAACATCTCATTTTGATCCTAGAATAATTTGAGAAAAAAGAAGGCCTTTGTTCGTTTTTGAAAATGCAATTAGTGAAAAGTATTTTTAAAAGATATTGTCAACTATTACGAAACGATTTCTTATACAGGATTTATTTATCACATAGTCAATCATGATACTAAAAATAACACAGCGTTGGCTTGTGATTTGCTATTGATGTAATATTTTGTATTTTCTTATGACGTTGAAATAATTATTGCTTTTTCAGCACTGAGAATGTATGAAATACAGTATGTAATATATGAATCAGTATGATAACCTTTTTTTCGAATATTCACTGGTAACTACAGGAAAATGGCACATGTTTGGGTATTAACCTCAGCAGTATTCAGTACACGAAGGAAAACAAAATCTTTTTTTTTTTGGAAGGGTTTTATTTCATAGTTGTAAACCTACAAATATACCAAGCAGTTTCTTTTGATAGTGAGATATATTAAATACCTTAAAATATATGTAGATGAAGTCTGGTGAAGAAAGTGTGCGAATTAAAATTTTAAATGTTTGTAGCAGCATAATCAGGTACAGTTTGTAGTGTGGGAGTGAGCTCCACGTGGGATCCAAAGCACGGACCCCACGGGGGTGCCTGACATGCGCCACATGCCAAGGCAGAGGTGGAGGCTAGTGTTCGGAAGTCTGAAAATTCCAGCGCCGGCCGGGGATTGAACCCCGGCCCGGCTGGGGCGAATAGCCCCAGCCGAGGCGCTGGAACGTTTCAGACCCCCTTACCACTAGACCACCGGGGACCCCGGCTGTTTCCTGCTCTGGAGTCCAGCTAGTGGTCGTGCACTTCCTGCTGTCCTCCGTGTTTACACCGAGGCAGCAGTGGCGTGGTGTAACAGGAAGTGTTTACCTGCGTCCGCTGGATGTCCACTTAGTGTGGGACTTATTTACCCGGCTGACGTTCGTGTCGCTATAAAGTCCTTAGTTGAGTTACAATTATTTCCAGAGACCGAAATCTGCCTATGCAGTTCCACACAGTCGCGTCTCACTATTTGAACCTCTGTAATTCGATCGTGTTGTCAAGACCCATGTAAGAACTTCTGTTTACCGAAGAAACCTCCTGTGTTCGGTACATTCCATAAACGGAAGCGACTGTCATAACAGACAGCCCCGTAAACATTTCGTAATGAAGTGCCAGCCGGTACGTAATACTCGATATCTGGAATTGTTTTATCGGTTATTAAGATAATCGTTTCATCTCTAAACACTTTGAAAAATTTACGTGTTTTCTCAATAAAGCATAAGCACAGTACATAGATCCGTCGTGAAAATGACATCGAAGAAGTACAAGTGTTCGAGTGCCACAGAAAAGAAGTTCGTCCTTGAAGGTGTGGAACGAAGAGCAGTACAAAAGTAAGATGTCACGTTTCGGGATTCCCTCATACTCGCTGTAGACACTCCAGAAGCAGGAAAATAAGTTTGATGATGTCTCATGAGGAGCGAGGAATAAATTCACTCTCATATAACTACTGTACGAGATGCCTCGCCGCCTCTTAAAGGGTGTCATGGGCTTCTGCGGCCGTGAGTCAACGTGGTGTTTCTGGCCACATACATTTTAGCTGCGGTTTCTCCGACCTGCAAAGGAAGCCGCGACAATGGGGAGGCTCTGCCTGTTGTTTTGTAATAAGATCGCCCCTCCACATTTTATCTAGGCTTAAGGCTGTGCATAGCCGTGTTTAAAAAAATATTATTTTTTACATTTTCTGTTCTACAACATTACTTCTGTCTTATTTTACGAACTTTTCGTACGAATGACGTAAATTTTAAACTCCTTAAATCCACCAAGTCATTATGTATTCTTAAAATATCTTTTAACTCCTTTTCAACACGGATTTATTTTTAATCTCTTTCACTGAAGAGGCTAACCGACGGATTACATTTTTTTAAATTTCAGGTATTGATTTTATTACATTCTCCTTTAGCATATTGATCAGAAATTGTAGGTTCAGATACCTTTGCCTGATTGAGTATCGTTTGCTATGCCAAACTTCGACAGTATTCATGGTCCTGTGCATCGAATTGATGACGGTAGATAGCTGACCGAAATCACTTCGAAATAAATTCTCTGAACGCAGATGTGTTAGCTATCGAGGTGTTACCTAACGCAACTGAAGACAAGTTAAGAATGAATTTATTTCGATATAATTTCGGTCGACTGTCTGTCTTCACCAATTCCACATTTCAGATGGTGTACTAGGATTTTCCATCTATTGACTGACTATATAGTCTACGAATTCATGACCTTTTCGTCACAGGGCATTTACTACGCTGTTACCATCCATGCATCATCAAGGCAGTCCGGTGGAAGATGTGCTCTACAGCATACATGCGGCAAGACAATCGAACTACTTCTTCATCCCTGTATTTCTCCACTAATCCATTGCAGTTAATATCCATCTGACAACTTGGTTTTAGTTGTATATTGGCCACTGGTCAATCTCTCTTCATTGTAAATATAAATACGCATTGTCACCATATATCACCAGCATAACATTTAATACAGATGTACATTACAAAGATCATCACTTAAAAATACAGCATACTTTGCTCTGAAACAATTTTTTGGATTTTTGTGCTTATAACACGACGGCGTGCTGAGAAGATAATGACTCGGTCTGTTTTATTTGATGAAGTCAGTAACATTCTACATCTTTACTTTGGATATCTGCAGCCCTCTGATTTTGCGTAAGGAGCGTTTTGTAACAAGTGTTTATCCTTATTTTGGATAGTTACCTCTCTTATCTGAGTGACTATGTTGGTGGGTGAGAAAGAGCTCACAAAACTAAAAGAACGAATTCGAAGACTTCGTCCGCATGTGGAGCACACTCTCCTTGAGCATGGCAGTGCCAAACTACACACGATCGCTGCGGCATCTGCAGCAAGCCGACGTCCTTGCACTGCCGTCGATCATCCTACACACAGTCTCGATTTTCGTCTATCGCAAAACTAAGAAAACCTTTGAGCACTTCAGTTGTTTCAAGCGGTGCAAGCAGAGGTAAGGTTGTGGCTCTGTTAACATAGTCAAACAGTACACTGTGACGGTGTCAACAAAATAGTATCTAGTTGGGGAAATTTTGCTGGTTCCGAGGGTGAGTGTCTTGAGAAATAAATTTATAGACGTGAAGAATACAATGTAGAATGTTAATGAAGTTTGTTTTATTTAAAAAGCTTTGAGAGTTTTCACGTAAAACATCTGTCGACATTACTTTTCAGTGCGTCCTCGTACGGTGGATGTCTGAGAAAATAAATACATTGATTAAAATAAGTGGTGACAAGAGTGCTGTTAAGAGCACTAGGTTCAAAAGATTTTAACTGTATGCCAATTGCAGATTAATTTTAATGGCAGCTAGCGCGATTATATGAGTGGAGTATTAAATTTAATGGTGAGCATTTATGTAATTTTTAAGCATTCTCATTCTTCCTCTCTTAAGTACCTCGTCCTCCAGTAACACTGCCGATCGATAGCATGATCTGTTGTCCGTCCATGGTTTTTCAGAACATTGATTCAGTGCTGAACCCAAACTGCTGGTTTGAGTTATTTAGCCAGGTTAATCCTATGTGTCGTGGATCACATATTCCATTAATCTTTCAAAAAATGGTTCATATGGCTCTGAGCACTATGGGACTTAACATCGGAGCTCATCAGTCCCCTAGAACCTACAACTACTTAAACCTAACTAACCTAAGGACATCACACACACCCATTTCCGGAGCAGGATTCGAACCTGCGACCGTAGCGGTCGCACGGTTCCAGACTGAAGCGCCTAGAAACGCTCGTCCAGACTGCCGGCCATTAATGTTTCCTTGAATTATTAATTTCAACAGGTTTTATTTGTTGTTGCGGAATTGCGCTACCAAAACAATCGAGTTCTGCTCTCTGGATGCTGTTGAGAATTTCTACATTTTCGTACCGCCGTACTTTTGACTAAATCTGTCGATGGTATCCTTAATATTTTTCCATACGATCGCATTTCAAATGCCTAATACAGTCCATGACTCAGCTCCATAGAGTAGGACACCGAACGTGTAACATCGAAGTAGTAGAGTGCGAATCCTAATGACTGCTCTGAAGGTTCTCAGCAGTCGCTACGGACTAAATGACTTCAGGGGACTCGGTTCATTGGCTACAAGTCTTTTAGTAATTCTGGAGATTTTCCTTTGGACTAAGTGCGAGGTAGTCCCTCGTTGCTTAGATCGTGCAGTTTTCAGACCGTTTGTGTTACTATGGCTACACTACTAACTGTGTGTCGACCACCGTATCAGTAGATATAATGAAACGGCGGCACTCTTTCGTTATGTCTTACAAGGAGATTTCTCCAGGGGTAGGATCGACTTTCTGTAACCATCTATACGGTTATGTAGGTTAAGCACCCAAGTATCACACAGTGCAGCCATTCATCCTGGTGGGTAGACGTTTTCGAGGAACTGACGAGAAAAGAAATTCGGAATTTTGTGTGAGACTCAATAACGTGAAGAAAGCCGAATGACCTAGGTAGGTTGTGAGGGTATTGGAAAGGATACTAGCTTCACATGCATGAGGTTGTGGGTTCGAATCTCACCAGAGGAAGAAATCTATGCTAGGTGTTTATCGAAGTGATATTGATAATCATTTTCATTCAACTGATGTAAATATATTTTTTTTTATTTCCGCTCCTCGGTCACGTGATTCAATAGTGATATGAACTTCTTCATTTGGTCTAATTTTTCTTCTTATCATCCATTTTCCACTGGAAATATTTGTTCGTGAACTTTTAATTATCTTCATGTACTAATTCCGATTTAATTTCTCCTATTTTTATGGCCCTGTGTTTTCGTTATTGTGTTCATTATATCGATTTCTCACATTGCTTGAATTTTGTTTTAATTAGAAAACCTTCTCTCATTCATATCATCATCTACCATACATTTCCATAGTACACAAAGAATTTAGGTAATGTTTTAAATATTTGTATGTCGATTACCATGCAGAAAAAGGCACGTCTTGTAATGAAAAATACGTTTTTCACGTTAATGCACAGTCAATATAAATAGATTATTTCGTCTTTTGTTTTTTTAATTAATTTATCGGAGTTTTGAAGTAATTGAATAGTCAAACAGATAGGTACAATAAAATACACATTCACAAAAATTCCGATTGGAAGAAGAATGATGCAAAGAAAAATGAAACAAATGGAAAAGTTCATACGGTGATTAAAACGATGTGACAAAGGAATAGAACGAAAGAAATTACATTTAAAACAATAAATTGAGTAAAAATAGGCACCAAAGTCATTTCGATAAGGATTTAAAAAAAATTTTACTGCACCTGACGAGGCATGGTTAAGCTTCTGTCCTAACCATTATGACACGCAACAAGACAATGGAATAAGACTTCCTTAACGCTATATAGCATGACGCAAAATTCCAAACTCTTCTGCGTCAGTTACTTGCAAACGGAGGCCCACCTGGATGCAGGGTCTGATACTGGGGGGTCTTGAGTTACACTACCGCTTATTTGGTTTCAAAAAGTCGACCCCACCGCTGGGGAGCTCTCCATGTTGGTTTTAAGAGTAACAAACGGCACATTTCGAAAGAACAGTAATGTCGCAGTCCAAAAGAAGCAACTAGCGGTGGCTCCTGCAAACTTAAAAGACGGCTCTAGCAAAGGCAAAAAAAAAAAAATTACTGTAGTAAGTAACCTGGCGACGCTACACACACGTTTAACCAACAGAACAACAACGAAATAATAATAATACCAAGCAACAAACCTAGCAACCAATGCAACTGGATACAGATCAGAAGTATACACAACATTTCCTACCAGATGCCCAGATTTAAAATTTTTAACAGAACAACGACTAGCTGATCAGATCCGTGTAATAATCAGAATTAGAAAACATCAAACAACGAGAACAACAAATACTGGAACAAAATAATGCCCAATCAGAAGAAGAAGAAAATAACACAGTAATGGACTTACACATCCCAGAGCAAACAAACAAAGAACAACACGCATCAATTAAACAATCAGAGGAAAACGAAATCTTAAGACTGCCACCAGAACAAGTACAAATAGAACACGAAGTGACACACATGTTAGATATAAAAGAAAAATTTCAGCTGACATATATAGAATACAAAGACACAAATACAGACATTAGACCATTCTTGCATACACCGCCAAATAACCCACAAGTCGAAACAACAATAAAAACTATCAACACAATCATACACAACAAAATAAATGGAAACGCAACTATGGGAGAGTTACAACTACTGGTTTAAATAGGAGCACTCTCTACACTAAATTTACACACTAGACAGACATCAGAACCAACCAACACACAGAAGAAACCCACAAAACCTGCATGGCAACACAGGCTACAGA
The DNA here is from genome assembly GCF_023897955.1 of Schistocerca gregaria. Taxonomy (NCBI): domain Eukaryota; kingdom Metazoa; phylum Arthropoda; class Insecta; order Orthoptera; family Acrididae; genus Schistocerca; species Schistocerca gregaria. The sequence goes on from NW_026061768.1 coordinate 1,213,651, forward strand.
TCGGAATAGAAAAACTGAGAGAAGACATCAGACAGCTAACACAATTTCTAAGAAAAGAAATATCATATAAAAAACCAAAAAGGTTAGGTAAAATCTCACAACAAGAAGCGATAGAGCAATTAGATGAAAAGAAGCAGAAATTAGAAGCATTGGCCAAACGACTTAGAACATACAAAAAAAGTGAAAATAGAAGGAAACAAAACCAAACATTCAACACAAACCAAAAGAAATTTTACCAGACAATAGATAACACACGCATTAAAATAGACAATCCACCAAACATAACAGACATGGAACACTTCTGGAACAACATATGGTCAAACCCGGTACAACATAAAAGACATGCACGGTGGATACAAGCGAAAACAGAGACATAAAAGATGATACCACAAATGCCTGAAGTGATAATTTTGCAACATGAAGCGACCAAAGCAATTAATTCTACACACAATTGGAAAACCACTGGAAAAGATAAAATAGCAAATTTCTGCCTAAAGAAGTTCACGTCAACACATTCACATCTAACTAAATAATATAACAGTTACATTGCAGACCCATACACATTCCCTGATACACATACACAAGGAATAACTTGTCTGAAACCTAAAGATCAAGCACACACAGCAAACCCAGCAAATTATTGCCCCATGACATGCCTACCAACAATATACTAAATATTAACTTCAGTCATTACACAGAAAATAACGATACATACAACACAGAACAAAATTATAAATGAAGAACAAAAAGGCTGTTGCAAAGGAGCGCGAGTATGTAAAGAGCACCTGATAATAGATGCAGAGGTAACATATCAAGCTAAAACTAAACAAAGGACGCTACACTACACATACATTGATTACTGAAAAGGTTTTGATAGTGTACCCCACTCATGGTTACTATAAATATTGGAAATATACAAAGTAGATCCTAAATTGATACAGTTCCTAAACATAGTAATGAAAAACGACACTTAATATCCAAACAAATTCAAATAATATCACATCACAGCCAATACAGATTAAGCGTCGAATATACTAAGGAGACTCATTAAGTCCTTTCTGGTTCTGCCTTGCTCTGAACCCACTATCCAACATGCTAAATAATACAAATTATGGATACAATATTACTGGAACATACCCACACATGGATGATCTAAAACTACTGGCAGCAACAAATCAACAACTCAACCAATTACTAAAGATAACATAAGTATTCAGCAATTATATAAATATGGCTTTTGGAACAGACAAATGTAAGAAAAATAGCATAGACAAGGGAAAACACACTAAACAAGAAGATTACATATTGGATAACCACAGCGACTGCATAGAAGCGCTGGAATAATCAGATGCCTATAAATATCTAGGATGCAGACAAAAAATAGGAATACATAAGACAAATATTAAATTTAGGAGAGTATATTTTATGTTGTACAACTTCATGTGGTTGTCCCGTACCTCATATTGTCACATTATGACAGTTCACCTCTCCATGTAAATGGAGTGTTGCCTCGTCACTAAACACTAACTGTGGGAGAAAACAGCCATGCTCCACCTTGCCAAGAGTGAAATTACGGAACTTCACACGATGTTAGCACCCTCACGAACAGCTCGCAGTAGCTGAATTTAATATTGTTTGATGCAGAAACGTCGACGCATAGACGCCAGACGGACATCGGGGGCGTGCTGAGCTGTCGAGCTGCACGGCGAACGGATTTCTGCGGACCCCTCGTGAAACTGTGGCGGATGCGTTCGACGTCTGTATCATTCACTCGGGGACAGCCCGGCGGTTTGCCTTTATGCAAACATTCTGTTTCTCTTAACGCTAGGATGCATGGTGCCGAAAACACACGTGAATGCATATGCAGGACCTCCAAGGCCCTGACCTAATTTAAAATTTTCCTCTTTCCACATATTCATTCTTTGGAGTTAAATTTCGTTCTGTCAAATTTTTTGTCATATCGCAAGATTCCTAAGATACAGTGACAGGATCTGGTGGGCCTGATTAACATTTCTTATATATAAAACTCTAAGAGTGAATTTTTATTAGTTACTTTCCTTTACAAACAACATATACAAATTATTTTATTAATTCACTTATAACTTGCAGTTTACATTTTAAAACACTTATTACAACCAATTTCTTCAATTAAAACATGCTCATTATTCACAGTATTATGTGTATAGGCAATATTTTGATAAAAAGTTAATATTCATTGTTCACATAAAATTGCATCTTTCTTAGTTTTCAACATGTGACAAACAAGAAGCACAAAGAACGCCACTATGTTCCTTACAAATGTTGGGTTTGCACTTAATGCATGTCATAGCACTTTTCCTGTGTTTCTTATATGGACAATAATTGCATCTTCTTCTTTTTCCTGAAACATGTAGTTGGTTCGGCAATATGACATCTTCGCATATCATCAACGATTTTCTTTGGAAGATTAGGGATCTGAATATGAAGTTCCATTAGAGGTCTTACCATTTCCTCTGCTAAACCTCTTAGGAACAAACGCCTTTTATTACTTCTTCCACTATGGTATGTCAGATGTTGGGCGGAAAATAAAATTTCAGTGGTCATTGCTGCGATGTCCATCATATTCATCCATAATGCAAATGGACATCTTCTCGTTTGTCTCTTGCAAGTGTAATAACGAATATTCTGGTCCATTTATCTACTCCACCCTTCGTAGAGTTATAGAAGTTTATTGCATCTGGTTTCTTTTTTTGCATGAGTTTCATCAATGTTTCTGTCGTATTGCATTGTGCTAATGAGAACTATAGACTTCTTCTTATTGGGAAGATAACTCACCATTGTAATGACACCTATAAATGCAAACAAAGAGGAATGAATTGCTCTTGAGACAGATGGTTTCATCTCATTAGGAATTTCTGGTTTATTTTGTTTGATTGTTCCCACCACTGTAATTTGCTTCTGAAGCACACTAGTAAAGAAGTTGTCAACGGTAATATTTTTTGATGATCATTGAATGCTTTTAGCAAGATCTTTCACTACATTCATCCAAGATTTTTCTGAATAAATTCATGGGGCTTCCTTCTCGTGTAAACAGTTCCCTCTAAAGCATATGATCACATAACAAAAATATTTTTATGCCACACTTGGCTGGTTCAGAGGGCATATACTGGGTGAAGCTGCATCTTCCACGGATTAGGACTAGCTGTTCGTCAACTGTGAGCGAATGATTGGGATTCATTCTATTTCTACACTTGTCAAGAAATAGTTCCCATACATAGCGAACTGCTGCGTCATCTGCAGATCGAGCTTCACGGGTACGCCTGTCATCAAATCTAATCATTCTCCTTATATCCTCGAATCTATTTACTGGCAAGGTAGCCTTCTATGTAGGATTTTCCTTTTCATCCTAGAATAATTCTCTAATAAGGACATCCCAAGTCTTCTCATCACCAGAAAGCAGTAAAAGACCAAGAAAACCCACCATTCCAGGAAGCAAAACGTTTTTCCACATAAAGCAGCCACTCTTCTGCCTTCAATATTTGTGCAGATGATCATTTCCTTGGAGATGAAATAGTCCCAGGCATCCTTAGGTTTACAGGTATTCAAACCAAGGGCTGGACTAGGTGCCTTCTTTACGATGTTATGGACAGGCGTACGAAAAGTTGCAGGAGGATCTAATTTCCAAATCGCTCCATTCCGACTAATGTATGTATGGTCTTCTATACCTTTTTGTGGTGGTGCTCCATTTTCAGACTCTGATGAAGTAATATTATCGGAAGGACTGCCATCTGCCTCAATATTCACATCTGCAGGTTCATTGGCTAATTCTTCACTACTTGCATCTTCAAATATATTTCCTTCCTCGCAAGAATCATCTTCTTCAGACCACTGAGCCACAACACTTCTAGAGCTTGCAGTTTTACTTAGAAACTCATGCCTGCAAACGTCACCCACCGACGCTGTGGAGCATCAAAGTCACAGGCGCCAGCTCTGGTAAATGTATGTATATGCAAGTTGATCCGTGATTGTGTTACAAACTTCCTAGTATGATGGAAACAGACAAATGTATCGATTTGAGGTAAGGGCCCCTGTACCGGAAACAAACGTGTCGAAAGTTGTAAGTGAAAATCGTTATCCTGCCTCTGACAGTGGAATACGTGTACTGGTACTGTTGTTGCTAGGATTGTAGGGTAGGCAACGTTCAGAGGCGGCAGTATAGACCGAAACAAGAAAAAAAGTGCAGTAAACATGGACTCCAAACTGCATAATTCTGGAGCTGTAAGCACTTGTTCAATAGTGGAGATGGCTTTCACGCAAGCGATGATGAACAAGTGCTCATGGTTCATGATGTATGCATCTTACAGCCTATGTGTACTGCACATTGTTTTCTTCTTTCGTTCCATACCACCGCCTCTGCAAGTTTCCTGTCCTACATCCTAGCAACAACGATAACGTTACATGCTGTCAGAGGTAACAGAAAGGTTTTCTGTTATAATTTTCCGGTGCAAGGACATAATCACAAATGTACGCAGTTATCCATCTGCATCATCTTAGAAAGTTTGTAACATCTTCGTGGGATCCATCTATTTTTGTAGATGCCGGTTCCTATAACTTTGACATTCTGTAGCATCGCAAGATGACGTTTTCAGAAGTAGATTCCTATGTAAAACTTGATCAGTTAAATCGCCTGTACAGTCCCGAGTAGTGTGAAACACCCTGCATATAGAATGAATAACATCAGGCAATGGACTAGAACGCTGTCTCACTCCCTTTTCACGTATTGCCTTACTTTTATGTCCTTCGACTTGTACAGCCTCTGTCTCATTTCTGGTGGAGTTCTAAGTAATGTTTCTCTCGCTATATTTTATTCCTGGTTGCATCTTAAATTCAAACTGCATATTCTGGTCAACATTGTCAAAAGTTTCTGTATCTAAAGATGTTATAGATATGGGTTCTGTTCCCTCCAAATGGATTTTCCTCTAGATCGGCTTCGGTAAGGTGCTCCCTTCCGCTCTAAATAGTTTGTAGCAGTATTTTCAGCAAGCAGTTATAATAGTGGTGGTTTCGCTGATCACGATTTGCCTTATGTAGCATTGGTGCTATTACGCTTCTCGTTTAGTGTGAGGATTTAGCGGGTATCTCAGCTGGCGTACTCGTTCAGGAGTGGAGCAGCAAATCCCGGCAGAGTGAGTCGTCGCCAGCTCCGCTAGAGCCCTCTGGTAGCGAAGCCCTGCGCTACAGACAACTGACTGTGTGAGGGACCAGTAGCGACACCTAGCAGCGATGTGGTGAAAAGGAAATAGTATTGCTAAAAGTTTTATCCACGATTTTTAGCATTTAGAATGGAGATATGGCACGGAATTTAATAGCAAAAGAAAACAGCTATAGTAGCAGTCTCTCTCTCGCAATGCAACAATAGTACAACAACAATAGACCAACTGAATCTGTAGAGGTAGTAATAAAATTTCTTTTCTGACCTGCAAGATACTTTTATATAAAGCTGAGCCTGAGAGGTTGTCATGAAACTACCAACAGAAATATTATATGAGACATGTAGACCTGTCAGTAAAATTCGTTTTTTTAAATGTTAACTGTTTAATTTAGCATTCAGCTGACATAAGACCAGGAGAATTATCCTGTATCATACAAACAAAGAGTTTATCTCATTAGTGACCTGTATCCTATCTTAATCTCATTTAGACACTTGAATAATTTGAAAAAAAGGCCTGTGTTCGTTTTGAAACTACAATTGCTGACAATATACACTTATAAATGGCACTGAGTGTGAACGGTTACGAAACGATTTCTGATACAGAATTTATTTATTATCGTATAATCAATCAGGATAATAAAAAGAAAAGGCAGACTGAGACACCTGAAAATATCTTGTGTGATGGTATTGATATAATATTTTGCATTTCTTTGACATTGAGATAATTTATTCAGTATTATAGCCAAACTTACTTTCATAATTACCTACAAGAAAATGAAAGCTGTTTTGGTATTTATCTTAGCAGCATTTAGCACAAAAACGAAAATAAAACGTATTAGTTTTTTTTAGTAAGGATATTATTTCATTGTTGTAATCCTACAAATGTTCATGATACTATGCTGTTTCTTTTGACAGTGAGATATAATATGTAGAAAGTACCTGGAAAATATATGCAGATGTGGTCTGGTGAAGAAAGTGTGCGTATTAAAATTTAAAATAAGTGATTGCAGCAGCATAATGAGGTATATTTTGTAGTGTGGGAGTGAGCTCCACGTGGGATCCGAAGCACGGACCCCACGGGGGTGCCCGGCATGCGCCACATGCCAGGGCAGAGGTGGAGGCTAGTGTTCGGAAATCTGAAAATTCCAGCGCCGGCCGGGGATTGAACCCCGGCCCGGCTGGGGCGAATAGCCCCAGCCGAGGCGCTGGAACGTTCCAGACCCCCTTACCACTAGACCACCGGGGACCCCGGCCGTTTCCTGCTCTGAACTCGGTCTGGTAGTCCTGTCACACTTCCTGTTGTTGGCTGTGTTTACATCGGACGCTGAGTGGCATAGTGAAGCCGGCAACATTAGAACGCTGTGAGGGGGAAGTGTTTACCTCCGACTGGTAGCTGTCCCCCCTACCCAGGTGAAGTAGCCTTACAGTTACCAAAGACATTTGAAATCAGCCTTTGCGACTGTATGCAGTCGACGGTTGTTAATCGTTTGTTTCAACCTGTTCCCAAATGCCTCGAGAAAACCGAAGTAACTTCTTCACTAATCGAGGCGACTGTCATATGAAAACGACCCGCAGACATTCTATAATTACAAGTCAACGCCTAGCTTACACCAGATAATTCTGTCTGTTTCATCAGTTGTTTTAACAGTGCACGAAATACCACAGCATATTATTAATCCGTTGCAAATAAATTTCTGTGTGTGCAGTTCAGGTCTGGGCCGTAGAGTTTTCGTGAAAACGTCGGGATAAAATCGTAACATGTGTTTCATATTAATATGAAATTTAGTTAACAATATCTTTATTACAGTGGTCACACTCACAATTTTGGACTTTTCAGTGGCTGGGGTACGATATAGCCTTTGAGTACGTTATCGCGTTTCGCAATTTCTTCCTTTTTTTCCGACTCTGAGGGAGCTGTCACCTTCTCTCAGCGCTGCCCTATTTAGGCTTCTGGGAGGGCTTTTCTCACGTTTTCTGTAATTTAGAGCATATTTACAAGTCCTGAGACGAACTCTTCCTATGTGTCGTAGGTTTAAACTCAATATAGATTTTCGTTTATATTCCAGCGAATATTTTTATTTTCTGTTACTCCTAGCGGCGCTCCCTAAGCTGTTCATCGCAATGACACACAAATGAGAATCCTAGCTAACAGCTTCACCAGTTTATAATTTTACATAAAGATGATTCCTAACAATGACCTGCATATGCCAATACAGGCAATAAGTGACAACCACGTGGACTTAACCTTTGTTTGCGCACTGTCAGTCTCGTAATTAATAGTGATTCAAATCTGACGCCATTTTGTCACACAAGGAACTTCGACCACGGAGAAAGTAGACGTTTTTCACTTTAGGATATTTTCCAGGAAGTTTCCGACATTCGTAAAACAGAAACGAGTTTCGACGCTGTGGAATGCAGCGAGAAGTAGCAGGTAACGAATTGTTTCGGGATTCCACCATCCAAGCTGCAAACGATCATCGAGCGGAAAGATAATGTTGCTCCTAAGTATTAAAAAGCGGGAGCAAGCAGACCGGGCGAGACGAAAGTTTATAGTATTGCCTTACTCAATGCAGGGTACAAAAGGTATTTGTCGGAGGTTATAGCTTAACGGAATGCTAAATCATTAACGGTTAGTCTGGGAACCGAAGTCTCAGATACAAATAAGAAGTGACACGCTAAATCCAAAGGCATAAGGTGGTTTATAAGAAATTTAGTTCACAAAATGCATCCATTCGTAACAGTTTGTTCAGTATTGAAAAATGAATGAAGCTGAATGTATGTATTTTCGAACATTTGTGTGTACCTTCCATTTCAAATACTAAAGCAAATAACATGTAAGAAAACTGGAAATACGTTAGTAAAAAGAAAATAAAAATTTTATTTCGATTTTTCCTGATTTCATCTAAAGTCGAGTAAAATAGAATTAATTATTCGAACTTCGAGTTGTGCAGACTCGATTGTAACGGTCATTTGCGCTTCGAATTTTCTACTCAGGAGTAATGTCTAAAAAGTAAAAACAAATCTTTTCGTACTACTATCCACGTTGCAGTGGATGCTGGTTTGGTTGTCCTTTTTAGTATATCAGTATGATCATAGAGTCATAATCAACGTACACAACGCTGTTACGGTATAAAAGTACTTTGGTAAAAATAAAAGTCGCGTAAGAATGCGCTTTTGCCATGCATCCCAACTCCCTAAATCCGCCATCAGGCAAAAGAAAGTGAATACTCTTTCCTTTGCTTTCACCCTTCATCAATGACAATTGATAATGACTTGGCAGCAGAGACCTGTTTAGCTTGAGTGAGTGCTTAAACGGAAGGCATTGACGAATAAAAATACAAAACATATATACGTAACGTCACGTAACCATGAAGAAAAGCAGACTTGGTTTATTTTACCATATAAGTTAATTCTTTTAAAACATCGTAAGTAGAATTAACAATTTCGGTCGCTTTCAACATCTAGGAATGTTCTTTATAATAGATAAGTTTCTGATATTTACTTATAGCATTCTTGTGTCTTTTCCCCTTGCATTTGGAGTTGTCTTCTCTGACTGCAGATTTTTGAGCAGCAGTGATGTCATTATCCTACATTTATGTTGGTCTGCAGCGCTGAGGTTGATCCCTCACCTGTGGTCGAGTGAGAGATCATTCCAAAGTATGGCAGGCAGCGAAAGACTTTGCGAGGGGCCGATCGTAGGGCCTCCAGAGGAACCTTCTTGGAACGCAAATTCGTGGTGTTCACAGAAGGTGAGTTTGCTGGTGGTTCGGAACTCCAATAATAGCCGCGTAATTGGGCCCCCTTAGTAACATGGCTGCCAAGGTGTGGAAGGATGGCAGTGTGCACAAGGTGGGGGAGTCAGTCCTGATTTCTAAAGAGTGCTTCCGGATGCCATGAAGAGCACAGGGTGCACCCAACTGCAGGTGGTGGCCCCAGTCGGTGCCAATGGCTTGTGTCGCTTTGGATTGGAGGAGATTCTCTCTCCTTTTGTTTAGCGGATATGGTTAAGCGAGTTTAAGGCGGAGCTCATAATCTGCACCATCATCGACAGAACCGACTGTGGTCCTTCGGTGCAGAGCCGAGTGGAAGGTATGAATCATAGGCTCAGGCGGTTATGTGACTGTGTAGGCCTCAGATTCCTTGACTTGAGCCATAGTGTGGTGGGTTTCCGGATTCCGCTTAATAGGTCAGGAGTCCACTACACGGGTAGTGGGGGCGGATTTTTAGGTTAGAGGGTCTCAGGAAAACATAGAAATGGCGTCTGTCTAAAAGGGGGCAGGTAACACACAGTAAGGTGGTTGTAGAAACGATCAGTGTTGTAAATTATCGTAGCTGTGTTGGGAAAGAACCAGAGCTCCAGGCCCTAATAGAAAGCACTGAAGCTCAAACAGTTATAGGTACGGAAACCTGGCTAAAGCCGGAAATATGTTAAGCCGAAATTTTTTCAAACGACCTAACAACGTTCAGAAGGGATAGATTAAACATAGTTGGTGCTGGAGTATTTATTGCTGTCAGAAGTAGTTTACCTTGTAGTGAAACTGAAGTAGATAGTTCCTGCGAAATAGTTTGGGTAGAGGCTGTACTTGTCAATCGGACTAAACTGGATCGTTTTACCGACCCCGACTGAGAGGATATAGTTGCTGAACAGTTCAAAGAAAACGTGAGTCTCATTCCAAATCGGTACCCCACTCCCACAATTATAGTCGGTGTTGATTTCGATCTATCCTCGATATGCTGGAAAATTTATACCTTTAAAGGCGGCGGTACGCATAAAACGTCAGCCGAAATTGTACTGAATGCTTTCTAAAAAAATTATTTTGAACAATTAGTTCGTGAGCCCACTCGAAGCATAAATGGTTACGAAAGCGTACTTGACCTCATAGCAGCAAATATTCCTGGATGAATAGGTAGTATCATGACGAATACAGGGATTAGCGACCACAAGTCAGTTGCCCGTACACTGAATAGTGTAACACCTACAACCATCAAAAAGAAACTTAAAGTACATCTGTTTAAAAAAAGCTGACAATGCTCTTAACGATTTTTAAGGAAACAGCCTCCACTCCTTCCGATCTGATCATGTAAGCGTAGAAAAGATGTGGAATGATTTCAGAGAAATAGTATCGATTGCAATTGAGAGATATATATACCACATAGATTAATAAGTGATGGTACTGATCCCCCATGGACAAAACGGGTGAAATCGCTGTTGCAGAAGTAACGAAAAAGCATGCCAAAACTAAAAGAATCCAAAATCCGCAAGACTAGCAATGTTTTGCAGAAGTTCTAAATATAGCGGTTACTACAGCGAGATGCTCTTGATAATTTCCGCAACAAAACTCTGTTTCGAAATCTGGCGAAAAACCCAAAGAGATTCTGGACATGCATGAAGTACACCAGTGTCAAGACGCAATCAGTACCTTCACTGCGCGAAAGTAACGGTGGAGTCACTGATGACAGTGCTACTAAAGTAGAGTTAAGAAACGTGGTTTTCCGAAACTCCTTCAGCAAAGAATACGAAGCAAGTATTCCCGAAGCCCAGTCAACAGAAAGTGCCAAAATGAGAAGCATATATCCTCGGTGTAGCAAAGCAGCTTAAATCACTTATTAAAGGCAAGGTTTCCGTTCCAGATTGTATACCAGTCAATTTCCTCTGAGTGTGCTGATACAATAGCTCCATGTTTAGTAATTATATACAACCGCTCACAGAAAGATCCGTATCTAAAGACTGGAAAATTGCTCAGGTCACACCAATTTCTTAAAGTACTGCCTTTTGTGATGTTTAACAAAACTGTTGGCAAGCGTACTTGTTATACAAATGGGCACGGCAAAGGCTTAAGGTCGTAATGACATCTTTAATTTCTTGTACATTAGGTTTTTGTGTTGGAGAAGATTCTCATCAGTAATTTTAATAGTCTCATAAATGTGAATGTTAACAAGTAAATTAACTACGTTAAAGGATACGGAATTACCATCATCAGAAATGGAAAAGTTTTTAATTTTAGCTGTTAGTTTAAGGGAATTTTTGACAGTGTAGTTTTCTTCAAAAACATAATATTCTTTAAATGGTGTATATAATTTTTTGCCGATTTCGTAGAAGCGCCGTCTGTATAGTTAACACTGTGGACAGGAAGCGAAGGTGGCGTGCAGTCGGAGTCGATGCTGGGCACCAATTGTCGGCTACGACGGGACTGCCCGGGAGGCACACTTACACTCCAGTGGCCGCACGAGTCACGGTGGATGCAGCGAAAGGTCCGCAGCAGCAGTGATACTGTCGCGGTTGTGTGCACCACCTGTTCTAGTGTCTCGTGTGCACCAAGGACCTCTGCAGACCGAGTTGCAACTTTCTTAGCTCGCTGGACTGTGCAGTTGCTAATTTACAGGGGCTGTGCCCGATGCAGCCCGCCTGGCAGTAGTGTGTTGCAGCGTGGCGTCAGCGCCTGACAGCTTCCGCAACTGGACGAATGAACTGGCGGTAAAAAAAAGTCACAACTACTTTCGTTTTCTGACAAAGGCTATAGCCAAAAATTTAGTTATAGAGTTTGACGGTCTTTTCTATGTGCCTGAGCGTTCATCCTTACGGTGAGTTGCTGACTACTCTCAGAGTATTTGCTCGAGTTACCCGTTGCGTGTGTTATCGCCGCGGTCTCATTTCATCGACGTGGTGACTGTGACATGTGAATGGCTGGCCACATGAATGGACTTTCGTGGCGGGCCAAAATTGCAGGCCATTTCTGTGGGTCTCTCTAACGGATCGGGCCTGCCGATCCAAAGCCCATAGTTTGCCACTAATGAGCGGGTACTACCATGGACCTAGGACTGTGGTGCCCCTCCTCGGCCCCAGGCGATGTATTTCGGGCATCGTGACTGTCTCACAGCAAGTACATTGTACAGTGCGGCGTTTGATACAAAATTTATTTATTATAGTATATTTTGGCACTTCGAAAGTAGTTTATATATTTGAAAGAATGGACGATAAGAAAAAAAAAATTGTGGCAATCGCAGGCAGTTTGTACACTATGAAGTCATGTATTTATTGAAAGAAAAAGAATCACACAATACCTGTAGATAATAGACATAACTCAGTGAGTAATAACCGACAATTACGAACATAGAAGCATAATTTTATTAGCAGTCACCTACAGTGTTGGTTGACACACCTCTTCCCCACCTTGTACATTTATTTCGAGAGGCCTACTTTTTTTCTGAGATTATTTTAAATACCATCACTGCTTTCAGGAATGTGTCTCGCAACTCCAAGAAAATGCATATTTTCGTCACCAAATAGGTTTCGCTTTATGAAAATAAAATCAGTGATCTTAATTAAACATATCTACCATTGGGCTTCCTTTCTCCATCTACAAGCAGTTCATTACACAACATTTTGATGTTAGTACTTAAGATTTTTGTTCACACGTTCAGAAACACAGAGGTCATTACTTTATTTTTTACAATTTAGGTCTTTCACTTGGGGGAAAGTTGTGGCAACCCTGTAATAGGTTTCAATTTTCAGTCTTATTGCAGCATTGTTATTTAATACAAGGCATAAGAATGTAATGGGTTTGAATCATTGCATGTCAGTCATCCATGAACTGCCAAATCTTACACGTCATTAAGACACATTTTCAAAAGAGAAAAAAGGTACATTGCATAATATACAAAAAAAAAAAAAAACGACAAAATGGACTCGCTCGGTGAGGATGTTATACAAACTTAATTATGTATGTAGACAGTTCATACGTTCCGGGAGTAGAGAATCTCGACTATTTTCACCCGTTATCGACATTGATCCTGGCAAGATACCGATCCCACGGATTAAAAGATTTTCGAGAATGTTTTCATTTTAATAGTATAAATGTGACAAAGTCATGCAGGAAGCAGGCGACCAGTATTATTATTTTAATAATGAACAGCCTCTGTTGCACCGCTTACCTAGACTTTACCCAGGTTTCAGTAGGGATAACTCAACCTTCTTCAGAATAACAGTGTTTACTGTGTGTTCATAGTGGAGATCCAGTACAGCACTCGTGGCTGCCGTATCGCGGTCGCGAAGTGGGGCCGAGGCAGTGCCAGATAAGTTTTACAGTCTGGCGATAGTTTATGAATTAGTAGTATTAACTTGGCGATGTCCACTATGGACAGACAGTAGATATGTTATTGTGAAGAAGGTTGGGTTATCCCGACTGAAACACAGGTAAATTCTAGATAAACGGTGCAACTGAGACTGTTCATTATTAAAATTAATGTTTATACAGTTGGTGACAGGACCGCGAAATGTTGAAGATATTTAAGTATTACTGTTATTAGAGTAATTAGAAGTTTTGCATTGAGGCTAACTGCGTCTATTCTGCGAAATTTTGCTTCACATGCAACTTTGAACGACATATGCACATGCAGTAATCGCATATGGATATCTGATGACGGCTACATTCCGAAACACAATACTGCCATTCCTTGCGCGATATTTGACGTTTAGTATTGGGACCCAGTCAACATGAACGCAGAACTACTGATGTTGTAATTTGAAGTTCGATGTTGGATAACAATTTCCGTGTGATATAATAACAAATTGCCAGTTTTCGGATTTTTCCTTTACGTGTACTGTAAAACCTTGCTAATTTTCATTAGTGTAGGTCAACAGAAAGTGCCCTCTAGGTCTGTATATTTTACACCGTGAAGGGAACACGACCTCTGTATGTGAAAAAAATTTCAACTTGATACATCTCCCCGTTCCCGAAGCAAAGGATCTGCAACAGACAGACGAAAACAAGGGTAAAAGATTAAGTGGTATATTTAGCCAAAAACATGGCACACTGCACTTAAAAATACAAAAAAGAAAGGCACCGAGATTCGAACTAGCGACTTCTACTGTTCCTGCACGCTCATTATCGCTAGACTACCAAGCCCGACATTTGCTTTTTTATGCTTATGGGGGGGGGGGGGAGGATTTATTTTAATTGGTTGTGATGCCCAGATAACATACACGTAAACGCGATCCTGTTGCCAGTTACAGAGCAGTAAAACGCCCAACTCACATCAGTATATTGCTTTATTTGTATCAGATATTCGAGCACAATTTCCATCTGTACTTGTGTAAACTTTTAAGAAGCGAATCGCCATAACTACGCTTACGTCTTTGGTCACGAGATATTTTTTGTACGCCTACTGTCAAACTCTGTATTACCTTTTGCGTCTGTAATCACGTGCTGATTACCAAGTAGCAGCCGACAGTTAATAAATGTTTTACTTTTTATCAGCGCACCTTGTATTCACGCATACGACTGTGTACAGTTCTCAGAGATTATCAGCATTAACTTCCAAGCTATCCACAAGGAATCAAGAGTGGCATTAGAGCCACCCTGAAGTCTAGGCTGGTCTTCACGGTGGCACGAAATCTTGGTCAAGCAGAAAATTTATAATTCTGAACTCAGGCGTAACGAGTTACCTCAGACTGAATGAGCTCCCCCCTGCTAAGCAGCATGGATTCCGAAAACATCGACTACGTGCAACCCGACTCGAACGACAGTCTGAAAACCAGAGATCAAGGCAGACAGGGGAAAACGGTGTTTACTGATTTCCGAAACGCATTTCACTCACCAGGACAACTGTGCTTTTAAGTGAATTGGGTTTTGCATGATCTATATTCTCGAAATTCATGCTGGCTCGCTTTGAGGTCGTTCTGTTTGACCTCAGAATATGTTCTAAGGTATTACAGCAAATCGATAGCGAAAAATAAAACTGTGCAGTTAAACAGGCGAAAAAATGCCGTACCCTATTACCGTGATGCCAAAGAGTCGCAGTTGTAACAGCTGAAATCATACAAATACATTGTTGTAACACTTAATAGGTACAAGAAATGTCACGACCACAATAGTCTGAGTTGTAGGTAAAGCAGCAAAACAGTGCAGCTGACAATCCCCGCGAATTTCCGCTAGCCCCTTGTAACTCAGGGCAGGCTGCCGCTTCTTGTGGTCGAACAGCCAACCCCTTACTGCATTCCACGGTTACGCCGATGGCGAAGGCTGTGGTACTGAGATGAGAAGAATTTAGTGCACGAAGGCTGAGGGCTTACACATCCACACTATGTTCGTTTAGGACTTAAGCTCACGTTCTCTAAACACTTCCATAGTGGAAAATGATGAAAGGTTTCTGTTCCAGTAGTGTGCTGCAGCGTTGGCTCTTGCTATACCGTGCCCAGTTGGCTGTGTTTTGCCTTGCAATGCATAACACACTCATCCACTCGCCACTTTTATTTATCATCATCCCAATGAACCATGAATCATGGACCTTGCCGTTGGTGGAGAGGCTTGCTTGCCTCAGTGATACAGACAGACGTACCATAGGGCAACCAAAACGGAGGAGTATCTGTTGAGAGGCCAGACAAAGGTGTGATTCCTAAAGAGGGGCAGCAGCCTTTTTAGTAGTTGCAGGGCAACATTATGGATGATTGACTGATCTGCCCTTGTAACACGAACCGAAACGGCCCTGCTGTGCTGGTACTGCGAATGGCTGAAAGCGAGGGGAAACTATGGCAGAAATTTTTCCCGAGGGCATGCACATTTACTGTATGGTTAAATGATGATGGCGTCCTCTTCGGTAAAACATTTCGGGGGGAAAATAATCCCCCATTCGGATCTCTGGGCGAGCTCTACTCAGTAGGATGTCGTTATCAGGAGAAAGAAAACTGACGTTCTACGGAACGGAGCGTGGAATTTCAGATCCCTTAATCGGGCAGGTAGGTTAGAAAATTTAAAAAGGGAAATGGATAAGTTAAAGTAAGATATAGCGGGAATTGGTGAAGTTCGGTGGCAGGAGGAACAAGACTTTTGGTCAGGTGACTACAGGGTTATAAACACAAAATCAATGAGGGGTAACCAGGAGTAGGTTAAATAATGAATAAAAAAAATAGGAGTGTGGGTAAGCTACTACAAACAGCATAGTAAACGCATTATAGTGGCCAAGATAGACACGAAGCCCACGCCTACCACAGTAGTAGAACTTTATATGCCAACTAGCTCTGCAGATGACGAAGAAATGTATGATGAAGTAAAAGAAATTATTCAGATAGTGAAAGGAGACGAAAATTTAATAGTCATTGGTGACTGCAATTCGGTAGCAGGAAAAGGGAAATAAGGAAACGTGGTAGGTGAATATGGATTGGGGGGGGGGGGGGGGGGGGGAAGAAATGAAAGAGGAAGCCATCTGGTAGAATTTTGCACGGATCATAACTTAGCTATGATTAACACTGGGTTCAAGAATCATGAAAGAAGGTTGTATATGTGGAAGAGACCTGGAGATACTGCAATATTTCACATTATATAATGGTAAGACAGAGATTTAGGAAACAGGTTTTAAATTGTAAGACATTTCCAGGGGCAAATGTGGACTCTGGCCACAATCTATTGGTTATGACCTGTAGATTAAAACTGAAGAAACTGCAAAAAGGTGGGACCTGGATAAACTGAAAGAACCAGTGGTTGTACAGAGCTTCAAGGAGACCGTAAGGGAACAAATGACAGGAATGGGGGAAAGTAATACAGTAGAAGAAGAATGGGTAGCTTTGAGGAACGAAGTGGTGAAGGCAGCAGAGGATAAAGTAGGAAAAAAGATGAGGGCTGCTAGAAATCCTTGGGTAACAGAAGAGATATTGAACCTAACTGATGAAAGGAGAAAATATAAAAAGGCAGTAAATGAAGCAGGCAAAAGGGTATACAAATGTCTCAAAAATGAGAACGACAGGATGTGCAAAATGGCTAAGCAGGGATGGGTAAAAGACAAATGTAAGGATGTAGAGGCTTGTCTCACCAGGGGTAATATAGATACAGCCTACAGGAAAATTAAAGAGAACCACTTGTATGAATATCAAGAGCTCAGATGGAAACTCAGTTCTAAGCAAAGAAGGGAAAGCTGAAAGTTGGAAGGAGTATATAGAGGATCTATACAAGGGTGATGTACTTGAGGACAATATTGTGGAAATGGAAGAGGATGTAGATGAAGATGAAATGGGAGATATGATACTGCATGAAGAGTTTGACAGAGCAGTGAAAGACCTGAGTCGAAAACCTTCCATTAGAACTACTGACAGCCTTGGGAGAGCCAGTCCTGACAAAACTCTACCATCTGGTGAGCAAGGTGTATGAGACAGGCGAAATACCCTCAGACCTCAAGAAGAGTATAATAATTCCAATCCCAAAGAGAGCAAGCGTTGACAGATGAGAAAATTACCAAACTATAAGTTTAATAAGTCACAGCTGCAAAGTACTAACGCAAATTCTTTACAGATGAATGGAAAAACTAGAAGCCAACCTCGGGGAAGATCAGTTTGGATTCCGTAGAAATATTGGAACACATGAGGCAATACTGACCCTACGACTTACCTTATAAAGTAGATTAAGGAAAGGCAAACCTACGTTTCTAACATTTGTAGACTTAGAGAAATCTTTTGACAATGTTGACTGGAATACTCTCTTTCAAATTGTAAAGGTGGCAGGGGTAAAATACAGTGAGCGAAAGGCTATTTACAGTTTGTACAGAAACAAGATGGCAGTTATAAGAGTCAAGGGACATGAAAGGGAAGCAGTGTTTGGGAAGGGAATGAGACAGGATTGTAGCCTCTCCCCGATGTTATTCAGACTGTATATTGTGCAAGCAGTAAAAGAAAAGTTCGGAGTAGGTATTAAAATCCACGGAGAAGAAATAAAAACTTTGAGGTTCACCAGTGACGTGGTAATTCTGTCAGAGACAGCAAAGGACCTGGAAGAGCAGTTGAACGGAATGAATAGTGTCTTGAAAGGAGGATATAAGGTGAACATCAACAAAATCAAAACAAGGATAATGGAATGTAGTCGAATTAAGTCAGGTGATACTGAGGGAATTATATTAGGAAATGAGACACTTAAAGTAGTAAATGAGTTTTGCTATTTGGGGAGCAAAATAACTGATGAGAAGTAGAGAGGATATAAAATGTAGACTGGCTATGGCAAGGAAAGCGTTTCTGAAGAAGAGAAATTTGTTCACATCGAGTATAGATTTATGTGTCAGGAAGTCGTTTCTGAAAGTATTTGTATGGAGTGTAGCCTGGTATGGAAGTGAAACATGGACAATAAGAGAATAGAAGCTTTCGAAATGTGATGCTACAGAAGAATTCTGAAGATTAGATGGGTAGATAACGTAACTAATGAGGAGGTATTGAATAGGATTGGGGAGAAGAGAAGTTTGTGGCACAACTTAACTGGAAGAAGGGATCCGTTGGTAGGACATGTTCTCAGACATCACCAATTTAGTATTGGAGGGCAGCAGGGAAGGTAAAAACGTAGAGGAAGACCAAGAGATGAATACAGTAAACAGATTCAGAAGGATGTAGGTTGCAGTAGGTACTGGGAGATGAAGCAGCTTGCACAGGATAGAGCAGCATGGAGAGCTGCATCAAACCAGTATCAGGACTTAAGACCACAACATCCCAATGATCAAATTTGTGCTGTATTCATATTAATTTATCTCATTTTTAATACAATATACAACAAATAACTGTTTTTATGACACAAGAAATTATGTGCTGGACAGACCTATTCCTTGAAGTTGTGATTTCATTTGCCACATCATATATTTTTCTACAGTTGAGCAGAGCTATTCACTTATACTTTAGTGACATTTTTTAAGCATGTGGTTATTGATCTTCTTATGGGCTTGCCAGACACATTCACTGATGAAATTTTGTTCATCACATGAAATTAAATCCTTATACATTTGTGCACAGCTATTCACTTATGCTGTAATAACATTTGTCAAGCATGTGGTTCTTTATAACAGTTTTAAATTTATCCTAATTTTCCAGCTCTTTGATATGTTTTGGTAGTGCATTAAAAAGTTTGATGCCTTGATTACATACATGTTTCTGACTTTGGGTCCTTATTACAGCCTGTAAGTGGAGATTTTTACATTGCCGTGTATGGTAACCTGTATTGGTTTTTCATTTTGTCGCGATTTTGTTTGATCACCGACAGACATTTCAGAATGTATAATGATGGAATTGCAAAAATTTCCAATGCTTTAAAAAGGGGCCTACAACGTGTTTGATGTGGGCTCTGGGTCATTATCTGAATAGGGTGTTTTAGTAATTTGAAAATCTCATTTAAACAACAATTTGTTTTTCCTCAAGGATACTATCCTATAGGCCTCAATTGACTGGAAATAGCCAAAATATACTAATCTGGTACAGTCATTACTACAAACTCTTGAAATTATTCCAAGTACAAAACATGCTGAATTGGGTTTTAGTGCTAAGCTCACCACATGGTCCTTCCAGTTTATCTTCTCATCAATGTGCATACCCAGGAATTTTGCTCACTGAACTCTTTCAAGTTGTTTCCCTCCATAGTGAGATGTAGGTCATCATGTTCACTTATTCTTACATATTGCACATAATTAGTTTTTTTTTTTTTTGCATTCAGTGTTAGCTTGTTTGCACTGAGCCATTTTTGTGTATCTTGTAGGACATGGTCCACAATAGTGTGCAATGACTGCTTCATAAAACAAACAATTAAACTAGTATCTTCAGCAAAACAACTTGATTCTAGCTTTTCTCTCTGGCACATGAATATAATTAATGTAAATGGGGAACAGCATGGGGCCTAATACACTTCTTTTGGTGCTGTAATTCCAACCACCGTCATCCTCTTTTCCAGATACTACTCAAGCCACTTTTTGTTCCGGTCCTCTGATAACTATAGCTTCAAGCTTTTCCAAAAGTATGCTGTGGTCAACAGTGTCAAAGGCTTTTGACAGCTCTAGATTTATCCTGACAACACTTTTTCCCTCTCCCAATTTACTAATTATTTCTTTTGGGTTTTTTCCAGTAAAGCTGTTTCGGTACTACTCCCAGCTAGAAATCCATGCTGATTACTGTTTATCAGATTCCATAATTAAGATAATGTGTCACTCTATATTTGATTAGTATCGCCAAAACCTTAGAGAAAGTTGGGAGAAGTGAGACAGGTCTGCAGTTTTCTGTTTCAAGATTATCACTCTTTTTCAACTGGGGAACGAATTTAGAAATTTTCGTTTCTGTGGAAAAAACTTGCATATTTTTTGACAAAATACAGTTGATATGCTACACTGGGTTTTTTCTTTATTGTGTAGATACACGGTCTGGTCCATAATATTAATGTGACCACTGCCTGCAATCAAAATCGACATGCAGTAATCACTCACAGACAACACCACTAGCAGTGAAGGGTATACAAAGCATGTTGGGAGCCAGAGAAAATAGTGCAGTTGTCACTGTAAGGAGGAGACAAAATGTGCACTGTCATTGGCTTTTGGGGAAAGGGTGGAAGCATTTGGGAATGAGTAAGTCTGTAAACTGTTTGCATGTCAGTGTGGTTAAAGTATACTGTGCTCAGCAAAATGGTGCTATTCAGAATTGGTGCCGTGGATACTGTTGTGTAGTCATGGGCCACAGATGACAGGGGTGAGTGTCAGCTGCAGAGACGTGCATCTGTTAAACAACTGACCACCCAGAGGCTTTTCAAATGACAGATGGCCATTGGCATGCACATTGTTAAATGTCTGAAAGCAAAACACACTGCAACAACTGTCAGAATGGGGCACAACAGGGGAGGGAGTCTGTGGCATTCCCCGGGTGGTGATGATATTCTGGGAGGCACAAAGGATCAACAGATGTATCCGTCTGTCCTCGAGGGCCGTGTCCACCTGTACACACAGTTTGTTTTTATTCAGCATAGTGACATTTACCAGCAGTACAATGCAACACAGCTCGCAGTGTACATGTGTGGTTCAAACAGCAACAGGACGAGTTTATTACATGCCTCTAACCACCAAAGTCCTCGGATTTAAACCAACTGAGAATCTGTGGGAACCCCCCTGCCAGGGTGTATTGTCTGTGGATCCTCACATGAGAATCCTAGAACACCTGGACTTGGCAATGAAATAGTAATGGCTCCACACCCCTGTTAATACAGAACCTCACAGCCACGTGGGGGAGCCCAGTTTGATACGGGATTTTTGTGTCCTTGGAAAGTGGGCATTGTGTTGTTCTTGTCATCAACAAGCATGTCTCAAAAGCAGCATAAAATGAAAAGAATTGCAGTAGGCAACTGATCGAGCCTGGATGGGGTCTGCCAGTCATTAATGCCATATGATCATTTCCATGAATCTCTTCCTGCATGTCTCGCAACGGTGTGCACTGCAAAAAGAGGTTATTCGAGGTCTTGACTGGTAGTCACATTAACGTGTCTGGACAGTGTATTTTCAGAAGAAATGAAGGTAACAAACTAAATAAATCATAATTACATTATTACTTTGCAGTGAGCCACAGGAGACCAAGGTCCATTGTACCAAAATACTCATAAAACATCTTTGAACCACCACCTGAATTTTATCAGTGGAGTTCATCTCACCCTTTATGTAGGAGAAAGTAAAAAACCTCCATAGACAATTTCAGAGGAGCCTCATATCTGATAGTACACTGATAAGATATCTTTTCGGTTGCTACTTTGGACTTCTGATCACTGTATGTTTCTGAGGAAAGGCCATAATGTTCAGACTTTTGTGACCAAGGTAGACAAAAGCTTTTAAATTTTGAAATAGTATCTTTGTTTATAGCCCAACACATTTAGCATATTTAGTCACTGTTCCTCTTTGGTATGTTTCCCTTTCTAATGCTCTAGGTGGAATGAAGTGGTCATATGGACATTGATACCTGGGAGTCACTTGCTGGGTAAGTTTGGCTGACAAGTTGCAGGTCTTTTCTGTTGACACCACGGTGGGTGACTTTCATGCTGGCGATGATGAATCAATAATAAGGACAACATATCACCCACTCCCTGAGCAGAGAGAAGGTGCGACATGACTGGAAATGAACTGCATGGCAGTCAGATATGCTGACCACTCAGTGAAGTGGGTCGATAGATGCTACTCAACGTTATTTGCCGCCCTTCATCACATATTTTATAATGTGCCTTTTACATGCTCTTTCCTCAACCCTCCTCGTATGGGATTATTCTCTCCCAAATGCTTGTCTACAAGGAATGTTGTACCACACAATGTGGCCACATTAAGATCCTAACTCGTAGTTAGTCATCGAGATGAACATTGTAAGTTGCCATTGACAGTCAGTCTCAAACACAACAGGAATCACTGCAGACCCATGTCTACTAGTTTTCAACCAAATATTGTGATGCCAAGTTGCATGCAGTGGGACCGTTGCAGAAGACTATTGAGGCATAAAAATGTATATGTTGTCAGTGGAGCAAACACCACATAAACTGGACAGCAGGTGACTTGAAATGTGTGGTGGTTTAGCCTCTTTCTGAGAACATATCAAGGGCTCTGACAGCACAATAAGGTTTTTAACCTGCAATGGGCAGAGGATAAACAGAGTGTCTCAAAGGTTACAGAACACTTATGTTGTGTAACAGCATGCAAACAAATTTGACCTAAGGTATTGTCACAAAGTTTTATGCAGTTTAATCAATTTCAACATGTGGGCACAATTTCCAGTCTGTTATCAGGATCGATCCACATTCAGCACATTATATCTGCATCACCTGTGGCAAGGACAGAAATGATTTTGTTCATTAAATTTTTGATGTGGTTGACAGCTGCTTGTTAGACTCTGTCCTTGGTATGTGCTCACAGAAACAAGCCCACGTTTCTAATGCCTGTTGGCCTAGAACACCAGGGAATAGGACCACCCCTGCCATTTCAGCATACCTCGTAACACCTGGTCCGCAACATCTGCCATAGTGCACCATATTGCTGGAAAAAGACTGTGTCTCGGGAGTCAGCCAGTCATAGTAACAGCCTGAGCATATCAAGGTAAGAGGTTTTTTTTCTGAGGATAAAATGGTCCCAGAATACCATCAACCACCAAACAACAGAACACATTCCCTGCCATGTACCTCTTCCATCACAGTATGTGGATTGGTAACATATCATTATCTTCTCACTGGATATGTATATACTCTGAATTGCCAACAAAACTGGCTTAGGCATGCGTATTCAAATACAGGGATTTGTAAACATACAGATTATGGCACTGCAGTCGGCAATGCCTATATAAGACAACATTTTTCTGGCACAGATGCTAGATTGCTTAGTGCTGCTACAATGGCAGCTTATCAAGATTTACGTGAATTTGAATGTGGTGTTATAGTTGGCATATGAGCAATGGGACAAAGCATCTCCAACGTAAGAATGAAGTGGTTATTTTCATGAGCATTCAGTGAATATCCGGAATCTAGTAAAACATAAGATCTCCGACATCATTGAAGCCGAAGAAAGATCCTGCAAAAACAGGACCAACAACTGAAGAGAATCATTCAAAGTGACAGAAGTGCAACCCTTCTGCATATTTCAATGCTGGGCCATGGACAAGTGTCAGAGTGTGAACCATCACCGATATGAACTTTTGTAGCGGAAGGTCCACTTGTGTACCCTTGATGACTGAACGACACAAAGCTTTATGCCTCACCTGGGTCCAACAACACCGATATTTGACTGTTGATGAGTGGAAACGCATTGCCTGGTCGGACAAGTCTCATTTCAAACTGTGTCGTGCAGTTGGACACGTACAGGCATGGAGACAACCTCTTGAATCTATGGACACTGCATGTCAGTAGGGGACAGTTGTAGCTGGTGGAGGCTCTGTAATGATGTAGGAGGCATGCAGTTGGAGTATATGGCTAGGTATGACCCTGAAAGGTGACACATACATAAGCATCCTGTCCATTGGGAATTCTGATGGACTCGGTCAATTCCAGCAGGACAATGATACAATTGGCAGGTCCAGAATTGCTACAAAGTGGTTCCTGGAACACTCTTCTAAATTTAAACACTTCCACTGGCCACTAAACTCCCCAGATTTGAACATTGAGCTTATCTGGTATGATTTGCAATGTGCTGCTCAGAAAAGACACTCACATAGCCCTCTATGCAGCATTCAAAGTGTCAATTCCTTCCATCACTACTTCAGACAATAGTCATGCCCATGAGGCACAATTGATTACTAAACTTAGCCAGCACTGTACAACTGATGCGTGTTATGAAGATATAACATACTTTGCTCAGAGACAATAAAAGTGTGTGGGTAAATACTTTAATCAAAACTGAACATGAATGCCCAATAATAGAGTTAAGTTCCAACATTTGCAGCTCTTGCTATGTAGATGAAGTTTACTTTTAAAAACAAGAGTAGAAGGCTTAGATATATCATGCAAGATTATTTATAGTGATATTAATGTAGGTAAGATGTAAAGAGAGATAGGGGGGCAGGTTTTTTTTAATTTAATTATTTTTGAAATATAAAGCCTTCATAGTTGTGAAGGCAAGATTTGTCATTGAGCAAGTAGACTGGTGCTGTATCTCTGTTGAAAGATATTTCAGTTCCTTCAAGAAAGTCAGATTTCTTGGCTGGTTCTTTTCTACACTGCTTGCCACAATTCTTGCCCAGTAACTCATTCTGCAAAGTCGGATTTGTTCTGGATGTTAAGACAGAGTGCATGCCTGTGCTTCTACCTGTTTGTTTATTGCAGAAGTTTGGACATACCTGACTTGTGATATTCTTGCTTAGTGCTTTCAGTATTGTGTTGCTTGTGAAGAAGCTTATTTTTATGTCATACAACTTGAAGAGGTTGGCATGAAATCTTCCTTGAGGAAGGTCAGCTTATTACAAAGATGGTCTTCCTGTTTGCGGGTGGTTGTCCAGAAACTGGTTGGTTTAATTTATGTATTACAGTGGGAATGTATTCATAACTGGAGGCAGCTGATTTTACAATTTGTGTTTCTTTTTATATTTCACTTGTATCCATTGGATCATTACGCATGTGATTAAACATTCTTCTGAAGAACACATTTTTTATATTGATATGGATGGTAACCCTGGTAATTGTTGGCTTCCTGGAAATTTCAGAATTTTATATAAAAAGTTTTGTTAATGTTTCATTCCTACAGTGACATGAAATGAATTGAATTTTGTGGTGTAATTTATTAATTTCTTCAGCTAGATTTTCCATTTCCTTTGGTTGTTCTGTTGAAAATAACGAAATGAGAGTGTCGCAATTTTCTGTATTCTCAATGAATAAACTTATTCTAGGTCCCTACAGCTGTTGTGTGATAATCTAGTGTAAATTCCTGCAGATAAGAAAGGGATTTTGAACTCATGTCCATATAGTTTCCATAAGCTGCACTCATATGCGATACTTATAGAAATGATTCTGGTTGTTATTGAGTACAGTGGTTCTACCTGACAGCAGTTTCTAGTGATTTAATGCATTTGCTGTCCCAATAGTAATTTTTGCCACACTGTGTGTGTTTCAGGACCTGCCAAGAATAACACTGCTGCCTTCCGACAGTTCTCTCAAAACCCGGTGATGTAAGCACGGGCATTAGAATGCTTTTGAGTCTCGCAGCGAGACCACTAACAAGGTTTTGCCCCCTGCTGAACACCAAACCCACAGAGAGTCTGGTTTTCTTTTTGTGAAAGTGAAAATTGAACCATTGTGGGTGCTATGATTGTCAGTTTCCATTAACATGACACAAGCAGAGTTGCAGGTATTATAAAAAACGGTGCCATATCTTGGCGAACTTCTTTGATTTGTTAAGCACTGCCCTAAAAACAGCAGAATGCCAAAGTTATGAGGTGATGTGAGATATGCTTGATATCATTACAGCCCACTATAAACTAGAGATTGCTTCTGCCAAGTAATCAAAATGTGGTCCATAAAGAAACTTTGTTATTCCAGTAGGCAGCGGGTCATTGATGTTTAGTATGCTTGAGAGCTGTTCTTTGTTCACACAGTGTTACTCATGAAAAATGACATCTTAGGCATGTATTGACCTAACCAATGACAACTGGCTTTGGCGAAACTTATTACTAGTCAATACCTGTTATGTGTTCAGTTAATGAATTTACACATTTGTCTATCTGGCATAGCAGTTCACAATATTTTTCCCTTTCTTCTGTGGTGGTTTGTTCTCTCACACCCCTAGTCAAGAGGACCAACTGTCATGGTCTTAAATAGTCCTTGATTGGCATACATAATCCTTCCTAGTGTCTCTAGATCTTTCAAAGGAACATAAACATCTCACTTCATTTTTCTGTCTCTTCTCAGCCTTGAGAACCCAGTTCCGTGCACCACCAAGATTATATAGCCACTGGCCTAATTGGAGTGATTCTCACACATTCTAATTTCTCATTTCATCGCCTTTTAGTTTTTTCTTTGCTTTCTACTAAATCACAAGTTCTAGAAAACTTGCCTATTAAGTAAAACATATGCTCCCAACATAAAGGAACTTGCAGACCACACAGAAGACCTGAAAATTTAGTTTGATTTTGGAGCAGAACAACTGGTGTTGGCAGTAAAAAATTTTATAATTTTGGTGTGGAGCAACCTTACTTACCTTCTATTGTTGTGACAGAAATACTAATAAACATTTAACATGTATTTGGTCCAAAGAAGTTTATTTCTACAGTGTCTGCTAGGATGCCATTGTTTATCAGTGAACAATGTAAACCACAAAAAAGTAAATGAGAATAATAGGGTTTAGGAGCATACTTGTCACAACCATTGTAGTGGAAGTGCTTCTGCTATGACTAACATTGTGTGAATGTTTCTAACTGGATGACAGTAAGACCATGGTCAGTACTGGAACCTGAAAGTACCTTATCTTGCTCCTGCCCTTCTGCAGTAATATAAAAATGAAACAGAGTGTCTTCCAGTGTAGAATTTTAACATTTTAAAGTAGTTCCTACAACATGTTTCAGTATTCAGGTTGCAAAAGAAATTTTTGGAGCATCTGTCAACGTTTTCAATTGTATAACTGTGTCAAAATGTACGTACGTCTTGTTCAGCAGTATTCAGTTTGTAAATATTTCAAGAGAGATGTTCTTTTTAATTTATTAAATGCCACATCAGTAAAGTGGCAATCTATGGGATCAAATTGAGGCAGTTTTAATATTGGACCTGGTATGGCCTACAGATGCACCATTGGTTATTTATACTAAACACAAGCCTTAGAACAAAATGAATAGCACTGAATGTAAACAAAATTTGAAAGAGGTAAGTGCTGGCACAGATTGCATTGACTTGTTTATCAAGTTTTGTATTGTCATCAGAGCTAATAAAGTTATTGCCATTAACAATGAACATGAAGGAGTTATAAGTCTGTCTTGTATCAACTGGCCAAAATTGAAAACTAATCGGTTAATGTGAGAACAAGGGGACATAAGTGACAACATAATCTGGATCTTGGTGAAACAAACTCAAATGAATACAGATATTATTTAGTTACATTTACTAGCTGTTCTAGTTCCCCTCAACAATGTACAACTGCCTTTGGCTATGAGATTTAGCTTTATTGCAGCAAGAGAGAATGGATGCAAGGTATTTCAGTGTGTACTACAAGTATTTTGATGAATTTTCATTTTCAACAAGTAGTACATTCTGGCTGTAGGCATACAATTTTAAATGTATTGGGCCTAATTATTGTTTCTATTGTAAACATGACTAGCATTAGTGGTCATGTAAAAACAGTAGCACATATTATGTAGCTCTATTTGCTGAAGAGCTACTCAGGTCAGAATATTACAATCTATTTGTAGCCCACCTTATTGGTGAAATTACTGTAGCTGTGAAGTTGTCATTTGGAACAGAAGCGCACAATAAAGTATTTTGAGACCAGCAGAAGTGCTTTTTACCAATGTATGTAGGTAGTTCTAACAATTTTTCGTCCAGTGAGTCTTCCACCTAGCTTATGGTTTAACACTATGTAGCAGTGAGATAACAGGTGACCATCGGCATGATTAAATGTTTCTTAAACTAACTGTTTCTGTAAGTTGATAAAATTAACCCTTAAGTAATAAAAATGGTCATGTATATAGTTGCACACTGAAGTCCCAAATTATATTTATAATGCAGTGTTTGTTAATGTTGTAATGTGCCTACGAAACATTTATGGTTGAAATTTACTGTAAAAGATAGATGAATTTAAAAAAAAATGCTAATGGTCTTCTTAATTTTGTTGGTTCCATTGTTCCCATCACCTATTATGTATGTGAGAAATATTAGCAGTGAGGCTGTTTTGTTTTTTCGTATGGCATCGAGTAATTACTTCGTAGCTTATCCCAGAGGTTAAAAATGTTGTACTGCATGAAAGGCTTGGTAATTCTACAGAGTTGGAGTTGCACTACCTTTGAGCTGTGTACATTTTTTAAAATACAAGCAGGTATCAGTTTTATACTGTAAATGTCTTGGTAAGCTTTCCAGTGGAACAACCAGAAATCTGTGTGCAAATTAACACCATGCAAGCAGTGTAGGTAATGGTGACAGCTCTTTTAATACACCCTGTATATGAAAACAAACTACATACACACAATTTTCGAGTGTTTAGGAGAGGAAAAGAAGCTTTTTTTTATGTGACTGCCTCTAAATTTCTTTTTTTATAGGGGGAGACGATGTTGGTATATGAAGCACTGGTTACCAGTTCACCTGAATGCATTGTCACTATTTGAGCAAGCATATTCCAGTTGTGCCATAATGTAGACAGGTGATATTTTCTGAATTGCCCCTATACCAATAGTCACACCATATCTTGAGCATTACTAACATGTCTGGCCCCACAAATTCTTTGTAAATGTAGATTTTTGTACACAATGTATGCAACTTTTTTAGGAGCACCTGCTGACCAGAGAGTAACAACCTCAGGATAAAAGCAAGTAGCTGTACAGGACAGAAGGGTTGGAGCTTGACTAAGGTAACTCAGAAAGTACCTTTGTCCTTGATTCACATTACCTGTCATGACTAGAGAGAGATAAACAAAACAAAGATAGTTCAACTGTTAATTACCCCCTTGCCACACACACACACACTGCTTAAACATAGTTACCATCATAAGCAAAAATTTACATTAAAAGGCGACAGGCACTTCCATTGAAGTCCTAAGTATGAGGTGCATCCTGAAAGTAATTGCCAAATCATTCTACTGCCACTGCAGCACTTGTGTTGTAGGTTCACACATTTCTCTGGTTCATTGTCTTGACACTGCAGCTCAATTTTGTGGTATTTATATTTGTTAGTGATCAGTCAAAATCTTTAGGACAACCTCTGAGCCCAGTGACTGTGAAGTGTGCTCTGTTATGTTTAGTTCCAACACACAGAACATTAAGCCAGCTGAAATTCATCAACTTGTAGACATTTACGGTGAGAAAGTGGATGAGACAGTTGAAGAAACACTCATGACGAAGCATGTGTTGGACAGCCTTCTGTTGTCACTGATGGTATGGGTGAGAAAACACATGGTTCACAATAAGAATGTATTTCAAAAACTGTTTTGCATGACTCAGTCATAAATTGCTTAAATTTTTGTGAATTGCGTTTGAAAAATGCTTTCAAAATTATGTACCTTGGCAGAGTTTTGACATTTCAGCACTGAATACAGTGATAAGGAAGATGAGTTCTTAAATAGAATCGTGACTGGTGATGAAACTTGGGGTCTTCATGACACTCCAAAATAAAATCAACAATCTATGGAGTGAAGGAACTGACAGTCCGACAATCCTCCACCACCCCCAAAAAAGAAATCATAATGAAGTTGCAAGTGCAAAAAGTCAGGTGAAATGGATTCTGCGACCAACAAGGCATTCTGCTTGTTGAGTTCCTTCTCAGAGCTGAAACCATGAAAGCGGTATGATACTGCAAAACACCGAGAGAACTCCATCACACTATTCAAAACAAAAGATGCAAAACTCTCAATCGAATCATTATGATGCTTCATTTCTGCTGGTGGCACTGAAAACCTTACTAAACAATTCATTTGGGAACAGTGAGACCACCTGCCAATCAG
Organism: Schistocerca gregaria; assembly: GCF_023897955.1. Lineage (NCBI taxonomy): Eukaryota > Metazoa > Arthropoda > Insecta > Orthoptera > Acrididae > Schistocerca > Schistocerca gregaria. The sequence goes on from NW_026061768.1 coordinate 1,243,703, forward strand.
TGCTGATCTCACATCTTCGGACTACCACTTTTACTTCATCATCAGTCAGGATGAAGGTGCTTGAACACCTATGATGATGTAAGCAAGTGTGATCAGTATTGGAGGTCTTAACTGGTATTATCTTTCTATGAAAAGGGCATAGAAAAGTTGGATTACTGCTATGACAAATGTCTGAACAGTGGTGGCTGTTACGGTCTGAAGAAATGTTTTCATGAGTCCTTTCCCACAATGGTACTTACTTTTCTGGCATACCAGTGTGGGTATAAAAGCTGACGGAGAACACCCCACATCCTCTTCTTTACAGCAGTCACATAATGGGGATACTCAAGCCAATATGAACCACCTATTTTCTATCAGCAGCCATGTTTGACCATGAGGTTTGATCAGCATGTTGTTGAATCTTGTGGATCATACACAGGGTTATTCAGCTGCCCCTGCCATAAAGTTTTATGGAACCTGCAACATCTTCAAGAACCACACCCATGATTTTAATCTTCTCTCCTCCCTACATGCTCACTGTTAGTCCTGCAAAAACAATGAACAGAACCTTTTTGTATCAAAATTAACTACATTACATTTTGTACTTTGTTGGACACCACACTTTCTGTGGCATTCAAGAAAAAAGGCATTTGAATGCCTGTCTTGTACTTTTTGTTAAATAATTCAAAAACTATGGCTTCTAGTAAAAATGTATCCCCTCCCCTCCCAAAAAGAAATGACTACATTAAATTTCCCACAAAAAGATCCTGTTCATTTTTTTATGTAGGACTAGTAATTTGCATGTAGTGGGTGAGAGAAATGAAAATCTTGCCCATGACATTTGTAGGCATTGCAAGTTGCATAAAACCCATGGGTAGGTGTAGTTTAATCATCGTGTACAGGTTTATCATGCCAAAAGAACTAATATAAGATTTCTCTGGCTTCATAAACAGCTCAAGAAACATTTTACACCACATTAATGTATAGTGTTTGCACTTTTCTTAATCAGAAAATCATTTCTCATTGCTTTCCTGACCACAGAAAATTCCTACACACAGCCAACTGTTTTTGTTGTTGTGGTCTTCAGTCCAAAGACTGGTTTGATGCAGCTCTCTATGCAAGCCTACATCTATTTGAACCTGCTTACTGTATTTCCCCTTCAACAGCTTTTCCTCCTCTCACTCAAATCCCACCAACACCAAATTGATGATTCCTCGATGCATCAAGGTATGTCTTATCAACCAGTTCCTTCTTTTACTCATGTTGTGCTGAAAATTTCTTTCAATACTATGTCCCTGGTAATTTGATTTGCAACTGCATAATTATTCCATTAGCCACCTCTAGGTGCAGTGCAGAGGGTGTCGAGTGCCAGTAGTAGTCATCTATCCACTTATTGACTACCTCTGTAACATAGTGTTCACTGCTGCTGCCTATCATGGCGAGGACGCAGGTTTAGATTCCCTGTACTGCCAGGGATTTTTCTGGGTGAGAGGATTGGGAAAGTGTACATTCACCCTTGTGATGCCAACTGAGGAACTCGAGGACAAGAAAACTGACACAGGCAGGATAGTGGTGTGCTGGACGTCATTGGTAAACGATGACACGGTGGTCGGCCAGTACCGATGGACAGAGTTTACCTTATGTTTTATCCACGAAATCATCAAAATTTCTTCCTAGAAACACATTTTTAAAGATACCATCCTTTTCTAGCTTCAACTGCTTGTTGTTCACATCTCGTTTCGGAGCAAGGCTACACTTCACGCAGATACCTCCAGAAAAGACTCTGTAACATTTACATCCACTCCTAACATATTCCTCTTTCTCAGATATACAGTGAAGCCTGCATTTTATATCCTCTCTGTGTCAGCCAAAATCAATTATTTTGTTACCCAAATAACAAAACACTTCTATTATCTTCAGTGTCTCATTTCCTAATCTGCGAGGTTTGTCCGAAAAATACATATAAAAGTTGCATAATAACTTTATTTTACAATTATTCAGGTATTACAATATGGTCTCCTTCAAAGTGCTCACCCTGAGACATGATACACTTCTGCCAACGCCATTTCCACTGTTGATAACATTGCTGAAAGTCTTCAGTTGTGATGTTGTTTAGTTGCCATGTCGTTTCCAAATCTCCCAATGCCACACCATTACGCATTTTTGGGAACATGAAGAACTCACACGGGATTAAATCCAGTGGTGATTGAGCTTCGGGCCAAAAACACAACGAGCGACATGTGTGCGGGCGCATTCTTGTGATGAAGGGTCAAACTCTTGCCACAAGAGCTCCGAGACGTGTCAGAACTTCAACGTAAAAATTTCTGTTCACTCTCTTGCTGGGAGGGACAAATTCCTTGTGAACAATGCTCCAAGAATCAACACTGTCATCACATTGGACCTTGATTTTTGCGACTCTTTTGTTCTCGGTTCTCCTGCTAGTTTCCATTCCTTGCTTTGAGCTCCACATCGAATTTCTAATACCAGGACACGTCTCCAGTGATGACTCGGTTGAGAAAGTCACCTCGTTCCTCTGCTTCCAACCAATCCCTACAGCACTCAACCCTCTTTGCTTTCTGTTCTGGTGTCAAGAGCTTCGGTACAATTTCTTCATTTCAAGTTTTTGTGAACAATTGTTTTGAGGGTTGACAGCTTGTCAGCAATCATTCTGTCAATCCACGGTCTTTAAGAACACAATCTGCTGCACACTCCCACCTTCATGCAGAGTGCTCTGACTCGAACTGAGCATTGATTTGATTGATTACAGCAGTAGTCTCACCTGATGGTGACTGCAACCTGTAACATAAAGACATTATTCAACCTTTATACGTATTTTCCGGACAAACCTCGTATAATGGACAATGAAAAACTTCCAATTCTAGTTAGTTATATTAGTTGTTCCATGGATCATGAACACGATTCTTTCGTAATGATGTGGAACGTGTCACCTGCCATATTCTCCAGATCTGACTGTGTCAGACTTTTTCCTTTTCCCAAACCGAAAAAAAATACCTCAAAGGACGATGATGATGCAGTGACTGATGCTTTGTTGCAATTGAAATCAAAGATCTTTTCTTTGAATGGTTTGTAGAAGTTATCTGAGCATGCCTCCAAGTGTATTGGTGTACACAGGTATTATATATACAAATAAATTTATATTATGGAATTTCTTTCACTCTTTATTTGTTAGGGTAGAAGCTTTTTCACCCCTCCTCGTACAGCTTTCAAATGCAAACTCGCTGATCATCCCTCGTTATTCATTCCGCATCTCCTGATTCAACTTGACTACATTCCATTATTCTTGTCTTATGTTCATCTTAGAACTGCTCTTTAACACACTACCCATTCCACTGTCTGCCTCCTTAGCTGTGCCATTCGACTAACTGCCAGCGATTTTTCCTCGGGGGGGGGGGGGGGGGACTGTGACTGGTACAAAATGCAGTCAGTCTTGTGAGGAGCTGCTTGACCGAGTAGTAGTGGTTTCACAGTAAAAAAAATCCTAGGACAGAGGTGTGCTGACCAGCTGCCCCTCCATGTTGCATCACATCACATCACACCACACCACTGGCAGGGGGCAATATGTCGGTTGGTGGAATTTTAGCATTTTTAAAACAACCAACGGAAATTCCAGGTAGGAATGTCAAAAATTTCTGATTTTTATCCCTTCCATTCCATTCAATTTATCTTCCAAGACCCTTCCTGCCTCTGATATCAAGAGCTTTATTTCTTCTCTCTTCCTGTGTATTATAAGAGTCCCGTTACTCACTCCAAACCACAAGAAAATATTGAAACGATGTAACACTTGTTTGTCAGAACTGTCTGAAGTGTAATGTTGGGATATGACACTGTAGGATAGAGTTCCAATGACATTTGTTGCATAACCTAGAAAACAGTATCAACAATCATCGACATGATATGAAGTATTTTGTGGCTCAGCTCACCATCCAAATATATTTAGAAGTACAATTCATGTGGGCTCTAGGTCATATAGTTTCAGTTAATATCTTGACTTGCTGATGAAACAACATTGTAGCTTTTGATAAGCCCAATTCTCCAAATGTAATCAACAGCTAAACCACATTTCTAAAGCTTTGGCAACTGGCTAAAAAAGAGTCACTGATTTCAAAGTTGCAGAAGTATAAAAGCAAATTACAGTTCATGATATACACTGAGTTCACATTACTCAGTCCAACAGATAAAACTGCACTTGGTTCCATGTGACATCAAGTCCAAGACAACTACTCTCATTCAGTAACCTCACTAAAACTATTGAGAAAGTTAACAACGATAGCACAACTCAACTCACGGGTGCAAAGCATCAAAGGTACATTTTTACAATATTAACTTCAGGAACTGTTCTAGTGGTTATGAAAAATTATAACAGTTTCTATTTGACACAGAAGTGCTATGAGGCATTTTCATAACCAAATAATTTGAAACACATGAAATTTATAATCTCAAACATCAAAGAAACAGAAAGAAATTTCAAACAAAATATCAATCCAAAAGGCTTCCATTTTTGAACAGCAGATTTGCAATTATTGAAAAAACATAGCTGAAAATTTAATAGAATCAGATACTTTGTTGGCCAGAATATTTATCATAATCTACTATTGAACAGAAGTCTCTGTGAGACAGATTCATTAAAATCTTCAACCGTGTTGTCTGTAAACATGCTCTGAAGGATCATTTCAGGCTTATCTACATTGTGAGTGTATAGCAGCATGATAAGTTGCCTGTCAATTTGTCATACACCACAGTGACATCATTCAAACAGAGAACCACTACTGTGAGACAAACCATCTTCCAGTGGTAGCCTGGAGTCAACAACCTGTTTAGAGCATAAGAGTTGTGGCTCATAGGCACCCACAAGAAAATGCAAAAGAGCTGTGCACTGCCCATTTAGAAGGCAGCTGTATTAGTACAGACCAGACACCAAGTTTTTTCTGAACTAAATCCGGATATTTTTTAAAAAACCAAGACTAAACACACACAGGCTACAATTCAATGTTTTTTTTACCTTATTGAGATTTTTGCTCACTTTTCAATCTCCTTCATAGAATCTTCTCTTCTTCCTCAATAAAACTGGAGACATGTAAATCACTAAACCATCTTCATTATTATTATTATTATTTCAGCTTCTAATGTTGCTGCTGGGAAAAGGTTCCTCTCAGCTCACCAAGTGTTCACCATCATCTGAAACAAAACGGAAAAGTTTTTAGAAGTTGTCATAGTTTTCATAACAATGAAAAAAAATTCCTTCCACTAATCAGATTTCAGCTTGAAAAGTTCTTCTCTTCATCCTTGAGAAAGTTCTTTAACTGCACACATTCTTCAAACATCAAATCCCCATCTGCAAGAAATAACTTCTAGATATTCTGAAACTGAGCTCTGTTTCACTGTCAGTGAAAATGGTTTGAAAGTCCTGTAGACACTTTCTTCAAAGTCAAATCATTTTTCAACATAGTTTAGACTGTGCTGCAAGTAAACTGCCATTTTGTTGTGGTTTACCTACTTTGTTCCTTTGTTGTCCTCGGTGTCTACATACTGGCTGAAAACATAGGGGTTGGATGTGCAGTACTGTCTACTGTAAATGATGTAGCCGACAGATGCACAGTCTTCTACTTTCACATCCTCCCAATAATACACAGTTATGTATGGCCAGTGCACAACTTCCCATTTATATTTGTTTATAAGTCCACATCGGAATTAAAGTTACATAAAAATGACTGATTTTGCCCTATAATAAAAGATACTAACTAGGAATACTCAATATAAATTAGAAAATCAATTACACAGACAAAATTCAACCTGAGGGGGCTGCCTTTCTCTTTTATGAAAATGCAGATTACAATTCACATATGTTAATGGTAATTAGTTGAAAGTGAAGAAACAAATTTGAAGGAGGCATATTGCAAAACAAGGGGGAAGTAAAAATTAAAAAATTATCCCAGCTTCCTTCGTCACAATTTCTCTTTCGAATGTTTTGATAAGATCATCATGACGACTAAGGCTGCGACAGGGGAAGGAAACTGCACAACCCTATTCAATTTTTTCAGCAGAGAATTACAAAGCACTGTCACGATTGACCTCTGATGCACTACTCGAAAACAATGGCTATTTAGTCAAGTATGGCCACTTAGCGCTGTTAATAAAAGGAGGAGTTTAAGTCAGTAACTCATACAAGACTGCCCCTCATTAGAAATTGGTAATGAGCAATTTGAAGTGAAGACCACATCATTTTATATAATGTTGTCCATTTTTATGTAACCAGGAATTTTATCTATCCCAACAAAGTACAGTTGGGAGTTGGGTTTCCAACCAGATATCTGGGATATCAGGCAACTATGGTCAAGACAGAATCCAAGTCTCCACATTATCAATGTGGCGTCAGATAGCACTAGCATCCCTCCCCCAAAGCATTGGTCTGTGGAGTTGGGTATGGGAAAACACAGAATGGGTACTCAGTCAGCAGAGTAGGATTCCATTCACTGATGCATCCAGGAGTAACCTGACATCTGATGATTGTCAAAGAAAGGTGTGAAAGCAGCAGGAAACTATGAGACTTCAGACAGAAAGTTACCTGTTACTATGGCAGACTGAGTAACTTTTACTGTATGCTGCAATACAATTCAAAGTGATGCAGATACTACTTTTCACTACAGTCACTAAAACCTGTAAACAACAATTGTAACATCCCACAAACTGTTCAGTTTCTTGAAAATATAAACGTGTGCCTCAGTCATGGAACAATTTGAGGATTGCTGTGTGAATTTCCTCTTTGATGGAAAATCTCTTTCCTGTCAAATATCCACTGAGCTTGCTGGAAAGACTGAATGGTCTTCATCAAATTGTTGGCACTGTTTCACTACGACTGGATGCTACATTACATTGCACCATACACTGCAAGAATTCCATGGCGAATTTGTATGTTTGGCTAACAAGAAACTTACTGTTCCTTGTACCTCAACATTGGAGAGCCATTTCACTCCCACAATGTGATGAACCTGTTGTCCGTACTACAGCAGAATTGTCTCTCAGGAAATTGGTAACATGCCCACTCTTCTGAAAGGGTGCCGTGCCTGTTGCGTAACTTAATTTCAGAAGTCCCTATACCTCAAGTATGTCTCTTGAATGAATCAATAACCATCCAAGACCATTTCTTCAGCAATTCCTTTGGATCAGTGCTCATTGTGTAGAAGCAGAAGAAGATACATTCATGTGTGTGAGTCATGAGGCAACGGTTCAAATCTGTGTTCTGTAACTAGTGCAACATTATTAAATAATTCTCCTGATACTGTGTTACTATCACATTTTTACTGTTAAATGTTTGTTTGCTGATGGGGTGGTAGGGTCAACCAATAACCCTCTGGAAATTTATACAGTGAGATAATCACAAGCCTATTTGGGGCCCACCCAAACAGAACCCTGCTTGCCCCAGTACAGCATATTCCATAGCAGTTACTCAGTAATGATTGTTTCACTCCCCTCAACCCTTATTGACAAATGGTGCATTTTCAAAATTATTTTTCTCCTACAATGTTCACAGTTCAGCCAATAAGATCAAAATCCCATGCACTATGACGTACAATGTTCCATTACTGTGTCATTGGATGGTAGGCAAAAGTATGTCCAGAGCTTAGAGTAGCAATCGACTGTTCGTGTTAACAAGTCCCCAGCTCATGAAATCCATGTTTGACAAATGTGCACCCAGTCAATGAGACTGATCTCATCAAGATGGTCAACATTTGTCATGACCCAAAAATCAAAAGTAGCGTGTTTTCTGGAAGATGAGGAAGGCAATTGTAACCTGAGAGCTTTTATCATCTGCTTTTCTGGGGGTCCCATTGCACAGAATTAGTTCATGCTGACTATTTACTGAACTTTGTTGCTGCCTTAATCCTCAACAAAATTTTATATGAGGAGCTTACACACAAAAGCAAACATGTCAGGAATTTAAAATAAGTGAGACACAGAATGGAACAAAACAAACAGGATAAGCAGAACCTAGATAATCATACAATTTAAGTGAAATCAAACATTTGCCAAGATACAAGCCTAGGAAAATACATCTGTGTCCACATACACATTTTGTGTGAAGGATAACTAATCCATTACATCCAGTCGAGTGATTTCCATTCCAGTCACACTGTTTCTCTAATGCAGAGCAACTGTTTGTGCTTCCGTGCTCCCTCATAATATGTTGCATAGCACTACTAATTATTATTATTATTAAAAGGACACAGTTACTTATGCACTGACTCCACTTTTGATAGAATAGGAAAACTTCTAAGAAAAAGGCCAACAATTGTAACAAAAGAGGAATACAATGAGATCTACAATCAGTGACTCAGCTAAGAAACCTTGCACGCCGATGTACATCTTGTAGGTCCTTCACATTAAATATGTGAAATAAAATGCATTTCCATACACAAGTACAAAGCTATGGGAAACACTCATACTGATGTTGAGACAAATGCATTCTAGAAGTCCCAACTAGATGTAAAAGAGCAGATGAACCACTACAAAACCCTTTCCTTGGACAAAAGCCCAAGTACTTTTCAGCCATCCAGTCTAAGATAATAGGAAAAAAGATGTTGATGGTTTACAGTAAACTATTTTTTAAGAAGCCTGCCAAAATCACTAGTACTTAAGTTGGAACACAACCATCACCGATGATATTTCCATGTTGCTTGTGACTGTTAAGAAAATTATTCTTTTTTGCATGTAACACTTACGTCAAAGAATACTTCTAAAGATAGTTAATGCCACAGTTACGTCATTTTATTCTGGCATGGTGATCTGAAACATTTTAAATAATTGTGAAGTAATAATAAACCTGAAATTTGAATAAAATATTGAAAACGAATATTAGTACTATAGTGGCCACTTTACAGTTTTTTGTATGGTATCACATACTACACTATAAAAATGTGTGAAATGATATGGTATAACAAGCATTATACAATAAGAGGTAAGTTATTTTGAAAGAAAGAAGAAGATTTTTAGTTTTGAAAATCGCTCATGGTTCATGTAATGAGAACATGTCCATATTTAAATGTGCTTTTTAAAGGAATATTTTCATTGTAGATTTGATTTACAGATATGAACTGCCTTTTGGCCTAAAAGTAAAAGGCATTCACACTGCAGTATGCTATTTTCATTCTTATGTATGCCCAAAATAAGTTTCATGTTGACTGTGATAAATTGCATTTAGTAGATATGTTCATTTTTGGATGTCACCTTCTCATAATTTGCTTGGGCCTTTGCCCCGCTTCAACACGGGGTTGACCCTGTTATTATAGAGTTGGCAATATTAGTGTCACAGAGTGTTGTTGCCAGATGCCCTTCTTGCCACCATCATGTACCCCCCAGGACAGAAGTAATGTACCCTAGCTGTCTGCGTCTAGTGTAAGCCATGAAATAGTGCGAATGTTTTTCAGATGTCTGCAAGTTGTGTAACTGAGGTGGTACATGGGGACCAGAGCAGTATTTACTATGTGGGATGTGGAAAACTGCCTAAAAACCACATTCAGGCTTGCCGGCACACCGTCCCTCTTTGTTAACCTGCTGGGCTGATTCAGTCCGGGGCCGGCCCGCCTACCGAAGTCCAGGAAGCAGCACATCAGTGCTCGTGGCTAACCTGTTGTTTCCTTCTCAGAAATTCATCTATGGAATAGCACTTGTCAACTTTCATTATCATCCAGCACCTTGTTAATTAAAGGGAGTTGGTCAAATATTTTTATGGCTGCAAGATATGCTTCTTTCTGTGCTACAACAAGATTAAGTCCCACTGTTTTCCTCCTAGTATTGTATTTATGAATGCTAGTATTATTTTCAAATTGTGCTGATCCTTCAAAACAAACTTTGTAAGAGTGTATGTGTTGTGAGGCTACCTAATTTCTTTATCTATGTGAAGTTTGAGGATAGGCACTGTGCGTGTGTGTAGGGGGATGGGGAGGGGGAGGGGTCAGAGGCCCCCATTCTAAATATGACATCAATGAAAGAAGGAAGTTAAATTTTCTAGTGATGTCATTGCCACTTATGGCAATCAAATTTAGAGCAAATGTTGCTGCACTCAGTTTTATAATTCTTGTTCTCATCACTATGTACCCCCAAGTATTTTTAACAATCAGTCTTCACATATTTCTTTTCCGTAATGCTTCATTATTAGTGATGATTTGTCTTTCCTTGTACAAAACTGAATAAGATGCCTTTTCTTTGTAAATGATGTGCTAGACCATTTATTGAGAACCAATGAATGACACTTTCGAATATTTCATTTATTGCTCCATCTGATATCGAGGTCGGTTATCGTGCTTTTGAGGTGAATTAAGAGAACTATTTTGCCTTTATCAGTAAAGTTTCAGGCAATTACCCTTCATCAAATTCATGTTGAGACCTAGAGAAGACAATTCTGGTCTATAAAGTGTGTCACAATTCAGAAATGTTAACTGTGTTCTTTAATGCTTCAACAGATTGTTATCCATAATAAAGGCCTGCAAGTAAGTGCATTTGCCTTGCAACCATTCCAGAAAATGGGAATGGTGTGTCCTTTTTAGTCACAATGCCTTGTTGCTCCAGTGATATACAATTAACTGCCACAAGAGGAGGGGCTCTCAGACTAGATTACATTAATTATTTATTCCACAGACCCACAAAAGAGGGTATCCTCCTGGGTGTGGAACATGTCCAACAGTATTGGAATAGTACCTCAGAATCAAACGAAACAGGAGGTCCTGCCTGAGACCCAGGTATAGCTGCTTTCATTAAATGAAACTATATGGTTCCAGAGAGGAATCCCCATTTCATTCAAAACTGAGGTGCTATTCCATGACAGTTTGACATCCTCTGTGGTGCTCTTTGTGTTTTGGGGAAATAAGTGGACTGAGGAGGGAGGCATGCTGGGGCAAACAGTGCAGAGCCACTGTGCCAGGGTGGTGTAGTGGTTCGTGCATCTGCCCAGTGAGCAGAGGATCTGGGTTCAAATTTTCATTCATCTCTTCAGTCTACATGTATACTGCTTAGTTGGTTGAGACTTGTAAAGGTCCATGGAACCATAAAGTTTCTTTTCTTTTTGATGATCATTCATATCAATGTTATTTTCAGTTTCAAGTGACAACTGAAAGAACAAACTAATAGTCTTATCTCCCTTAATAATACACTTTTTGGCGACAGAGAGAATACAGGCAAATGATTTAATAGTGATGCATCATCATCTAATCCAATTTAGTTAATAGGATACATGTTCTATGGATCGTAATGATGAGGAATGAGTCATTTTACATTCATTTGCAAATTAATTTATGCATATGGTTACATTATGAACATTTCTAATGTTGAGAATATCATGATTTTTCCATGTATCAAAAAATATAAGGCGTACATAAAGTCCAGGAACACTTTCAATTATTCATTGCAAAAGAACCAAACAGTGTGCAGCTATCATACATATGTCATTTCAAAGAGACACTGAAAGTTTTTTTTTAATGTATACCACCACAGTGTAGTTTCGTAACTTGAGGATAGTCACCAAAAGTCACAAACGTGGTGTGTTGGCGTCCAACAAAAACTAGTGTGGTAAGGAGCCACCAACAAGGAAGGCCATTTACCACTGGCACAACAAATTTGTTATGATGGGTTGCTTGTGCCCGGGAAAGAGAAGCAGACGTCCCAGTGTGAGTGAAGTGAATGAGGAGTGCATACGAGAGTCATCTATAAGGAGTCCGAGAAAATCTGTGCGTCGTGCATCCCATGATCTCAAAATAGCTCCAATGACATAGTGAAAAGTCCTGCTACAGAAGGTGTCAATGAAATCATTCAAACTGGAGCTAGTGCAGGAACTCAATGATGATGACAAAACGCTTCTCTTTGAGTTTTGTTCAGAGTTGCAAAAACTGAATGGGGATGGTAATGGCTTTGATTACATAATATTTAGCAGGGAAGCCACTTTTCACACTAATGGGAAGGTGAACAGGCATAATTGTCATATCTGGGGGTACAAAGCATCCACACGAATGCATTGAATTTGAGCATGAGTCCCCAAAAGTAAATGTTTTTTGTGCCTTGTCGTACCAAAAACAGTACAGGCAATTCTTCTTCACTGAGAGCACTGTTACTGGATATTCCTACTTGGATGTGTTGCAGCAATGGCTGATACCTCAAATGCAACTGGACCCTTCATTCATTTTTCAGCAGGATGGAACTCCAACCCATTTTCATCTTGAAGTTTGTGGGTGTCTGAACACAGAGCTGCTGCATCGATGGATCGGCCTTGCTACAGAAGAGGACAGGTGTTTCACTAAATGGTTCCCCAATCACCACATCTCACTCCATGTGACTTTTTTCTGTGGGGACGCATTAAAGATCTGGTGTATGTACTGCCTCTACCACATGATGAAGCAGTGCCCCGTTTGTTTGGAAGTTTTTTTACAGTTTCGCTTCAAATTGCAATATGTATGATATCTGTACAATGTTTAGTTCTTGTGCAGTAATTACTTGAAAGTGTTCCTGGACTTTATATAGGGTGTACATAAAGTATGATAGGAGTGGCAGGCTTGTTAACATGGTGCTGAAACATACAATGGTAGCTAACGAAAAGCTCTGTTTGATGTGTTGCAGACACTAGTGGCTATAACAACTCCCAAATTTAGGTATTTAAATATTATTCTAATGTTATCGTAAGATAAGGCATAGTATTCATTATACTATTGTTAAAAACAGAATTGTTTATTAAACATGTTATCTTCTATATGAACCATAAAAGTGATATACATTTCATTTAAATTTGTTGCCAATTTGTTTCAGCTATTGCCACATGATGTACAGTCACTTCAACTTAAAAAATATACGAATAAGGAGACATAAACATTTTTTTCAAGGCAGTTTCTTGATCCTAAATTACCACAGCATTACATGTAAATGTTTAGCAGCCAATACCATTTTTCACAGCACCTGATAATTCTTGTAACTGTACCCAAGATGTAGTCTGGAATGTCTGAAACACCATTATCATTAGTTACCTTTATAATTCAGTCAATATATGTATTATTTTTTACTTTTAAACACATTTGGCAAAATAAAATGGATTTTTTCTTTAGCAACAGTCCTTCTCACACAGGCAAGCAAAGCCACAAACATTTCATCCTGGTTACTGTAAATGCACTCCAAGAACTAGCACTTCTACTCTGAGCAGTACTGTGCTCTGTTTCACCCATAGCAGTTCAGTATACCAGACTGCAGACAAAATGTTCACCACATCTTGTACTTTTTCTGTAAAATGTTTGTGTTTCTGACCCTGCAAAATTTGTCAGATACTCCAAGCAGTACACACTGTTTAGTATTAATAAATTCCCAGGGTGGCTTGCTTGGAGTCATTTCAGTTCAGACACTAATCCCATGTACCCTGTGATCATAACTGTCTTGGGGTGATTTCCATGCTTCGATGTAGTAAGTTGTACAATGATAACTGTAACTGAATGCAGAAAATTAAGAATTGGAAATATAACAATAACAGACACAGTGTAATCCAATGAGCAATTCTACGTTCACTTACTCATTTATATTTCAGCTTTGTATTCAATTGGAGGCTTTTCCCCCCATCATTTGTAATGAATAACCATGTCTCTGAGCTGGCAATTATAATACCAACACTTCTAGGGATACGAGTTGTGACATTTCACACCTTCCAAAAGCACATGAAAATATTCTGAATTCAAATTTTGAAGATGGAACATAGGCACTGTATTACACAGATGGGACACGATTCAGCAGCAGAAACGTATTACAAAATTAGATACTGTTATAAAGAGAAGATCCCTGATTTTGTTGTAGCAACTCAATATCATTTCTGTGTTTAGTCACATCTCTGCCAATTCAGTTACAGTTACCTTGACAGAGAGAACACTTAAAATAGCAGTATGTCTGTGCTAGTAGTAAGTGGCATACATTCTAATCTCTTACAAAGGTTGAATTTCAATTACAGAATTCCATTTCTGAGGTTTGGAAGCAGTTTATGTTGGGATCACTATAAAACCACGTACATGCTACTTGGGCCCTTGAGATGTGCCAATGACTTGGATGGCTTGCTGTCAGATGCATTTTGATCTTTTTGGGTGCCCAAGGGCTGTGGTCCAGATGATCACACACATTGTCTGCGAATTTTAGATGCAAAAGTGAAGAAAAGTTTTCCATCACAGCTATTGATTTGTGTTAAAAACAGGGATTTAACTTTGAGTATTGTGTCATAAACCTGTTTTGATAGTAAAACATGCAAAAACTAAGCTCATCTGTTATGTATCAAAATCATTGTTCACCCGGAGAGGTGCTGGTGAGTCTCCACAACACTGGTGGCCTTTACCTAAGAGGGTTCCATTTAAATAGGTCTCATTTCTTTTGCTGCCTTTGTACACTGTGTGTACCTAGAAGTGAGTTTCTATACTTGTTCAAGTTCATGCTGTATTGCATCCTAATAAGATGGAAGGAGGAGGTCGGAATTGAAAAAAGTACTGTAATTGTAGCTCTGCATCACAAAGGCTATTCTAGCAAGGCAATAGTAACAAATTTTGGCCTAACCAAGCCTACAGTAGTGTATACATTGCTCTGGTGCCAGCTCAAGTGTTTGACAATCTGGAAGACCCTGAGTAACACGGTAAAGCAAAGATTAGTTCCTATGTGTACAGAGTAAATGTGAAGAATCCTCCTGCACCTATAATTAATAATAAAGTAAACAATATGTGAGAAGCTCCAACCTTTGTCTCAGCAGAGCAATGCCATTTGTGTGACCATGACTTACATGGATGGATAGAGAGAAGTTGAATTGATTGCAATGGTCCAAGGATTAATCGAGTTTTAAATTTGTAAGCCTTCACTGAATGTTTACTCATTGACATCGTGGAGAACGTATGAAGTCAGTACTGATCAACAATTCAGTTCAATCTGCCAAGAGGCATATTAGTTGTGGGTTGATCTGCAGCAAGACAATGATCTCAGACAGACTTCTAAATTGTGCCAATAGTAAGTCAATAGAGGAAAGAAATTTGGGAAACTGAAGAATATGGTCTGGTGAAGTCAGCCGCCTCACTTAAATCCCATCGAATACTTACGGGATGAACTTGAGGAAGGGAGATTAAACACTAATGTCCCATTGAAAACAAGGTTATTAGAGACGGAGCACAAGCTTGGATTAGGGAAGGATGGGGAGGGAAGTCTACTCTGCCCTTTCACAAGAACCATCACGGCATTGGCCTGAAGTGATTTAGGGATATCACAGAAAACCTAAATCAAGATGGCTGGACATGGGTTTGAACCGTTGTCCTCCCGAATGCAAGTCCAGTGTGCTAACCACTGCTCCACCTCACCCACTGGGATGAACATGGCAGAGAGATCAGAGAACTGGCATCATCTAATGTTGAAAATCTATGGATTACAGATGCATGGGACTGTAATCTCTGCAAAAATATTATCTCCATAATGCCAACAGTCTGCGCAGCTGTTCTTAGCACGAAGGGTACTTAATGACAGAGAGAGAGAAAATATTTGTATTGTTAGCCTATTTAGTTTGAAGAGTGTAGTTGTCTATTAAAATAAAGTGCACAGCTTTTTTCATAGGTGATCGAATAATTTTGACCTGTAGTATATACTTAGTAACAACAATAAACAGATATTGAGATCCTTGTCAAGGAAGGTGATTTATTTACTAAACTAGAAAGGTTACAATGAAATGCATACCATTTACTCTGCTGAAAGAAGAAACTGCAACACCCTCAAGGAAATGGTAATTTTTGTCACACGATGCGACATTGTTGTAATTCAGGTCAAATGAAACACGTGTCACAGTGAAGGGTGTCCTGTCACATCACTACAATGCATACCACTGTCTGATGGCAACGCAGGTGTATATTCTGACACAAATAGATGATCATAAAGGTGCCAAATGCCATCCTGTGATACATTGCCCCATAGCATCTTGGGCTGTTTGTTGGCACAATCTTTCATTAACTCACGATATATAGCGAAGTTTTGCTAAAGTTAAAAAGTGATTTTTACTGCTGAGTGTATATTTTTTGTTTTTTTCAAAGTACGACAACAATTACTGCAAAATGGCCGATACACAGCTCAGTGGAGACAATTGGCGTGTAGAGACATTGTCAATAATAGATCAACTCTATGCATTGTTTGAATAACATTACATACAAGCTAAACATTGTAGAGACGAGTTTAAAAAAAAAATCTTATTACTATTGATACGGTCATGACTCACAGAATGGATAACATAAACAGTTTGCCTACTGCAAGTTCCATATCCAATGAAGCAGCATAGAATTAAATTACACTTGCTCAAACAAGTGAAACAGTAAATGAAATACAGAACCTAAATAATCTAGCCGTAGGAACCGACAGCAACATAGAGTTGCAAGATATGGAAAGTGGATCACAAGCAGTAAATTCTCACGATTTACCGGGAGCAGATAATGTTCAAACAGTAAATTTCTCACAATTTATCAGTGCAGTCATGCAACAATTTCAGCAGATGAATACAAGTTTACAGAACAATGAGAAACTGTTTACGGAAAAATTTCAGGAAATAAAGAAAAAACTTGACAGTAATGACGCTAAATTAACCAAAATTGGTACTGACTTGAACAAAAGGATCACTCAAATGGCCACCTAGCTTTCAAAACTAACAGTTTTAGCAAAACATAATGAAATCAATGTCAAACCTTTAAGTAGCACATGATGACAAAAGTAGGAAAGTGCGTTACCCCTCATGATGACATCACGAGGCGTGTCACACAAGTAGAGGCAGATTTAGAAACCATGGCCAAGACAATCAAATCAGAGACAGACAGATGTTTTTCTAAAATGAATGAAAATAAACAAACTAATTAATTTCACACCACTTTGGCGAATTGTGCTTGGATGGGGATGAATAGGTGATTATCTGGACAACACAACACCCAGTCCCTGAGTGGAGAAAATCTCTTATCCAGCTGGGGATCAAATGCAGGCCCTTAAGATCGACAGTATGTCACACTCACCACTCAGCTAACGTGGGTGGACAATGATTTAATAGAAACAAGCAAACTGACTTATTCAACAACCTTGGACACTGGAGCCAATAATCAGTCTGTATTTATATGTCCAAAAGTATGTGATCCGTTTGTTTTGTTTACACAATCAATGAGAAACATCAGCTTAAAAAAGTAAAATTGCATCATAGTGTTGTCACAATTTATTCTCAGTAACTATTCCTTTTCTTTGCTCCCCTTTCATTTTGCAGTCCGTCTATCCCCCCCCCCCCCCCCCATACACACACATCTCCACCATCTTCCCCCTCCCCATATATGCCTATCATGTACAATGCAGTTAGCTTTCAGCTCATATTGACTCCAAATGACCCTTTTTTTCCAGTAAATTGTGTCTTGCTGATTACCGCATCTTCCATCGTTAAGCTCTCAGGTTTTCAAATCTCATCCAGCGCAGGCACCAAGGATCAGTCCTGTCTGGTAAGTCTCCTCTGACCTATGGTTTTGGGCAACTTTTCCATAACTCTCTCCCTTTCTTAAGTCTTGCCAGTCTTCTTTCTTTCCCTTCAAATCTTCTGCTAGAAGGAAGAGCCATTGGCTCTGAAAGCTTCCACATTTCTATATCCTTTGCATATAGTTTCTGCTGCCACCAGTGTGGTGAGTAGATCATCTTATTTATCCAATTATACTGCAGCCATCTTCATGATAGTGCTGGCAACATGGCTGTGGATGAGGTCGTGTTTGGTATGAGAGTCAGCTACCATCTGACATCGGTTTACGAGTACTCAACAAAAAGCTTGTGAGAATTCAATTCCATACAGCTGGAACCAAAAGAAAATTGGTAGTTCATACCAGCACAAGACCATAAATGAAAAAGTTGTTATTAATAATCTGTGTCCCTGACACTCTGTCTACAAGTATCTTAAGTAAGTTTCAATATACCATTTCACACTTAGCACTTATTCTGCTTTTAACACTATTTTACTCAACTCCAGTTGCTTGTGACAAATGGACTGATGCATCAAACAGGCCACAGTACATTTTATTACATGATACATTATTCTCTTTTTCGCAGTTTTGGGAAAATGGTGTACACTGACACTTAAGTAAAATGCTAATCCGTGTGCATGCATAGAACTTTATTGCAGGTTTCCTAATACAAACTACTCTATCAATAATGTATTGGACTGAGTGTAATGGAGCTGCTTGTCTTTTATTGTTAGCCAAAATTAGCAGCAATGGCTTTGTGTACATGGTAGCTCCAAACAGTGACAAGCTTTGAGAGCACTTGCCTGCTAAAGGCAAAGGATCTGAGTTTAAGTCTCAGTTTTAATCTGCCAGGAAGTTTCACATCAGCACACATTCCACTGCAGAGTGAAAATTTCATTCTGTAAACATCCCCCACGCTGTGACAAGCCATGTCTTTGCTATATCCTTTCTTCCAGCATTGCAGGACAGCTTCTCTGAAGTTTGGATGGTAGGAGATGAGGTACTGGAGGAAGTAAAGCTGTGAGGATGGGTCATGAGTCATGCTTAGGTGGCTCAGTTGGTAGAGCACTTTCCCACAGAAGGCAAAGGTACTGAGATAGAGTCTCAGTACAGCACATAGTTTTAAATCTGTGTACACTTTACTGCAGAGAGAAAATTTCATTCTGGAAGCTTTGAGAGGTTGTGTGTTTGGGTGGGAAGGAGTGTTTTACGACTGTGGAACATGTATTGTGATTATTTGGTTTATGAGCACAGAATAGAACTACTGAAACCAATAAGTTATTGGAGGTAATTTGTCACACTTTTTGTGGATTTTAGAAGCAGAGTGTTAACGACTTTGCAATACAAATATTCCGAATGAATCTCTGAGATTGTATTTACAAGATGACTTGAAGTTCCCTTGATACCATTCAGTAGCAGCAGACCACTTCTCTGGCAGGCCAAATATTTGACAAGTCTCCTTACACATCAGTGTAGCAACTGTGAGGAGAGAAACCTCAAATTGCCAAATTTTTCTATATGTGCTTAATTTTACTGGCTGTGCTCTGGATCTTCCAAGCTCTGACTGGGAAAAATGCTACTCAGAGAGCACAACTCCCCTTCCCTGCTCTATGTTTTACTCGGGCAACCATTGCTTCCATTTCTGCTATACCCCTTGGAAAAAGTCATGCCTCACTATTCGTATCTCTCTCCCGTGCCAGTGAGGCAGCTTCCTTTTAGCTCTCTGTCACTCTGGACAGTGGTTCATCTTGATGTTTTTCAAAGGTCTTAAATCCCTAAACAAAATTTTTGTAAGAGTTATGTGTTTGGTGGCATTTAAAAGGCCTAGCTGGGAGTTCACCTGTAAGACAGCAATCTCTGGCACACAACCCAAAGCCAGATTTTCTGCATTTGGCAGTCAATTGCATCTTTCACAAACATTACTTCTCACTCCAACACGTAAAATATTTGTGTGAGTGAACAATGCAGAATGTCTTGACTCTTGTCCATCCACACGGTGGTGCCATTAGGGATCACAAAGACACTTACTGGGCCAGGCTGCCACAGTGAAAGTTTCCCCTCACCGCCGCTTTCCAGACGAGCTCAGCCAGATCCCCTTATTCCCAGCTATTGTACAAATCTGTTTTAAATTACTCTCTAAACTGACTATCACTCAGACATTTAATATCAATACCATGCTTCATTCGTAATTAATTGCACGGCTCAAGGTGGACCTCTACTATGAACTCACAAGAACTTGTGTATGTTGTATGACAGTGTTGAAAAGTAGTCCTGTAACGATTATAATAGCTTCATAGTTAGGTCTACATCATTTTATGGCCACAGAAAGAAAGTTCCTGTTTCAATTGAAATTTTAGCTTGGAATGTGAAATATTTTAAAATGTTGTGTAAATGCCCCATTCCATCACACGAGTCAGTTTAGGTGGTTGTTGGTCACAGTTTGGAAGAGTCCATTCAGGATAGCAGACAGCTGGTCATACGTTGTACCATGCACGAATAGAGTGTAAGGAGATTTGCTAGCTGATTCTCAAAGGAATGAAATATATGGTGGGAACTTGGTATCAGGATGACATACAAATGTACTAGCATATGGTTTAAGTTAAGTGATTAATAGCATACTGTTATTGGAAGCAAACACAAAATTTTGACCACGATATTCTTACTCCTCACATCAAGCTATGATGAAGTGGGCAAAGTTCTGTTGAAAGATGTAGCCAATTTTCACAAAGCCTGTAAATGTTGGTAAGTGAAGTATTCATTTGTTAGTGAGCAATGTAGTCAAATACATTGGGACTGTAATAAAAAACTATGGTTGTGGGATTAGACATGTCTGTTATCCAGCTTGGCAGCAAAATTCTGAGCCCTGTAAGAAACCACGTGTGATTTTAACCGACGCACATCTCGATGAAACATTGTGAGTGAAGCTCTCTGTACTGTGCTGTGTGGGCAAGGTTCAATAAGGGTGCACGCAGTCCTTGTAAGGCCAACTGAGGAGCTACTCGACTGAGAAGTAGCATCGCCGTTGCCAAAAACTGGCAAGGTCCGGGACAGAGGTGTGCTGACCACGTGCCCCTCCAATTAATTTGGTTAGCTGAGGATGACACAGTTGTCAGTCATCACTGTTGAGATGTCCGATGCCTCTTTGCATAGATCTTCTTTTGGGGGGGTTCTAGTCATGGCTGAAAAGTACTGATTGTTATTTAAATTTTTTTTTTATGGAAGAGTAAAATATATGATTATTAAGCTGTTGTTATAAAAGTGTGCTTGTAGTCCATCATATGTACAAAGACTCTCTAAAAGAAGGAGGCTAAAAGACTGACAGTATGCACAGGTTCCTAATATATCTAAACTTCAGCTAATGCTCAGTATTGCTGTATTATTCAGCTTTTCCATAAATTCACAATGGGGCACTGACTGGCTTGTAAATAAAGTTCAAAATTTCATAACGACAAAAATAAATATAGATCAACCCAGAGCACAATCTTTTTTAAATCTTGTCTTGACAAGAAACAAGTAAAGCTGAGTTACACACTGGTTCCAGATGTGGACAACAGCTAGTTATGTCTTTAGATTTTTCTGTTTTCTTCATAGATTAATTCTTAAATTCCATGAGTTTACACCTCTTAAATACAAGAAGTCTCACATTTTTGTAACTTTAAAGTGGAAATTCAGGCAGTGTGTAGCACAGTCGTCATTTCTCTTGAACGACTAACTACACTGCTAGGTTAGGCATGTGGAGGCTGGCTGTCCAGCCACGCCCACTCGTCTGTGTGTCACTCCTCCGACGGCATCTGAGTGAGCTCACCGGAGGAGGGGTTCACAAGTGTTGGACACATTAGGGAAATATTGTTCAGAGCCAGAAAGATAGCCAATATGCACTCAGTAGGTCTGTCAGGGAGCCTCATCCGAGATGGGGCATCTTTGCCTGTGGCTATCGAGCTTGCAGGGTGCAGTCATCTCCGAGGAGTGGCATCAGTTCTGACAGTGCCTTTTGCGAGGGTTCCGAGGTCATCCTCAGTTCATTCAGATGACTGGTGGAGGCTGCTGGCCTCTCATATGGAGTGCAAGAACAGCTCACTATTTGCAGCACAGTTTCCAGAGTTGACTGGGGTCCTAAGGTCTGGAGCCGAGTGGACAATCTCGGCCAGAGGCTTTGTTGAGTCTGACAGTCTTGGCTGGACCTCCATTATTGGGTGGATAATTGTAGGACTCTCCTAGACAGGTCAGGGTACACTACACAAAGGAAGCAGCTAATCAGTTAGGTAAGTACTTGCGGGGTGCACATGGTGGTTTTTAGCCTACATGGTAGTCTGAGATACTCTGATGAACACAAAGCAGTTGACATACAGATAACAAAATCAGACAGCATTCAGAGTGAAGACACTTTGACAAATTTTATCAGTTAACTGTTGTAGTTTTTGCAACAAAATTCCCAAACTTATTTATTTATAGCTTATTTACCCTGACTAGATTAGATGCTTCAGGCGCTAACTTACACATGACCAGGAACAATATTACACAG
The DNA here is from genome assembly GCF_023897955.1 of Schistocerca gregaria. Classification (NCBI taxonomy): domain Eukaryota; kingdom Metazoa; phylum Arthropoda; class Insecta; order Orthoptera; family Acrididae; genus Schistocerca; species Schistocerca gregaria. The sequence goes on from NW_026061768.1 coordinate 1,265,720, forward strand.
AAAACAAAATAATAATAACACTAACATTAATAATGTATGATAATAATACAATAAGACACAACAATCTCAATGCTAATAATTTGGATTATTAATGAAAAGTACATCCCCCACCCCAAGAAACATGGACCTTGCCATTGGTGTGGAGGCTTGCGTGCCTCAGCGATACAGATAGCCGTACTGTAGGAGCAACCACAACGGAGGGGTATCTGTTGAGAGGCCCGACAAACGTGTGGTTCCTGAAGAGGGGCAGCAGCCTTTTCAGTAGTTGCAGGAGCAACAGTCTGGATGATTGAATGATCTGGCCTTGAAACACTAATCAAAATGGCCCTGCTGTGCTGGAACTGCGAACAGTTGAAAGCAAGGGGAAACTACAGCCATAATTTTTCCTGAGGGCATGCAGCTTTACTGTATGGTTAAATGATGGTGTCTTTTACCCAAGAATAGTCCCCCATTATAATCTCCAGGAGGGGCCTACTCGAGGATGTCATTATCAGGAGAAAGAAAACTGGCATTCTACGGATCGCAGCGTGTAATGTCAGATCCCTTAATCGGGCAGGTATGTAAGAAAATTTAAAATGAGAAATGGATAGGTTAAAGTTAGATGGCAAGAGGAACAAGACTTTTGGTGAGTTGAATACAGGGTTATAAACACAAAATCAAATAGGGGTAATGCAGGAGTAGGTTTAATAATGAATAGTAAAATAGGAATGCGGATAAGCTACTACAAACAGCATAGTGAACGCTACTACAGTAGTACAAGTTTATATGCCAACTAGCTCTGCACATGATGAAGAAATTGATAAAATGTATGATGAGGTAAAAGAAATTATTCAGGTAGTGAAGGGAGACGAAAATTTAATAGTCATGGGTGAATGGAATTCGGTAGGGAGGAAAGGAAACATTGTAAGACATTTCCAGGGGCAGATGTGGACTCTGACCCCAATCTATTGGTTAGGACCTGTAGATTAAAACTGAAGAAACTGCAAAAAGGTGGGAATTTAAGGAGATGGGACCTGGATAAACTGAAAGAACCAGAGGTTGTACAGAGTTTCAGGGAGAACATAAGGGAACAATTGACACCAATGGGGGAAGGAAATACAGTAGAAGAAGAATGGGTAGCATTGAGGGATGAAACAGTAAAGGCAGCAGAAGATCAAATATGTAAAAAGAAGAGGTCTAGTAGAAACCGTTGGGTAACAGAAGAAATATTGAATTTAATTGATGAAAGGAAAAAACATAAAAATGCAGGCAAAAAGGAATACAAACGTCTCAAAAATGTGATTGACAGGAAGTGCGAGATGGCTAGAGGACAAATGTAAGGCTGTAGGGGCTGATCTCGCTAGGGGTAAGATAGATACTGCCTACAGGAAAATTTGAGAGACCTTTGAAGAAAAGAGGACCACTTGTATGATCATCAAGAGCTCAGATGGAAACCCAGTTCTAAGCAAAGAAGGGAAAGCAGAAAGGTGGAAGGAGTATATAGAGGGTCTATACAAGGCCAATATTATGGAAATGGAAGAGAACGTAGATGAAAATGAAGTGGGAGATATGATACTGTGTGAAGAGTTTGACAGAGCACTGAAAGACCTGAGTCGAACCAAGACCCCAGGAGTAGACAACATTACATTAGAACTACTGACGGCCTTGGGAGAGCAAGTCCTGACAAAACTCTACCATCTGGTGAGACAGGCGGAATACCCTCAGACCTCAAGAAGAGTATAATAATTCCAATCCCAAAGAGAGCAAGCATTGACGGATGAGAAAATTACCAAACTATCAGTTTAATAAGTCACTGCTGCAAAATACTAATGTGAATTCTTTACAGACAAATGGAAAAACTAGTTGAAGCAGACCTTGGGGAAGGTCAGTTTGGATTCCGTAGAAATATTGGAACACGTGAGGCAATACTGACAGTCTGTGGAGATTTCAATTTGAATTTTCAGTTGTCCACTATCTGTAACTCATATGCAAATAATTTATTAAATTCATTTGGTCTTTATATTACAACCACTGAAATAACAAGGCTTCATTATAAAGGTGCTGGTACATGTATTGACAATATATTTGTGTCAAATGAGTTAGTGCATCTGAAGTCAGACGTAATTAAGACCTGGGTATCTGGCCACTGACTCAGTGCACATGGCAGGAAAGAGTGTATGTGTGGTCAATTATGATAATCTAAATATGTTTAAGTCTAATATTGATAAAAGTTATTGGTTGCAAGTTTATCGAGAACATGCAATAGGTAGAAAGGTGGAAGAACTCATATCTACTCTTTCTGTGTATGCTAAGATGTCGTTTCCCATTAAGGTACCAAATAATAAAAAGGCACTAAGAGTAAATAAGGTCAAGGGTGAAAAGGTGTTGGAGATCAAGAGGGAGTGTGATCAATATTATGCCTGTATAGAAGTACAGGTTCTCAAGTATTTAAAGACATGCTCACAGTGAAAAAGGAAAGATTAAGACAGGCCTTAAAGGAAGCTAGGTGTATGAAAAAATGAAGATATAATACTAACATCAGAAAATAATATCATTAACAGTCAATGCAACAGGAAAATGACTTCACAGGCTGAAGGCAGCAATCTGAATGCTGCACAGTTAAATACATCCTTCACTGAGAAGGTGATTGGCACTTACAATATAGTCACTGACCATAAATACTGCCTGAGAAACACCACAAAACCTGGAAGTACATTTAGCTTTAAATTTGTCAAGGTACAGGATGTTACCTATATACTGAGGAAAATGAAGAACAGTTTTACTGATGACGTTTATGGTTTAAGTTCAGCCATGTTAAATGTGATTCAGTTCAGCTGCCAGAATTGATAACACATGTAGTAAATACATGTATTTTGGAGGCTCAGTTCCCCAGGGCAGTAAAGTCACTCGAAAACACAAAAAAGGCAGCCTCCAAAGTTGTGATAATTTTAGGCCTGTTTCAATTGTGCCAGTCTTGTCTAAAGTGATAGAAGCTATATTAAATAGTAAAATACTTTGAAGGAAACTATATCTTCAGTGATAGACAATTTGGCTTCAGATCAGGGTTAGGAACTGTTAAATCTGCCTTATCACTTTTAACACAGTGTGTGAAGCAACTAGAACGCAAGCTCATGGTTCAGAATAAACTCTGTGATTTATGAAAAGCTTTTGACACTGTGTCTCATGAAATCTCATTGAACAAAGTGCAATTCTATGGCTTTACAGGAAGTGCTCGGGAATTGATAAAATCTTATCTAAGTAATAGAGTGCAGAAGGTGGTTTTTAATGGTACAGAATCAGATTACTTACATGTGGGCATGTTCTGTACTTGGCCCAATTCTATTTATTATTTATATAAATGACTTATCATGTAACATAGTTGGGCCATCAGCTAGGAGTTACTTATTTGCAGATGATCTTGCAGTCTGTATAACTGCAGAAACAGCACAGAAGGTCAAATATTAAGCAGACCAGTGCACTGTCAAAGTTGAAAACTGGTGTAAAGCTAATTCCCTTTGTGTCAAAAAAAAATCAAGACCTGTATGTATCGTGGAATAATAACACTGAACTTGAGCAGAGCTCAAATGCTGTTGATTTCCTAGGAATCTCAATTGATTCAAAAAGGTGGGAAGCAGCATTAGCAAAGGAATATTTTCTCCAAGGAAGCTGTGTCTTTGTCTAAATGTGCCAGTACTTAAAGCAAAAGAAACCACAGTCACATTTACTGTGGGGACATCAAAGCAAGGCAGCTAATGTCTTCAAACTACAAAATAAGGCAATAAGACTGATATGTAGCTTGGCACCCAGAGCTCACTGTAGACCAAGCTTTAAAAAATTACAGATTATGACCCTGCTGTCAATATTTATACCATAGTGTGTAATGCATACCAAGGAAATCTATCCGAAGTATCAACAGTATGACATGCGGCATAATTATAACACAAGAAACAAGCAAGACCTAGTTTCTTTCTGATGTAACTATAAGAAAACACAAAAGTGCTCTTTATACAAGCCCATAAAATTTTTTAATGCCATACCCCAACATATCACAGATCTTCCAATAAAAAAAAAGTAAAAGAATTTCTTCTTGAACTCAACATTTATGAAACGGATGAATTTTGAAGGGAGGCAAAGAATATGGTATGACCACACTTTGTGATCAGTTTTTACATGCTTCTATATATGAGTAAGTCTGTAATTGGCTAAATTTACTATGCAATATCAATTTGTACCAGAAGTTTCTCTGTTTTGTAATGCCTCTGAGGTCTCTACAACAATAAAAATCAATCAATTGTAGACTTCCTTGAGAGTTTCATTTGCTTTCTCTTAGAGGAGTTCTCTTGTTTTCTCACTGACTATAATATTGCTGTCATCAGTGAAAAGAATTTTTTCACCATGAGTAACACTACTGGGAAAGTCATTGATGTACATCAGGAATACTATTGGTCCTCATTTGATACCTTGCGGAAACCCCATATTAATGTATTTTTCGCCGGCCGTGGTGGCCGAGCAGTTCAGTCCAGAACCGCACGACTGCTACGGTCGCAGGTTGAAATCCTGCCTCGGGCATGGATGTGTGTAATGTGCTTACATTTGTGTCGGGTAAGTGTTTTACTAAATGTTAAGCTCTATTTGAAGTATGTGTTATCACTATTCTTTGTACCCTATCTGCTAGGTATGATCAAAACCAGTCCTTAGCTACCACTCTTTCTCCTAATGCTTCTAATTGATTTAATTGAATCTTGTGGTCGACTGCATCAAAGGGCTTAGAAAGATCATAAAGGAACCCTCTGACAGACTCTTCTTTATCAAGAGCATCAAGTACAACTTTTGTGCATTCTACGACAGCTGACTCCATATTTTTGCCACATCACAAACAAAACTGTGATTCACTTAAAAGATTGTACTTATTCAGGTAATTCATTAATCTGTTTTTCATAATTGCTTCTATTATTTTTGAGAATGGTGACAGCTTGTAATTTTCTGCATTACCTTTCTTAAACAAAGGCACAACTCTTGCCTGTTTTAACTGCTGTGGAAATGTCCCTGGTGTACAGGATTAATTTATTATGTGTGTTAAGGGACCTTGTACAACCTCTATGCATTGTTTTAGTACACGAATTGGTACTTCATTTAAGCCTACTGACTTTGTTCGAAAACTAAAGTTTTACTGGCTTCATTATCTGTGATTTGAAGTAACATCATTGTATTTAGTGCAACATTTTTTTACAGGGGTTATATTTGTTTTGGGGAATTCTTGCCGTAACTTCCCTAAAATACTTGAAAAATGCTCATTTACATACTTTGATAAGTGTTGTGGCTTATTTATTACCTTATCCTCCTCCCTTAGGAATATGTTATTCTGTCTGTCTTTCTTTGCCTCTCCCTGTTCCCGTTCCCGTTTTTATAACATCCCAGACTGCTTTGCTTTTATTCCCTGCATTATATATTACTGTGTCATTAAACGATTTTGTTGCAGCTATCAGCACCTTCCTATGGATCATTGTGACTCTTTTCCATGGAAGTGAGGTATTTAATTGTTTGGGAGGACTTCTTAGTACCTGCTGTTATCCATCTACTTTTGTGTGACGTTGATACAGACATGCATACTTTTGGAAATGCCTTTTCAAAGTTCAATTTAAATAATGTGGATTCTTATTCACATTGGTTTCCCTATACACTTCATCCCAGCGTTGTTTTTTTTTTTTTTTTTTTGCTAGTTCCTTTGAAAAATCTTTTATTTTCATTTCCAATGGATGTCATTTGTAGGCTTGTAGTTTATGGGATGATTTCATGTCTCATATTACTGTTGTTGTTTGACAGAGATGGTCTGATAATCCGAGATCTTTTACAGCTACATCACATTTTTCCCTGCCCATATTTGTGGCAACATGGTAAATTACTGATGAAGTCATTGTAGCAATCCTTGTTGCACTATTGACCAATAGGGAGAGGCCAAAACTTTGAAGTATATTTATGAAGGTGCTGCTGGATTCATTTATGATATTCATGTTGATTTTAATGTCCCCACACAGAATTGTGCTGAGCTTTGTACTTGAGACTTTATATACATATTCTGTTAATTTATTGAAAAACAGTGTCCACACTATCTCTGGGAGATCCATACAAACACAAAATTATTAATATCTTGGTGATATCAAGCCCTGTTAATTCAAACTGCTGGAGACACTCTTTAGGCAGGGGAACCTGTTGTCTGGATTTATCCTAAAAAAGACCTACTTCTCATATTGATGACAACAGGTATTTGACCATGTGTGGCCTGAGATCCACCCCCTATACTTTCACGAATCAGCTGTACCAATCTTCCTTTGCCAGTCCTGTTTAGGTATAGGCCACACCCAGTGAAACCCCATCTGTCGATAGTCCCGACGGGCATGTCAGCAAAGTTGGCTTCCCTAACCCCAAATTGATTCGCCTCACATCTCCATCAAGGTTTGGCCAATCGTGACACCGGAACAGCTCAACAAAGTGTACTGCCACAAGTCAGGGAAGCTATCTTGCCCAGGTCACCACCTATGTCATGTGCCCTATCCCTGTGCAAACTGTTTCCTGCCCCAGCCACTATCACTACATGGTCTTCTTTTGTAAAGACCTTAAGTCCTCTATCACATGACTTAGCCCTGCATTTGGCTGGAACATACTGGTGGCCTGGTATGTTGCCCCTAAACATTCCTGTAACTCGGGGCCTACAACTCACCCATGCCTAATACCTAGCAGCAGCACTTTCTTCTTCCTAACATTTTGTATATTTCTAAGCTTCTTGGCCTCAGTTGAAGTGTGCTGCACATTTCTTGCTCCGTGTTCTACCAGAGGCTCTGGCAGTGGTAGACACACAGTTTTATCATCAACGCCAAAAACATCAGATCATGTTCTCTTTCTTCCTACCCTCCTACAAGCTGCCAGTTCACAACCACCCTCCTCCTCCCTATCTCTCTTGATCCTTAGCAGTTCCTTCCTTGCTTCCTTCAACTGTGCCACAAGGGCACAGATTTTCCTTTCCTGTTCCCCAACCAAAATGTTCCTACTGCATACTCTGCAGTTCCAGGAGAGAGCCTCTTCTGTTCTCCCAAGATTCTCCCCCCACCTCTCCCTCCCCCAGTGAAAATATTTCCTACAAGGTTAGCAACAAATCCCTCTACTCACAATGCTATAACAGCTTCCACATTTCCCACTCATGATCAGTTTCAAAAGAATAATTAAGTTTTAAATTTGTCCAGGACACGAGATTGGCTATATGTATGCAAAAATGACATGGAGGTCTTACATGCCATTGTTGTTGTTTTTGTACTGATTTAGAGATACAATGACAAGAGAGTGAATTAGTAATTACTTTGCTTTTAGAGAATTTACTTTAGTGTTTGGTCAGGTTTTAAATTTATGCCTAGATCGCCTCTAACTAGTGAACAATATGAAATGTGTTAGTTAAATACAATTTAAAAAACTTTTAATTATACTTTTATAGTAACAATAGGCACTGATGAAACTAGTAGCTGCCTTTCTTAAACGAATTTTCCGCTATCAGGAAAATTTGAATAGAATTTTTTGTGTTTTGGAATGCAAAATTTCGCATTATGTCACAATTATCGTGACTTCAGATTACACAAAGTTTTTTTTTTTTTTCCTCAAGAATAATCTCTATGGGGACGCAAATATTCAGTTTTGTGACAAGAATGGACACTACAGCAAATATACAGAACAAAGGAAATTTAAATTTGACACTATTTCCTCTCAAATAAGTTCTTTTAGTGGACGAAGAAAACACCTGTGATCTCACTCGCTGGACATCTTGTCTTCCTGTTTGTTTACTTACTGGGCGTGAAGGGTAAGCTTTTGGCTTAAAAAAGGTAGCTGGAGATTCCACACAGCACACCAGGTATGAGATTAATTATGTAATATGCACTATACTGAAATGCCTTGTGAGACGTCTATAAATTCAAATATGCTCAATGTTACTTTCCTGTTTCAGTACACAATGCCAGCATTCTGATTTAGTGTTTACTTATAGGACCTGTCACTGGGTGTGAGGGATAAGCTTTTGGCATACCATGGCAGCAAGAGCATCCAAACAGCACACCATATATGCAACTGATTGTGTGTAAGCACAATACTGAAATGCCTTGTGAGTCATCCCTATATTCATATGCCCAATGTTGCTTTCCTCTTCCGATACACAATGCCTTACAGGACTGTCAGTAAATGAGTGTGTTGGAGGCCAGCTCTGTCCATCACTGTGGCTGTCGGATAGAGAGACCAACAGCTATGCAGGGGCTCCAGGTGCAATTCCTGGCCAATTTGAGAATTTATCCTCTCAGAGTTTGGGTGTTGTGTTGTGCTTATCACCATTTTACCATTTCTTTAGATGCAAAAGTAAGCAGTATCAACTGATGTAGACTTGCAGTAGGCAGCCGATTTCTCCTGCATACGATCTCCCGGCCAGAAATGCCATACTGTCATTTCATTTCACGCTAGGTATGAAACTGATTCTCTGATATGCACATTATTGAATTGTGAGTCATCTCTTAATTTGTATATGCTCAGTCGGTTTAATATTAATTTGCAGGGCTCTAGAGTAAGCAGTGTGTAGTTGTGTGCACTATGGTGAGTTGTCCTGTCACCTAGCATGGCAATACAACATGCGACTGCAACAGTGCCAACAGCACTGGGTAGTGTTGTCTACTTCACTGCATGAGAAATAGAGCTGTCACAATGGCCAGTCTGACCTCAGTACTACATGTTTGCATGTTGGCCAGTGGATACTTGGAGCAAATCCAGTAATACTCACATATGAAGATTCGTTTATCTTTAACATCACAGAATCATGTTTCTATATCTGCTCCATCCCCATTCCCCAGTGGAAGGGGGGTAACAATTATTTTGTGCACATGAGTCTGCTAGTAATTGGATCCTTTCTACTTTTCAAAACTGCATTAACTTTGCCGTGCTCATCCATCCCTGTCCTCAATCCTTTCCCTTGCTTACATTGGCCTGGCTATCTTTTTTTTTGTTGATATCCCTTACAGTATTGTTCCTCTTGCTTTACAATTCCCTTTTTGGAAATTTTGGTCCCTCTTTGGGGATTGAACTACTCTAAATTTTGTCTCCATGGTGTGAGCCAGCTGTGGAACAACACCATACATGAAGTCTTTGGCATGTGGGCTTACCACCTCTTCCATTTTTTACCGGAAGCCATTGCCCTTTTTGTGCTGTACAGCTAGCACAGTAGTCATTTCGTGTGCTTGGGGTGTTATGTACTCTTTTGATGGAGTCCTCTGAAAACAGGGATGACAGTTCTGATACACGAGCTGCTACCTCCCTGTGTATGCCTAGGAGTAGTGGCTTGTCATTCTGAAGCATTGGAACTCCCAGCAACAGCCCCTATGGCATTGGCCCTTGGTGTGGCTGAGTAGTGCACAAGGGGAGAGCCCCTGATTGGTTTTGGTGCTATTAGGGTCTACACTTTGTGTATCAAACGTATCAGACTTAAAAAACCGGCCGTCTTTGGCGGACCTTTAGTCAGGAACGACTTTTCAACTTACAAATATCCCCTCATGGGAGGAGGGTCAGACTCGCTTGCTTGGGGTCAAATCTTTTCCCCATTACCTGGTCTGCATCAAGACTGACAAGGACACCTTCCCACCATGAACCCATTATTTTGGTAGAAACTATCAAAGACAAGTTTGGCAAACCATTACTCCTCACTAGCCTTTGAATATGCTTCAGGGTGTCTTTTTCATAGAGACCTCATCTTCCAAACTGGTGAAGCGTGGGCCAGTCTGGAGTGGCAAGGCATTCATTTTGTTCATCATATTCAGAAAGGCACTAAGGACAACCACACTGATAATGACCACTTTATTCTGGTCTTTGAAGTGGATACCCCCAAGACAAGGTCAAGGTTATGGCTTATCACTGTGCACTGTGATGTATGTCCTGCCACTGCTAAAATGTTTTTGGTGTTTATGATTTGTACACATGTATTAATCCTGTATGCAATGAATGAGGATGCCCAGGTGTGCCTTTGTTCTACTGACCACGTGTATTCATTGTCACAACTGTCGCTGGTTTGTAAGAAGGAAAGAATATATTGGGGTTTACGATCAGCTTCGCCTTGTGTCTACAAAAATCTACTATTGACTCTGTTACATCCTTTCCCCCACCTTATCCCAGTGATGCCTCACTCTTCTCTCCCTCTCCCTCTCCCCTCAACTTACATCTCCCCTCCAACTGTTGCTCCTTTCATCCACCAGAGAAGTGCCTCTTCTCTGGTGTCTGCTGCCATTAGGGCCTCCTCTCAGTCCAAGAGTCTGCTGGTACACATTGGCCATGGAACCGTCAGCTCTAGCATCCCCAAGGTTGCCTGGTCTCTCTTTATAGAACTAGCAGAAGCCTCTCTCCCCCCTTACCTCTCTGGCATCTAGCGTGTGTCCTCCTCTACTTATGAAAGACAAGAAGGGACATAAGTCCTGGGATGAGGACACTCCATTGCTGAGGAGCATGGCATTCCATAGGGTTCAGTGAAGTATCCTTTTCCTCATCACTATTAAAGGACTTGTGACCTCCGTCAAACTGTTGGTCACCCCTGCTCTGCATGTGGATGACTTCTGTGTTAAATAACTCAAACACTTGGTGGCTTTTGTGAAGTGACAGTTCCAGGGTGCCATGTGGTATGCTTCTGCATGGACCTTCTCACACAGTTTTCAGTTTTCTCCTCTTAAATTGTGGGTGGTGCATTTCTGTCACCATATTGTGTACGATACCTACTGGAGCTCTATCTCGAGACCCAATTTCTGATTGTGGTCCACCACTTCCATTTCTTGGGTCGTCTTATGACATTTACTTGTGTGTGTGTGTGTGTGTGTGGGGAGGGGGGGGGGGGTGGCATGGTAGCCAAATTTAGGGCTCAGTTGCTCCTTCCATACTGATCCTCTTGGAGCAGGTCCACCATTGTGGTATCTGTCTGATCATCAGTACCTTTTGCACTAACCGTATTGTTTCCTGGTTGAAGCTGGGATTGTACCCCACTCACTGCCCTTCTGGTTCAACAGTCTAAGCTTCTTGTTTCCTATGCCATCACCATCTTCTCTTTCCCCACACATCCCTTATATTTTATACTTTAGCAGCAGGAAATTGCTCACTCTTCAGGTGAGTTTAACAGTTGGGCTCCAGCTTGCAGTCCTTTGCCATGATTTTTATCTTCCCTCTTTGTCCTGTTCCCCATTCCCTCCAAAAACCTCCTCCTCCTTGGTTAGTTCCTTGATCCTAGATTCAGAGGGGTCTGTGTTTCATTGTTTGTTCTGCCAGCTCTTATGGGAGTTTCAAGCTGCTGTTGTGTTTTAATGGAATGGCTCTAGGCTCTAAATCTGCTAATTTCAAGGAATGTGCCTTCTGCTGGCAAGTAACACCATCTCTTACCTGCCCCATGTACCATGTGTACTGCATAGCTAATGGCCATTTACCAGGTTCTTTGGTATGTTTAACAGTCCTCGCCCACCCACGTTATGTGCAGACTCGATAACTGCCCTTGAGGCTATCAGACAGTGGTTTTCCCTCCCTCTTCTTGGTCTATGACATCTAAGACCACCTTACCAATCTTGACCATGCTGGTTGTTCAGTTGACTTTCTTTGGGTTCCCACTCATGTGGGTATCCCAGGTAATCAACTGCTGATCCTGTGGCTGGAGGGTGTGCCCCTTTTGTGTGACCTCTCTGGTGCTGGGTTTGCAGCCTCATGTCCAATTCCTTTTTGCTCAGCCTTGAGCTGACTCTTGGAGGCCAACCCCCTGCCTAATAAACTTATTGCGATAAGGGGACTCTTGCCACATGGCCCACTGGGGATCTACCATCCTCTGCGAACTTCGTATTGGTCATACAAGGTTGAATCTAAGCCTCTTACTCCATAATGATCTGTAACCCCCACATTTTATGAGACTCCCCTACCATTTGGCCTTTTGCACTAAACACACTCTTCCATTCTCCATTATCACAGATGGTAGCATACAACCTTACATAGTTACATCTGTCTTTGGTTTTCATCATAAAAGTGGTTTGTTCCCTAGATTTAAGTACCTGAATTCTCTTCCACAATTGAAGGCTTTCATCATTGCTTTCATGCTGGTCAGGTTTTCCTCTCCATTTTGTGCTGTTTCATCACCACCCCCTCTTCTTGTGTCATCCCCCATTGTGTCGCAATCATGGTATGAAGTGGGAACTGGGGTGGGTTAGCAGTCATTCCAGCACCATGTCACACATAGCACCATTGGGGTGTCTTATGATCTCCCCCTTCCTCCCTCCAGTTCTTTAATCTTCCTGCCACCCCAGTGTTCCATCTTCATTTGCCTGTTTTGCTTCGCCATCAAATAGATTGTGCTGTTGGTTTGCTGCTCCCACAGTCTCTGCCACTTTGGATCTTGGGACAAATGATGTCACTGTTTCGTTCCTCTCCTCATTCAGACAATCAATCAACATCTGCAGCCAGCAGGCAAGCAGTGAGACTTGGTATCTGCTCTCTTAGCATCTGTGTCAGGGTGTTACTAGCATTAATGACAAGTTTGAAATTATTACTTGTTTCCAAATAAAAACAGCCACTTTTGTGCCCTGGTAAATTAGAACTACAAAATTATATGCTCAAATTTAGGAAATAATGGCCCGCTAAAAACAGAAAATTCTGGAATATGAGTTATCTGTAACCAAATAACTTTTCAAAAAGGGGATTTTTTTTAAAAAAAGTAAAATTATACTGCAAATTGGAACCTGAAAGGCTTTCAGTTGGGTTATATTGCTAATTTATAATTACTCATTCCTAATTCCAACTGCATGTGTTTGTACTGATACTGAAATTATTATTTATTCACCAAATTTTTTTTTTGGTAAATGAGTTACGTTATCAGGAAAATTGATTGTTCACAATCAGATGTTAGTGTATTCTTTGCTAGAATATGAAAATATTTAATCTGTTTAACAGTTGCACTAGTGTTAACCATCTAGCTAGATCAAAAATAAATATATATTACAAGTTGACGATTGCAACTCACTCTGTTGTCACGTTGGGACAGTTGTCAAATGTGTGGCCATCACCAGCAGTGCGCTGAGCCTCAGTCACAGTCATCACTGCCCAGCACGGCTTGGGAGGGGGCTGACCCAGTGATGCCAGCATTCTAGGCTGCTGGCACAAGCCGCAGCAGTTTCTGGTGATCCCACGTGTCAGCAGAACTGCCGCACCAGAGGCCAGTGAAGAAGGAAGGAATATCGACATCTGACATTCTGTCAACAGTGAGGCCGTCAGAGACAGAGCATAAGCTCTGACTGTTTCAAGGATGGGGGAGAAAATTGGCCTTGGCCTTTCAAAGGAACCATCCCAGAATTTGCCTTGATTGATCTAGGGAAATAATGGAAAACCTAAAACTGGATGGCAGGACACGGAATAAAGCCATCATGTTCCTGAATGTGAGATCAACACACTAGCTAATGTGGTGTAAACCTTCATCCAGAAGTGTTCACAGTTTCTTCTGTATCAGGAACTGCCATGAGTATGCAGCTTGAGGAATTTGTTTTCTTTGCTCAAAACAGTCTCTTGTGACTCCTTTGTGGGCTATTGAAAGAGACGCCACTACTGGCATGAACAGCACCTACACTAGCCTTCAGTGAAGTTACCATTTTCTTGGCCAGCTAAACTTCAGTAACTGAAATACCAGAAACAATTTCTGCCAGTACCTCTGTGTCACAGGAACAAACTGGCTTCAGAATTTTCCTCTCCAACATTCATAAGTAGTACATCTGGTAATTCAGAAATTTCAAACGGTTTTTCTTCTATACTCTCTACTTCATAAACATTATGTATATGCTTGCACGTATTTAACTTAATGCTATAACCAATACATGCATCGTAATATCTATTAATTCTTACTTTACAGTCAGTGCACACTAATTTGGAGTTACAGTGGATAATATTTTCTTCCACAAGGTAAACTTCAAGTGATTTTGTGGCTGGTACTTTCCAACCTCTGCCTACCTTTCTAGTTGAGTCCTTATTCATCAAAATACTGGATTCGTGCTTATGGTGGATGTTTTCATTTTACTTGTTAGTTTTGCTTTCACAATGACAATGAGTCTGTCAAACAGATTTGCTGTTACAAGCAACGTGAATGCAAGTACACCTTTATCCAAATGTTTCACCTGCTTTGCATTACCATGTAGAGTAAGTGGTGGTAATATGCACCCCCCCCCCCTTAATATCTTAATAATATTTAGCTGAACTCTAGTGGTGTATTAACATACCATTATTGGTTAATACTTAGATGCAACCTACTAAGTATTGGCAACAGTTTCAAATAGATTAAAAGTATGGTATTATTGCATTTTTAAGCTGTCTACACTAGTTTACAAGGTGTATGTGACTGTAATGTGGACCCCAGGGTCCATATTATAAGCAGACCGCAAAATGTTTTTATTTCTGTTTTCAGATGCCTAGGACTAATCTGGCACCTAAATGAACCCGTAAAAGGCAGGTGTGGGATAAAAACAAAATGCGAGAGGCAGTGTCTGCTCTTGTAGTAAAACTCATGGGAGTTAAAAAAGCAAACATTGCGCTGTCCCAAAAACAACTCTGTGCCAGTATGTGTATGAGGCTAATACCTGACAGATGTTGAAACTAAAAAGTTTGGAAGAAAACCAGCTGCCCTAGAAAGAGAACTAGTGGTTTACATACACTATATGGAGGCCAAATTCTATGCTTTTACTAGTATGGATGTTAGAAAAATGGCCTACCAACTTGCAGTTGTGAATGGAAGGGCTTGTCTTGGCCATTTTCTTCGACGTCATCAAGATAAGCTTTCGATTAGAAAGCCAACTGGAACATCATATGCTCGAGCAAAACGCTTTTCGCATGAGAGAGTTAACTCATTCTACGACTTGCTATAAGCTGAATTCTGGAAACATAAGTATCCAGAAGATCGTGTATGGAACGTTTAGAAAACAGGCCTTAGTGTAGTTCAGACTGATACTGCAAGCAGAGGTAAACGCCAAATTTGTTCTCTGACTGCTGCTGAGTGTGGGTCTCTAGTAATGGTCGTCTGTTTGCTGAGTGCAGGAGGTTCTTATGTTGCCCTGATGTTCGTATTCCCGAGAATGGATGAGGGGAAAGATCATTGTTTCAACTGATTTGCTGTACAAAAAAGAGTTAGAAGTCATTATTAAAGAAAAGAGAGGAAAAGAACTTTGCCAAAGACCCCCTAGTGAGATAAGCTTCTACATCCTTACATTTGTCCTCTAGCCATCCATGTCTGCTTAGCCATTTTGCGCTTCCTGTCGATCTCATTTTTGAGACGTCTGTGTACCTTGTTGGCTGCTTCATTTATTGCATTTTTATATTTTCTCCCTTCATCAATTAAATTCAATATCTCTTCTGTTATCCAAGGATTTCTAATAGCCCTCGTCTTTTTACCTATTTGATCCTCTGCTGCCTTCACTACTTCATCCTTCTACTGTATTTCCTTCCCTTGCCAAAGAAACACACTATATCATAGGATCCAACAAGTTTGCTTTCATGGAGCATCCACTGCCAAATATTCTCGCTGTAGTGAGTCTTAAGTGCACCCATAAATGTACGATCTAGCAGTTGCAGGACTAGAACAATTAGCCTCAATAACTTCGTCATTCTTGGGCGGCAGTTCATAGTTACAATTCGCTGAAACCTGCCAGCTTGATCACCCAACCTGTTGGCGTCGTCTTTTTTACCTGGTGTGCTAGGTGAAGGCAACTCCAATCGTTCAGCTCCAGATACAATAACCTCTTTATCTGACGGCCTCTCAAGTCCGATGTCAGTTTTGTATTCCGGGAGGAAATCTGCATCGGTGAATACGGACTGGTCCGTGGGCCATACTCCAGTAGCTTTCAAACCTTTAATAGCAAATAGCATTGTTGCACTTTTGATGAAAAAAGCGTTGAAATTTGAAAGACCACCGCGGCCTGTACATCCCTCGGTCCATACGCGGAGTCGTTGGAGGGGAGAGGCGACAGGTATATATACCACACCGCCCGCCGGCATAGGACGTCAGTCAACAGGAGTAATCTGATGATGATGGCACGCTACGCCGTGACTGGAACACGATAGTGGGAAAAGGAAGAGAAGGAAACGTAGTAGGTGAATATGGATTGGGGTTAAGAAATGAAAGAGGAAGCTGCCTGGTAGAATTTTGCACACAGCACAACTTAATCGTAGCTAACACTTGGTTTCAGAATCATGAAAGGAGGTTGTATACATGGAAGAACCCTGGAGATACTAAAAGGTATCAGATAGATTATATAATGGTAAGGCAGAGATTAAGGAACCAGGTTTTAAATTGTAAGACATTTCCAGGGGCAAATGTGGACTCTGACCACAATCTATTGGTTATGTCCTGTAGATTAAAACTGCAAACAGGTGGGAATTTAAGGAGATGGGACCTGGATAAAGAGAAGGAACAAGAGGTTGTACAGAGTTTCAGTGAGAGCATAAAGGAACAATTGACAGTAATGGGGGAAAGAAATACAGTAGAAGAAGAATGGGTAGCTTTCAGAGATGAAATAGTGAAGGCAGCAGAGGATCAAGTAGGTAAAAAGACGAGGGCTAGCAGAAATCCTTGGGTAACAGAAAAGATATTGAATCTAACTGATGAAAGGAGAAAATATGAAAATACAGTAAGTGAAGCAGGCAAAAATGAGTACAAACGTCTCAAAAATTAAATCGACAGGAGGTGCAAAATGGCTAAGCAGGGATGGATAGAGGACAAATGAAAGAATGTAAAGGCTTGTCTCACCAGGGGTAAGATAGATACTGCCTACAGCTGCATGCCCGAGAGACCTTCAAGCACATTCATATTATATTAATATCCAGAAAAACTTGAATTTCAGCACAGTCTAACATGTGTTGGACTGTGACGATACGGTAACAACTTTGATACAGCTTTCAGTTTGCGGAACTGGCGGCTGTTTAGGGGAGGCCCTTTGGGCCGGACTTGTTCTGGGTGACATCCTGGCGCTAAGGGCACGTGTCGGTTATGCCATCGGCACCCGGGCTGTTCATTCGAACGTAGAGCTTTGAGAATGCCGAGTTTATATCGTCATAGCATGGAAAACGCACGCTGGGGAGTCTTTCCAAACGTGCAGCGCAATACCAAGCAAGACAGCAAGAAAGTGTGTTCGAACATTGACCAAAGAGATGGAAGAACGCCTTGCACGCTATCTTTCTTCAGTACAGACTCGCCATACACCATACTGGCTTTCAGTTGGTGTTGGTTTCAAGGTATACTCTGTCTGTAAACTCAAGAGCGAGCAGCGCTTTTGGTGGGGGAAGCGGCCTTTTCTGGGAGAACCCTGCCGCTGGCCTACAGGTTGGTTGGTTGGTTTGTGGGGGTTAAAGGGACCAGACTACTTAGGTCATCGGTCCCTTGTTCCACGACCATAACAATACACGAAGAAAAGTCCAACAAGCAATAAACACATAACGGAGACGACAAGGGACGACACAGTACAAGAAAGACATAGACGAAGACCAGAGAAAAGAGATTAAAAGACACACAGAGTGCGACGGTCATTGGCCGACCATGAAAATAAAACTGGAAAGGCCAACAACCAAGGGACACATTAAAACACCACAAACTAAAACCCCAGGCCAAAAGCCACAGTCGACACTAAAAAAAATTAAAAGGGACTCTCATATTGAATGATAAAAACCCCCTGCTCCAATAAAACGGAGAACTAAGTCAGCCATAGTAGAGTCATCGGTTAAAAGAGCAGGGAGTGTATCAGGCAGCGCGAACGTCTGCCTGAGGGCAGTTAAAAGTGGGCAGTCTAGTAAGACGTGTACCACGGTCAGGGCCAAACCGCAGCGTCAGAGAGGCGGGTCGTCACGGCACAAGAGATACGCGTGCGTGAGCCGGGTATGTCCTATGCGGAGACGGCAGAGGACGACAGCGTCCTTGCGAGACCCCCGCATGGAGGAGCGCCACACACTGGTTGTCTCCTTGACTGCCCGAAGTTTGTTGGGAGAGGGCAGGGTGCGCCACTCATCACGCCAAGCAGCAAGGACCTTCTGCCGCAATACGGATCGGACGTCACTCTCTAAAAGACCGATCTCCATGGCCGGGGAACTGACCGCCTGTTTCGCCAGTTCGTCAACCCGCTCGTTACCCGGGATGCCGACGTGACCCGGGGACCAAACAAAGGTGACAGAGCGGCCGCAACGGACGAGAGTATGGAGGGACTCCTGGATGGCCATCACCAGACGGGAACGAGGGAAACACTGGTCAAGAGCTCGTAAACCGCTCAGGGAGTCACTACAGATGACAAAGGACTCACCTGAGCGGGAGCGGAGAAACTCTAGGGCACGATAGATGGCAACCAACTCGGCAGTGTATACACTGGAGCCAGCTGCCAATGACCGTTGCTCACAATAATCCCGTAGAGTGAGAGCGTAACCAGTGTGACCAGAGACCACCGAACCGTCGGTGTAGGCCACCGCCGCGTTCGGAAACTCGGCCAGGAGGGAAAGAAAGCGGCGGCGGAGGGCCTCCGGAGGCACGGAGACCTTCGGACCCTGTGCCAAGTCGAGCCGAAGGCACGGTCGGGGCACACTCCACGGGGGCAGACGGAGATTGGCCCGGAAAACAGGCGGCAGAGGAAAAAAGTCAAGGCCACGGAGAAGGTCCCGGAGGCGAACCGCAATGGGACACCCTGACCGGGGCCGCCTGTCTGGAACATGGACGATCGAGCGCGGGAACAGGAGACGGTAGTTTGGATGCTCTGGCATGCTATAAACGTGCGCGGCATAGGCGGCCAGAAGGCGGTCACGCCGGAACCGCAATGGAGGGACACCAGCCTCCACAAGTATGCTGTCGACGGGGCTTGTCCGGAACGCTCCCGTGGCGAGGCGGATCCCGCAGTGGTGTATGGGATCCAGCAATCGCAATGCTGAAGGCGAGGCAGAACCGTACGCCACACACCCATAATCAAGGCGGGACTGGATCAGCGCTTGATATAGGTGGAGGAGGGTGGACCGGTCGGCACCCCACCTGGTGTGGCTTAAGCAACGGAGAGCGTTTAAGGGCCGCCAGCATGTTTGCTTCAGCTGCCTAATATGGGGCAGCCAAGTCAACCGGGTATCGAACACCAGTCCCAAGAACCGATGCGTCGCGACCACAGCAAGAGGTTCACCGTCAAGGTAAAGGCGCGGCTCAGGGTGAACCGTGCGACGCCGGCAGAAATGCATAACGCAGGTCTTCACGGCCGAAAACTGGAAGCCGTGCGCTACAGCCCATGACTGCGCCTTGCGGATGGCACCTTGCAGCTGCCGTTCAGCAGCGGCGATGCCACTGGAGCTGTAATATAGGCAGAAGTCGTCCGCATATAAAGAAGCCGCGACGGACGACCCCACCGCCTCAACGAGCCCATTGATGGCAATTAAAAACAGGGACACACTGAGGACAGACCCCTGTGGGACCCCGTTCTCCTGGACCCGGGAGGAACTATGCGACGCAGCTACTTGCACGCGGAAGGAACGATACGAAAGAAAATTCTGAATAAAAATCGGGAGCGGGCCCCTAAGGCCCCACCCATGAAGTGTGGCCAGGATGTGATGGCGCCAAGTCGTATCGTACGCCTTCCGCATGTCGAAGAAGACGGCAACCAGATGTTGGCGGCGCGCAAAGGCTGTACGGATGGCAGACTCCAGGGAGACCAGATTATCGACGGCAGAGCGGCCTTTACGGAACCCACCCTGAGACGGAGCCAGAAGGCCCTGAGACTCAAGGAGCCAACTCAACCTCCGGCTCACCATACGTTCCAGCAACTTGCAAGGAACGTTGGTGAGGCTTATGGGGCGATAGCTGTCCACCTCCAGCGGGTTCTTGCCAGGTTTCAATACGGGGAGGACTATGCTTTCCCGCCATTGAGACGGGAAAACACCCTCGACCCAGACGCGATTGAAAAGATCTAGGAGGCGTCGCTGGCAAGGCACTGAGAGGTGTTTCAGCATCTGGCTGTGAATGCGGTCTGGTCCAGGAGCCGTATCAGGGCAAGCAGAAAGTGCGCTCTGGAATTCCCATTCGCTGAAAGGAGCATTGTACGACTCCGCGTGGCGCGTGTGAAAGGAAAGCCTCCGACTTTCCAACCGCTCTTTCCGGGAGCGGAAGGCCAACGGGTAGTTCGTTGACGCGGAACACTGAGCAAAATGCTCTGCTAACCGGTCCGCAATCGTGTCGGAGTCGGTGCACACTGCTCCATTCAGCGAAAGCCCAGGGACAGAGACAGGTGGCCGATAGCCTTGGAGTCGCCGAATCTTGGCCCAAACCTGCGATGCAGAGGTACGGACGCCAATGGTGGAAACATAACGTTCCCAGCACTCCTGCTTCCGTTGACGAATAAGGCGTCGGGCTCGGGCGCGGAACTGTTTAAAAGCAATGAGGGTCTCCAACGACGGGTGCCGCTTATGGCGCTGAAGAGCCCGTCGGCGATCTCGAATCGCCTCTGCGATCTCGGGCGACCACCACGGCACAGTCCTCCGCCGAGGTGACCCGGATGTACAGGGAATCGCAGATGCCGCCGCAGAAACGATGCTGGTGGTGACCGACTGAACCACCGCATCAATCGGATCAGTGGAAGGAGGTGCGATCACTGCGACAGATGTAAATAAGTCCCAATCAGCCTTATTCAGAGCCCATCTGGAGGGGCGTTCAGAAGAGTGACGCTGTGGCAGTGACAGAAAGATGGGGAAATGGTCACTACCACATAAGTCGTCATGGACCCTCCAGTGGATGGATGGTGAAAGTCCGGGGCTGCAAATAGAAAGGTCAATGGCCGAAAACGAGCCATGGACCGCACTAAAGTGGGTCGCCTCTCCCGTGTTTAAAAGGCAGAGGTCAAGCTGTGACAGAAGAGTCTCGACATCTCTGCCCCGGCCAGTAATCGCGGCGCTACCCCACAAGGGGTTATGGGCGTTAAAGTCGCCCAGCAACACAAAGGGAGGCGGCAGTTGTCCTATCAATGCAGCCAACACATGACGAGAGACATCACCATCCGGCGGAAGGTACAAACTGCAGACAGTAATAGGCTGAGGCGTCCACATCCTTACAGCGACAGCCTCTAAGGGTGTATGAAGAGGCACACACTCGCTGTAGATAGACTTAAGGACGTAGACGCAGACTCCACCAGACACCCTCTCATAAGCTGCCCGGTTCTTATAATAACCCCGATACCCTCGTAGGGCAGGGGTCCGCATTGCCGGAAACCACGTTTCCTGGAGGGAAATGCAGAAGAAAGGGTGACTGCTGACGAGTTGGCGGAGCTCAGCAAGGTGGTGGAAAAAACCGCTGCAGTTCCACTGGAGAATCACTTTGTCCATGGGCGAAATAGGCGTGAAGGGACCGAGGAGGCAGATCACGTCACTGGGTCACCTGCTGACACCGATCGAGGACCTGTACAATCGGCGTCCTTGGCGTCTGAGGGTATGGCGAGATCCAGGTCCTCAGCGGACGCCAGGATATCCACCTCATCCTCAGACGCAGAGCCTGTATGGAGCGGTGGGGTGGATGCCACCGCGCGTTCCTTGGCCTTAGAGGCCTTCTTCTTCTTCTTCGTCTTCTCTCTCTGCTCCTTGGGCTTTACTGGCTGGGAGGGCTCCACCAAGTCAGTCTCCGGGACGGAGGAGGAGCGGGAAGCCCTGCGACCAGCCGCTGGCCTGCTTTTCAGCCATTGGCTGACGTCACCCTTCCCAGAGGTGGAAACCTGGGAAGGGAGGGACCCGAGGGATCCCTTGCGAGAGAGAGTCGCCGAAGAAGTCGGACGCTTCTCCGGCTTAGAGTTGGGGACTTGTGTCCCCGATGGTTGGGGGGTCGTTGCTCCTGAGGTAGGTGGTGCAGGAGCAACAGATGGGGAAGTGCCCCCCACCATCAAGGGGGCAGGTGTAGTATTCCGGCTCAGAGTGTTCAGTGGAATCGGTGCAGCAGATGACAAAACTACTGTTTTGGCAGCGGTGGCATAGGAGCTGGTCAGAGCCACAGGATGTAGCCTCTCGTATTTCCGCTTAGCCTCAGTATAGGTCATGCGGTCCAGGGCCTTATATTCCATGATCCTTCGTTCTTTCAGTAGAACCTTGCAGTCTGGCGAGCAAGGGGAATGGTGTTCGCCGCAGTTCACACAGATGGGAGGCGGCGCACATGCAGTATTAGGATGTGAAGGGCGTCCACAATCTCTGCATGTCATGCTGGAAGTACACCGAGATGACATGTGGCCGAACTTCCAGCATTTGAAACACCTCATCGGGGGAGGGATATAGGGCTTCACATCACATCGGTAGACCATCACCTTGACCTTTTCGGGTAGGACGTCACCCTCGAAGGCCAAGATGAAGGCACCGGTGGCTACCTGATTATCCCTCGGACCCCGATGACGCGCCGGACGAAGTGAACACCCCGCCGTTCTAAATTGGGGCGTAGCTCGTCGTCTGACTGCAAGAGTAGGTCCCTATGGAATATAATGCCCTGGACCATGTTGAGACTCTTATGGGGTGTGATCGTGACGGAAACATCCCCCAACTTGTCACAAGCGAGTAACCGCCGTGACTGTGCAGAGGATGCCGTTTTGATCAATACTGCCCCAGAGCGCATTTTGGACAAGCCCTCCACCTCCCCAAACTTGTCCTCCAAGTGCTCGACAAAAAACTGAGGCTTGGTCGCCATAATCGATTCCCCATCGACTCGTGTACAGACTAAATAGCGAGGTGAATAAGGTTCGCTGCCAACCGTAGCCTTTCGTTCCTCCCATGGTGTGGCCAGGGAGGGGAACGATTGTGGATCATATGCCTGGGCGTTGTATTGAGGCCGAGAACGCTTAGAGACTGCTGGCGGCTGGCCGCCAGCAAGAGATGATGTACCACGCTTCATCGCGGGTCATCCGCCCTGATGCCACCTACTCCGACCAAGGGCCCTCGCCACGGGCGCCACCCAGCCTCAGCAACGACCACCTGGCGGGATGGCCATTGCCGGGAGTCCCGATGCCCCAAGGAGACAGGCATCTACTCCTTGGCATACGCGGGGAGTTAACGGCGCAGGCATCAGTAGAGCGATCCCTGTGTTGTCAGGGGGCTACAACCGACAGGGTACATGGCGGCCCCACCACAACGGACTGGCTACCGTGCTGGATTTCAGGTGAAATGTAGTCCATGATCGTCATTGGCGCATAAAGCGACACAGCAGAGCAGACTGCAAAAACCGCACTCAAGAACAAAGCCACGCCCTAGAGATGGTGAGTGGGCGGGACAGCTATGCGACGACGACCAACCAAGCTAGAGATGGTAATAAGCGATGGACACATCGCACCTTGTAAGGCGCCCTTCCCCAATCAGCTCGCTCTTCGGAAGAATTTAGAAGATGGAGGTCAAACCCGGTAGGGGACCATCACATAAGGCCGAAACGTTTGAGACTCCTTTTAGTCGCCTCTTACGACAGGCAGGAATACCGTGGGCCTATTCTTACCCCCGAACCCACAGGGGGGCTGGCCTACAGGGCCTACAGCGGCGTAGATCGGCGTGCAGTGGTGTACAATACGTCGTTTCTGTTCGTGAGATCCTTGTTGCCAGCATCAGTCACTGACATACTTCGGTATCTGGAAGTGCTGGATAACAGCGTTGCATTGCAAGAAAATTGCAGAAGACGAAGAGGAGCTATTTGCGGAGTACATTTCCCCATCATGTTCTAGTTCTGGGTGGAGATTTTAATTTGCCAGATACACCAGGTGACCAAGAAGTCAGTATAAATTTGATAACTGAATAAATCACGGAATAATGTAGATAGGGAGGTACAAATTGACACACATGCTTGGAATGACATGGGATTTGATTAGAACAAAGAAAAATACAAAAGCTCAAAAAATGTCCGACAGGTGGCGCTTCATCAGATCAGAATAGCATGACTAAGCAAAAATGATGTTCTTTACAGGAAATGCTCAATATGTCCACCATCATTCCTCAACAGTAATTGTAAGCGAGGAATAATGTTGTGAAAAGCACTGTAAAGCATGTCCGGAGTATGTGGTGAGGCATTGGCGTTGGATGTTGTCTTTCAGCATCCCTAGAGATGTCGCTCGATCACGATACACTTGCGACTTCAGGTAACCCCAAAGCCAATAATAGCACGGACTGAGGTCTGGGGACCTAGGAGGCCAAGCGTGACGAAAGTGGCGGCTGAGCACACGATCATCACCAAACGACGCGCATATGAGATCTATCAGACATTTTGTGAATTTGTTTTTTCTAATAAATCCCCATGTCATTCCAAGCATGTGTCTCAATTTTTACCTCTCTATCTACATTATTCCATGGTTTATCACTTTTTCCAATTTATACTGACTTTTTGATCACCCGTTAGACTGGGAGACTCAAACGTTTATAACGGGTGGCAGGGACAAAGAATCCAGTGAAATTTTTTTAAAGTGCTTTATCTGAAAAACTACCTTGAGCAGTTAAACAGAGAACCGACTCGTGGCGATAACATATTGGACCTTCTGGCGACAAACAGACCCGAAACAGTTAGCGCAGAACACGGAATCAGCGATCATAAAGCGGTTACTGCATCACTGATTACAGCCGTAAGTAGAAATATTAAAGAAGGTAGGAAGATTTTTCTGTTTAGCAAAAGTGACAAAAAGCAGATTACAGAGTACCTGACGGCTCAACACAAAAGTTTTGTCTCAAGTACAGATAGTGTTGAGGATCAGTGGACAAAGTTCAAAACCATCGTACAATATGCGTTAGATGAGTATGTGCCAAGCAACATCGTAAGAAATGGAAAAGAGCCACCGTGGTACAACAACCGAGTTTGAAAACTGCTGCGGAAGCAAAGGGAACTTCACAGCAAACATAAACATAGCCAAAGCCTTGCAGACAAACAAAAATTACGTGAAGCGAAATGTAGTGTGAGGAGGGCTATGCGAGAGGCTTTCAATGAATTCGAAAGTAAAGTTCTATGTACTGACTTGGCAGAAAACCCTAAGAAATTTTGGTCTTATGTCAAAGCAGTAGGTGGAGCAAAACGAAATGTTCAGACACTCTGTGACCAAAATGGTACTGAAACAGACTGAAGGCCGAACTACTAAATGGCTAATTCACAGAGGAAGACTGCACTGTGCTTCCTTCTCTAGATTGTCGCACAGTTGACAAAATGGTAGATATCGAAGTAGACGACAGAGGGATAGAGAAACAATTAAAATCGCTCAAATGAGGAAAGGCCGCTGGACCTTATGGGATACCAGTTCGATTTTACACAGAGTACGCGAAGGAACTTGCCCCCCTTCTTGAAGCGGTGTAGCGTTCCGAACGATTGGAAAATGGCACAGGTCATCCACGTTTTCAAGAAGGGACTTCAAACAAATGTGCAGAACTATAGACCTATATCTCTAACGTCAATCAGTTGTAGAATTTTGGAACACGTATTATGTTCGAGTATAATGACTTTTCTGGAGGCTAGAAATCTACTCTGTAGGAATCAGCACGGGTTTCGGAAAAGACGGTCGTGTGATACCCAGCTCTCGCTATTCGTCCATGAGACTCAGAAGGGCATAGACACGGGTTCACAGGTAGATGCCGTGTTTCTTGACTTCCGCAAGGCTTTCGATACAGTTCCCTACAATCGTTTAATGAACAAAGTAAGAGCATACGGACTATAAGACCAATTGTGTGATTGGATTGAAGAGTTCCTACATGACAGAACGCAGCATGTCATTCTCAATGGAGAGAAGTCTTCCGAAGTAAGAGTGATTTCAGGTGTGCGGCAGGGGAGTGTCATAGGACCGTTGCTATTCACAATATACATAAATGACCTTGTGGTTATCATCGGAAGATCACTGAGGCTTTTTGCGGATGACGCTGTAGTATATCCAGAGGTTGTAACAATGGAAAATTGTACCGAAATGCAGGAGGATCTGCAACGAATTGACGCATGGTGCAGGGAATGGCAATTGAATCTCAATGTGGACAAGTGTAATGTGCTGCGAATACATAGAAAGATAGATCCCTTATCATTTAGCTACAATATAGCAGGTCAGCAACTGGGAGAACGCATTAGGAGTGATTTAAAATGGAATGATCATATGAAGTTGATCGTCGGTAAAGCAGATGCCAGACTGAGATTCATTGGAAGAATCCTAAGGAAATGCAATCCGACAACAAAGGAAGTAGGTTACAGTACCGTTGTTCGCCCACTGCTTCAATACTGCTCAGCAGTGTGGGATCCGCACCAGATAGGGTTGATAGAAGAGATAGAGAAGATCCAACGGAGAGCCGCGCGCTTCGTTACAGGACGATTTAGTAATCGCGAAAGCGTTACAGAGATGACAGATAAACTCGAAGACTCTGCACGGAGACGCTCAGTAGGTCTGTATGGGCTTCTGTTGAAGTTTCTAGAACATACCTTCACCGAGGAGTCAAGCAGTATATTGCTCCCTCCTACGTAGGTCTCGCGAAGAGACATGAGGATAAAATCAGAGAGATTAGAGGTCACACAGAGGCATACCGACAATCCTTCTTTCCACGAACAATACGAGACTGGAATAGAAGGGACAACTGATAGAGATACTCAAGGTACCCTCCGCCACACACCGTCAGGTAGCTTGCAGAGAATGGATGTAGAGGTAGATGTAACGAGCGTTCGATCGTCTGTTATGTTACAGCGTGTGTTAAGGAGGTGACACGAAAAGAACTGTTACCCGTTCCAAGCAAAGGGCTCCAATTTATGCAAACGTCTGTCACGCCTAAGGAAGGAACGCAAAAATAAACCGCGTGGTTTACAGGGATCGCCACGAAGGAAAACTAGTAATTTTGGGAGTAAACCCGTCGTCGTAGACAATTTCATAAAATCGATCCTTCCACAAACGATGGAGGGCTTTTACATCAATCTAAAAATAGTGCCGACATTACGGAAACTACAAATTGTCGTGAAACAAAAAACTCCAGTTTTACTCGTAACAGGCTCGCCAAAAGGAATATTTAACTTTTCTAAAATTCCATACTCTTTATGTAAGAAAGATTCTCTAATCTGTTTTTACACAAAACAAATAATCGTTGATGCTACCAAAACACATGTATCCTTTTTGACAGCTGACAATAGAGCAAATAGCCAATGGATATAACATTGTCCACATACTTTTCACGTACGTTTACGAAGGCAGTGACAAAAAATGTAGTGCAAATCGGACTAGTACAACACAAGAAATTGTAAATTTCTTGTTACTTTTTAAACACTCATCGTGTTGCAAGACCTGTTAAGTTTCAACGCAATCCTTCAAAGAAAACTTCTATCCTTTAGTAGAAACACAAAGTGAGAATAATTCTTAAATTCTACAGTTTCATTGCGCTTTATGGGGTAGAAGTAGAGGAACGTACATTCACATGAACAGGCATTTGGTTCCATGTTTGTAGTAAAATCCCGACTTACGTTCATATGTTAATATTATTTACTCTATAGCGTTATGTTTCGGAAGAAGCTATCGTCTTTTGTATTCTTTACGGTACTAAAACACTCGTCTAAAAATTAACGCTGCCGGGCCGTGTATGCAGACGGCGTCGCCGCAGACTTAAAGCGCGCGCCGCGGCAGGGCGGTACTGCGTCGTGAGACAGCCTGTGGAGGCGCCCCGTGACGTGGCTGGGTAGCCAGAGTGGGGACAGACTGTAAACGGGCACAGTGAGGATCCATAAGAAACGCATTGTCGTTGATACAATCTGTCATATTTCAGTGTCAGTTAATAACGTATCTACCATTAAAACTTTCAGTAGGTCAGATTCAATGTATGGCCATTCGACAGCCACAGTCGGTAGAGCGAAATGATGAGGTAGCTGGTAATGTGATTCTTGTTTGCGCCTCAGTGGATCCGAATATTTTTATTACTAGTCTTCGCTTTTTCTGTTAGGATCTGATACTTTCTTTTCAGTGCAATAAAAGTATATTCTCTAATATTCGATGTTACATATGTACGTTCCATCTGAGGATGGAGTTTGTTCGAATGGTTTAATTTACAAGACAGATTGCACTACATGCAGTAAGATATAACAAGAAAGTGTAAAACAATTCTTTTTTATTTCACATGTTGTGAAGATTCTGCTGCTGAATAGGAACAAATATAAAGTAAGACTTTGAATCGCGCTATTTGTTACGGAGCTTCTCTTTCTGCCTTATAACATGTCCGTGGACACTACACGCAGAACAACGTGACTCTCACGTGGACAAGAGAGGAAAGGCGCGTTTTAATAGCGCTAGCTTAAGAATTTTACGCCCATGCATTTTGTAAAGTGGGCGATAGAGAGAAACGTGTGACGAGGGCCTCCCGACCGCTCGCCTGGTGCAGGTCTTTCGACTTGACGCCACTTCGGTGACATGCGCGTAGTTGGAGATGAGATGATGACGATTAGGACAACACGACACCCAGTCCCTGAGCAGAGAAAATCTCCAACCCAGCCAGGAATCGAACCCGTCTGTCACGCTGACCACTCAGCTACCGGGGCGGACAACCGGGTGATGTGTGACCCAGATGCTGCCGCTGCGGTCGCGTGTACCACGTTGACACGCACATGCTGTATGCACAAGTCAGAGCGTTCGGCAGCACTTTCAACTTGGCACGCTCAAGACTGACGTTCACAACACCGTCCGTGTAGTGACGGCATTACACTTTCCTAAAACAGTGCACGGAGATCGGCGCAAATACTGTTGAGTGGTACTTAAGATAGAGAAATAAATTAGTGAAGTGAAGTAGAAATTTAAAATTAATGAGAAACTTCGTTTAGCTTAGAAGAGTTACACTCTGGCAAACAACGGGCAGAGCAGAAGAGGCAATGACCGCGAAGTCAGCACATTCAGGAGAAGCTATCGTCCTCCCCCACGTAAGCAGAAGCTGTCGATTCAGCCGTCAGGCCATCGCCCGTCCGGCTCACGTGTTTCTCAATTGTCACACGTGATCAAAGGCTCTCGCCTACATTCCGAGAGCCAATGACCGACGTTAAGAAGATCCTTCGCGAAGCTTTTCGACGTGACAAAAGAGGCAACGACAGCGATGTTGTTCACCTCCAGTGAAGTGAAGTGAATAAGTACGCGAGACGCAGTGGGCCCGACAGGAGTAGCTTTCAGTTCAGTTCCGGTACAGTCGGTGCTCAAGACCGTCATGCAGGAAGATACTACATCGTACACAGAAGCACCGAGTCCGCCGCTGTAATGGAATAGCAAGCAGCAGCCTCGGCGCCAGAAGACAGAAGGTATTTGAGGCCAGATTTTTATGTACCCGAGTGACTCGTGAGGACGGGAAGGAGACAGCGCACATCCGAGTCGTCACCGTCCGATTCACGACTTCTTCCTCAATAATTAAAGGGACCACCTCGCGATGCGCGTCTCCAGTCAACTGGGCGAAACGGCGACACGAGATACACACCGCCGTGCGTAATCAGACGCCGCCGCTCACGCAAGCAGAAGGCTTCGCAAACGACACAGTTGCCAGTATCCCAGCCAGAAACCCTTGTACAAAACTTTCAATAAAAGTTATCTTATGTAAAACTGCTGTTTCATTCTACCTCATACCTGAGCCAAGGATGAACCCACCCTGCAAAAATGTTGTTAAGAGAGAAAAAGTAATTTATTTAGTGTTTTTCACCCTGACATAATGCTTTAGAATCAAATGCCCTTTGCAGTAGTGCTCATCCTGACAGATGACCATCACAAACAGAGAAAACCCAGTTACAGTACGGAGTAGAGAGGAGCGGAGAGTATTCGTTGTGAAGGGGTGCCGTCGAGAATAGATACGATGTGTCAGGGGACGAAAAGCAGTTCGCTATAAAATTAACGAAGAATGCCAACAAGTTAGGAATTACTACAATAATAGTGATTGCGATATTTCTCTCGGCAGTTTAAACCGAGTAGGTGAGCGAGTAAGGTAACCAGGAAAATAACAATAGCTACAGTTGTATGCTATAGCATACAATGTAAAGAATTTCAGGCAAATAGTTTCAGATCAAGTAATACTACAGTTAACGGTAACAGTCGAAGACACTAGCAGGAAGATAATTACGGAATTACAGTTACAAGAACAATAGGTAAAGGCACAGAAACAGAGATAGTTGGAGAGTAGATGCAATTTCAAGATAGCATTCAGAGAAGGAGAGATGTTGCAAAAGATTAGTATTAAATTAAGGTGAGAGGTGCTAGGTTTTCGCTTTGGCTCGCATAGTTTCTCTTGATGCTGTTCAGTTCTGACACGTTTCTAAACGCATTCTTTTCAGGGGGGGGGGCGGTCTTAATTATGCTGCCGCCCAGAGTACATACATTCTGAAGGCCGAAATGGGGTGTGGCGTTGTTTTAAATCCTTAGATGGTCCTTTGTACACTCCTGGAAATGAAAAAAAACACATTGACACCGGTGTGTCAGACCCACCATACTTGCTCCGGACACAGCGAGAGGGCTGTACAAGCAATGATGACACGCACGGCACAGTGGACACACCAGCAACCGCGGTGTTGGCCATCGAATGGCGCTAGCTGCGCAGCATTTGTGCACCGCCGCCTTCAGTGTCAGCCAGTTTGCCGTGGGATACGGAGCTCCATCGCAGTCTTTAACACTGGTAGCATGCCGCGACAGCGTGGACGTGAACCATATGTGCAGTTGACGGACTTTGAGCGAGGGCGTATAGTGGGCATGCGGGAGGCCGGGTGGACGTACCGCCGAATTGCTCAACACGTGGGGCGTGAGGTCTCCACAGTACATCGATGTTGTCGCCAGTGGTCGGCGGAAGGTGCACGTGCCCGTCGACCTGGGACCGGACCGCAGCGACGCACAGATGCACGCCAAGACCGTAGGATCCTACGCAGTGCCGTAGGGGACCGCACCGCCACTTCCCAGCAAATTAGGGACACTGTTGCTCCTGGGGTATCGGCGAGGACCATTCGCAACCGTCTCCATGAAGCTGGGCTACGGTCCCGCACACCGTTAGGCCGTCTTCCGCTCACGCCCCAACATCGTGCAGCCCGCCTCCAGTGGTGTCGCGACAGGCGTGAATGGAGGGACGAATGGAGACGTGTCGTCTTCAGCGATGAGAGTCGCTTCTGCCTTGGTGCCAATGATGGTCGTATGCGTGTTTGGCGCCGTGCAGGTGAGCGCCACAATCAGGTCTGCATACGACCGAGGCACACAGGGCCAACACCCAGCATCATGGTGTGGGGAGCGATCTCCTACACTCGTCGTACACCTCTGGTGATCGTCGAGGGGACACTGAATAGTGCATGGTACATCCAAACCGTCATCGAACCCATCGTTCTACCATTCCTAGACCGGCAAGGGAACTTGCTGTTCCAACAGAACAATGCACGTCCGCATGTATCACGTGCTCTAGAAGGTGTAAATCAACTACCCTGGCCAGCAAGATCTCTGGATCTGTCCCCCATTGAGCATGTTTGGGACTGGATGAAGCGTCGTCTCACGCAGTCTGCACGTCCAGCACGAACGCTGGTCCAACTGAGGCGCCAGGTGGAAATGGCATGGCAAGCCGTTCCACAGGACTACATCCAGCATCTCTACGATCGTCTCCATGGGAGAATAGCAGCCTGCATTGCTGCGAAAGGTGGATATACACTGTACTAGTGCCGACATTGTGCATGCTCTGTTGCCTGTGGTTCTGTCAGTGTGATCATGTGATGTATCTGACCCCAGGAATGTGTCAATAAAGTTTCCCCTTCCTGGGACAATGAATTCACGGTGTTCTTATTTCAATTTCCAGGAGTGTAAGATCTTGTCTTATTGTAAGCCCTGCCCTTGCTAACTGTTTTTTCTCGTGGCTGAAGATCTGCGTCCTTTTTCGGTGTGAGACAAATTTGACAATTATTGGATGAGATTTCGAAGCACCTTATAATCCACGTACCATCCAGTGTCTACCTTACCTATGTCAATGCCTAATATTTCTCGTGCAACCTGTATAATGAGGTCATCTGTGTCTTCCGGCTCATCTTCGCCGCCGACTATTTTTCCTTTTTATGTAGACTGAAGCGAGGAGAAAGGAAACGGAAGGAACTATTAAGGTAAGCTGCACTGAGACCTTGCGCGGAATCAGCGGCAATGAGAAAAAATGTATGCAAACCTGGAACTCGAACCCGGCGTCCGCTGCTACATGATTCATTGCTCGTAGAGACGAATCAGTTATATGAAAGCGTGCTGTCCGTTTATTCAAACATGTCACAAAGAACAGACATCGCGTATCCCTAATATTTCGCCTTTACTGCCCTCTCTGAAATTCGTCACACACAAATTATTCTCGGGACCGAGAGCTGTATAAAGCTCTGAAATGTTTAGCGATTCGTGAAACGTGTAACGAAAAGACATGTTAAACGCCACTGATGGGGAAGCGTTTACCGAGGGCGACAAAAATGTTGTTTCTACTCAAGTCGGATTTCAGTGTGGCTGTGAAGTTATCTGGTAACGCACAACAGGTCTAGGTGAAAAGAAGGTAATTGTTGGATGTTATTAACGGCCTCCCGATTCCGTCGAGACAGAGTTATTCAAAGAAAGTCTACGCTCAGTAGTGCGGAAGTACCCAAATCGTGCAGTATTAGTTCCGAGCATAGACAAGGACACCGATGGATTCATTACAAGGTTTCCACATAAGTAGCATTGCAGAGTACTGTTGAACATGTTTTTTCGAAAACTGTCTTGAGCACCTAGTTCGAGAGAGCACATACAATGGAAATACACACATAAAAAAAAATTGCGTGACCCCGGTTACCAGAACTCGGGAAGATAAACGTTGGCTGTGGATATCGTATCAGATACACAGTCCCTTTGACTTTTTAAAGATGTCACTAAGCCCGACCACAGATGTGAGCAACCGTGTATGAGCAGCGCCTATTAGACAGACGGGGTCCGACAGCCGATCCGTTCCAGTCATTCCACCACGAAGGAGGTACACGGCTCGTGTTGTCTGTAGTTCAACCGTGCCTACACCGTCAATACAGCGGTCCGCATTGTTCGTTTGTGCCAGGAAGGGCTCTCAACAAGTGAATTGTCAAGGCGAGTCGGAGTAAACGAAAGCGATGTCGATGACATGTCTCGCTCAGGATGCCCGGGGGCGACTACGGCAATCGATGACCGCTGCTTGCGGATTATGGCTCGGAGGTACCCCGACAGCAAAGCCAACATGTTGAATAATGCCTTTCGTGCAGCCACAGGACGTCGTGTTAAGACTCAAACAGTGCACAGTAACCTGCACGATGCACGTCTTCACTCCCGACGTCCGTGGCGAGGTCCATCTTCGCAACTACGACACAGTGCAGCGCGGTACCGATGGGCCCAACAACATGCCGGATGGACCTCTCAGCATTGGCATCACGTTCTCTGCACCGATGAGTCTCATATATACCTTCAACCAGACAATCGTCGGAGACGTGCTTGGAGGCAACCCGGTCAGGCTGAAAGCTTTAAATACACTGTCCAGCGAGTGCAGCAACATAGAGGTTCCCTGCTGTTTTGGGGTGGCATTATGTGGGGCCGATGTACTCTCTCGTGGTCATGGAAGGCGCCGCAACGGCTGTACAATACGTGAATGCCATCCTCCGACCGATTTTTTAATTTCGTTTTTAGTGCAACGAGATCGGCAGTATACAGTATATGGCCGAGGCATTCGTCTTCATGGACGACAATTCGCGGCCCCATCGTGCACATCTTGTGGCTGACTTCCTTCAGGATAACGACATCGCCCGACTAGTGTGGCCAGCATATTCTCCAGACATGTGCCGGCCAGAGTGGCAGAGCGGTTCTAGGCGCTACAGTCTGGAGCCGGGCGACAGCTACGGTCTCAGGTTCGAATGCTGCCATGGGCATGGATGTGTGTGATGTCCTTAGGCTAGTTAGGTTTAATTAGTTCTAAGTTCTAGGCGACTCATGACCTCGTAAGTCAATTTGCATAGTGCTCAGAGCCATTTGAACCATTTTTCTCCAGACATGTACCCTATCGAACATACCTGGGACAGACTGAAGAGGGCTGTTTATGGCCGACGTGACCCTCCAACCACACTGAGTGATCTACGCCGAATCACCGTTAGGAATGGGACAATCTGCCTTGATGAACTTGTGGATCGTATTCCACGACGAATACAGGCGTGCATTAATTCAAGAGGACGTGGTAGTGGGTATTACAGGTTCCGGTGTGTACACCAATCTGGGCAACCGACTCTGAAGGTCTCGCTATACGGTGGTACAACATGCCATGTGCCATTTTTATGAGCAATAATAAGTGCGGAAACGATGTTTATATCGATCTCTGTACAAAAAATTGGAATAGTTTCCGGAACCAACCGAAGTGATGCTAAACTTTTTTTGATGTAAGTATTTTAGAGCATGTAGCTACAAAGATGCCTGGACTCACCGAGGGTGTCACTACAGAGACAGGCGTTAGTGATAATGACGTTGCCGTAGCGACGATGGTTACTTAAGTTATTAAATCAATCAAGAAAGCTAGGAGAGTAGTTGAGCAGAAAAGCGGTTGTTAGAATTTCAAACAGTGAATGGACATTATTTAGTTCCAGTATGATGGGTGTAGAGTAATTATAAGCCAAGTTTGAACAGATCCTAAATCGTGCTGTGGAAAAGTATGTGCCTAGTAAGCGAATGAAGGATGGAGAAGATACATTGCGGAAAATGATGCTGAAGCAGAGACTGTTGCACACTCAGTTCAACAGAGAGCACGCTAACAACAATTCAAGGTTAGTAGAGATTCGTGCGTCTGTGGAAAGATCGAAGCTCGAGCATAAAGCTGCCGCCGTCATACCTCAACAAATTATCTTGAAGAGATCGCGAGACTATTCTGGTCCTGCGTAAAACCGCTGAGTGGGGGGCGAAGCTTCAGCCTGGTGTGCTAGTAGAAAACAACAAAAGGAATGCTCAAGTTTTAAATTTCATGTTTAAGGAATATTTCACGCAGCAGAATCGTAGAAACATGCAGTCGTTACACTCTCGTGTCGACACCACGGTAATGGACATTCCTAGCCTAGAGAAGCAGCTGGAACATTTGGTAGCAAATAAGTCGCCAGGTCCTGACCGAATACCGATTCGGTTTCACAAACAGTACTCTACGGCATTGGCCCCTTACTTAGATTGCATTTATCGTGAATCTCTCGCATAACGCAAAGTCCCAAGTGACTGGAAAAAAGTGACTCCTATGTACACTAATGGCCATTAAGATTGCTATACTACGAAGATGACCTGCTACACGCGCGAAATATAACCGACAGGAAGAAGATGCTGTGATATGCAAATAATTAGCTTTCCAGAGCATTCACACAACATTGGCGACACCTACAACGTGCTGGCATGAGGAAAGTTTTCAACCGATTTCTCATACACAAACAGCAGTTGACCGGCGTTGTCTGGTGAAACGTTGTTGTCATGCCTCGTGTAAGGAGGAGAAATGCGTGCCATCACGTTTCCGACTTTGATAAATGTCGGATTCTAGCCTATCGCGATTGCGGTTTATCGGAGCGCGACACTGCTGCTTGGTCGAGATCCAATTACTGTTAGCAGAATATGGAATCGGTGGGTTCAGGAGCGTAATACGGAATGCCGTGCAGGATCCCAGCGACCTCGTATCACTAGCAGTCTAGGTGACAGACA
Organism: Schistocerca gregaria; assembly: GCF_023897955.1. Taxonomy (NCBI): domain Eukaryota; kingdom Metazoa; phylum Arthropoda; class Insecta; order Orthoptera; family Acrididae; genus Schistocerca; species Schistocerca gregaria. Next base: position 1,301,371 of record NW_026061768.1, read on the forward strand.
TCTTATCCGTATGGCTGTAACGGACCGTGCAGCCACGTCTCGATCCCTGAGTCAACAGGTGGGGACGTTTCCAAGACAACAACCATCTGCACGAACAGTTTGACGACGTTTGCAGCAGCATGGACTATGAGCTCTGTTACTCTTGACGCTGCATCACAGACAAGAGCGCCTGCGATGGTGTACTCAACGACGAACCTGGCTGCACGAATGGCAAAACGTCATTTTTTCGGATGAATGCAGGTTCTGTTTACAGCATCACGAAAGCGTGTATTCGTCATCGCCATACTGCTGTATCACCCCGCGTGATGGTATGGGGAGCAATTGGTTACAGGTCTCGGTCACCTCTTGTCCGCATTGGCGGCACTTTGAACAGTGGACGTTACATTGCAGATGTGCTACGACGGAAAAAATCGCAACACCACAAGCAGTTGTGAGAGATAAACGAAAGTTGGTAGGCGTGTTTCTACAATTGAAAAATAGTGTCGATTTAAATTTCGCGCCAGTCGCATAAGAATGGTGTTAGTAGGGGGGGGGGGCACTGTGAGGGTGCAGATCAGGTCTGCTGTAAATACACGCCGTGGCGGTTGTGAGCGTTAGTTACCTTCTAGATTGGACGTGGTGGTTTGATCTTAGCCAAGAATGCCTTTGAGGAGACAGAGACGCCATTACGATCATCTTAACGAGTTTGAACGAGGTCGTGTAATAGGGACACGAGAAGCTGGATGTTCCTCCAGCGATTTCGCAGGAGACTTGGCAAAAATGTAGCACTGTATACTGGCAGCGGTGACCGCGAGAATGTACGGTTGCAAAAAGCTCGGGCTCCGACCGGTCACGTGGCGCTACCAAGAGGGAAGGCAGTCGTGTCTGGCGTACGTCTCTGGCACATCACATTTCTTCTGCAGTAGCAATTCGAACAGCAGTCGACGACATAACGAAATAATAATCGATTACTTCAGGGACAGCCCCGAGCCAAGGCGCCCAGTAGCATGCATTTCACTGACCCCCAAACCACCGGCATTTGCGACACAAAACTGACATCGCACACCATTACAACACAATGCATGCCCGTTTCAATGTTTGCATTCAACATTCTGATCGTTACATCTGTTATTAACTTACCAGCATGTCACTTTTGCAACGGCTTATTTCGCGCTTACGTTGCCCTGTGATGCTGCAATGTTAATTACTTAAATATCCTACATAGACAGACGTATTCCCGAAATTTCATTACTCTACATGATTTTTTGTTCGTTTGTTGCTGTGATTTTTTTTTTATCGCCAGTTCATTTGTCCAGTCGCGGAAGCCGTCAGGCTCTGATGCCACCCTGCAACATACCTCTGCCAGGCAGGCTGCATAGAGCATAGCCCCTGTAAATCAGTAACTGCACAGTCCAGCGAGCTAAGAAAGTTGCAGCTCGGTCCGCAGAGGTCCTTCGTGTACACGAGACACTAGAACAGGTGTTGCACGCATCCGCGACAGGGTCACTGCTGCATCCACCGTGACACGTGCGGCCACTGGAGTGTGAGTGTGCCTCCCGGGCAGTCCCGTCGTAGCCGACAATTGGTGCCCACCGCTACGAACCCAGCATCGCCTCCGACTGCACGCCGCCTTCGCTTCCTGTCCACAGTGTTAACTATACAGACGGCGCTTCTACGAAATCGGCAAAAAATCTCGTACACCATTTAAAGAGTATTATGTCTTTGCAGAAAACTACACTGTCAAAAATTCCCTTTAACTAACAGCTAAAATTAAAAACTTTTCCATTTCTGATGATGGTAATTCCGTATCCTTTAACGTAGGTAATTTACTTGCTAACATTCACATTTATGAGACTATTAAAATTACTGATGAGAATCTTCTCCAACACAAAAACCTAATGTACAAGAAATTAAAGATGTCATTAGGTTATTACTTCTGATACTCTCCTACAACTATTTCCAGTTTAACGCTGAAATTTTTTTTACGACCTTAAGCCTTTGCCGTGCCCATTTGTATAACAAGTACGCTTGCCAACAGTTTTGTTAAACATCACAAAAGGCAGTACTTTAAGAAATTGGTGTGACCTGAGCAATTTTCCAGTCTTTAGGTACGGATCTTTCTGTGAGCGGTTGTATATAATTACTAAACATGGACCTATTGTATCAGCACACTCAGAGGAACTTGACTGGTATACAATCTGGAACGGAAACCTTGCCTTTAATAAGTGATTTAAGCTGCTTTGCTACACCGAGGATATATGCTTCTCATTTTGGCACTTTCTGTTGACTGGGCTTCGGGAATGCTTACTTCGTATTCTTTGCTGAAGGAGTTTCGGAAAACCACGTTTCTTAACTCTACTTTAGTGGCACTGTCATCAGTGACTCCACCGTTACTTTTGCGCAGTGAAGGTACTGATTGCGTCTTGACACTGGTGTACTCTATGCATGAACAGAATCTCTGGGTTTCTCGCCAGATTTCGAAACAGAGTTTTGTTGCGGAAATTATCAAGAGCATCTCGCACTGCAGTAACCGCTATATTTAGAACTTCTGCAAAACATTGCCAGTCTTGCGGATTTTGGATTCTTTTAGATTTGGCATGCTTTTTCGTTACTTCTGCAACAGCGATTTCACCCGTTTTGTCCATGGGGGATCAGTACCATCACTTATTAATCTATGTGGTATATATATCTCTCAATTGCAATCGATACTATTTCTCTGAAATCATTCCACACCTTTTCTACGCTTACATGATCAGATCGGAAGGAGTGGAGGCTGTTTCCTTAAAAATCGTTAAGAGCATTGTCAGCTTTTTTTAAACAGATGTACTTTAAGTTTCTTTTTGATGGTTGTAGGTGTTACACTATTCAGTGTACAGGCAACTGACTTGTGGTCGCTAATCCCTGTATTCGTCATGATACTACCTATTCATCCAGGAATATTTGCTGCTATGAGGTCAAGTACGCTTTCGTAACCATTTATGCTTCGAGTGGGCTCACGAACTAATAGTTCAAAATACTTTTTTTAGAAAGCATTCAGTACTATTTCAGGTGACGTTTTAAGCCTGCCGCCGGCTTTAAACGTGTAAATTTTCCACCATATCGAGGATACATTGAAATCACCACCGACTATAATTGTGTGAGTGGGGTACCTTTTGAAATGAGACTCACGTTTTCTTTGAACTGTTCAGCAACTATATCCTCTCACTCGGGGGTCGGTAGAACGATCCAGTTTAGTCCGATTGACAAGTACAGCCTCTACCCAAACTATTTCGCAGGAACTATCTACTTCAGTTTCACTACAAGGTAAACTACTTCTGACAGCAATAAATACTCCAGCACCAACTATGTTTAATCTATCCCTTCTGAACGTTGTTAGGTCGTTTGAAAAAATTTCGGCTTAACATATTTCCGGCTTTAGCCAGCTTTCCGTACCTATAACTGTTTGAGCTTCAGTGCTTTCTATTAGGGCCTGGAGCTCTGGTTCTTTCCCAACACAGCTACGATAATTTACAACACCGATCGTTTCTACAACCTCCTTACTGTGTGTTACCTGCCCCCTTTTAGACAGACGCCATTTCTATGTTTTCCTGAGACCCTCTAACCTAAAAATGCACCCCAGCCGCCCCCACTACCCGTGTAGTGGACTCCTGACCTATTAAGCGGAATCCAGAAACCCACTACCCTATGGCACAAGTCAAGGACTCTGAGGCCTACACAGTCACATAACCGCCTGAGCCTATGATTCATACCATCCACTCGGCTCTGCACCGAAGGACCACAGTCGGTTCTGTCGATGATGCTGCGGATGGTGAGCTCCGCTTTAATCTCGCAAGCAAGACTGGCAGTCTTTACCATTTCCGCTAAACAAAAGGAGAGAGAATCTCCTCCAATCCAAAGCGACACAAGCCATTGGCACCGACTGGGGCCACCACCTGCAGTTGGGTGCACCCTGTACTCTTCATGGCATCCGGAAGCACTCTTTAGAAATCAGGACTGACTCCTCCACCTTGTGCACACTGCCATCCTTCCACACCTTGGCAGCCATGTTACTAAGGGGGCCCAATTACGCGCCTATTACTGGAGTTCCGAACCACCAGCAAACTCACCTTCTGTGAACACCACGAATTTGCGTTCCAAGAAGGTTCCTCTGGAGGCCCTACGATCGGCCCCTCGCAAAGTCTTTCGCTGCCTGCCATACTTTGGAATGATCTCTCACTCGACCACAGGTGAGGGATCAACCTCAGCGCTGCAGACCAACATAAATGTAGGATAATGACATCACTGCTGCTCAAAAATCTGCAGTCAGAGAAGACAACTCCAAATGCAAGGGGAAAAGACACAAGAATGCTATAAGTAAATATCAGAAACTTATCTATTATAAAGAACATTCCTAGATGTTGAAAGCGACCGAAATTGTTAATTCTACTTACGATGTTTTAAAAGAATTAACTTATATGGTAAAATAAACCAAGTCTGCTTTTCTTCATGGTTACGTGACGTTACGTATATATGTTTTGTATTTTTATTCGTCAATGCCTTCCGTTTAAGCACTCACTCAAGCTAAACAGGTCTCTGCTGCCAAGTCATTATCAATTGTCATTGATGAAGGGTGAAAGCAAAGGAAAGAGTATTCACTTTCTTTTGCCTGATGGCGGATTTAGGGAGTTGGGATGCATGGCAAAAGCGCATTCTTACGCGACTTTTATTTTTACCAAAGTACTTTTATACCGTAACAGCGTTGTGTACGTTGATTATGACTCTATGATCATACTGATATACTAAAAAGGACAACCAAACCAGCATCCACTGCAACGTGGATAGTAGTACGAAAAGATTTGTTTTTACTTTTTAGACATTACTCCTGACTAGAAAATTCGAAGCGCAAGGGACCGTTACAATCGAGTCTGCACAATTCGAAGTTCGAATAATTAATTCTATTTAACTCGACTTTAGATGAAATCAGGAAAAATCGAAATAAAATTTTTATTTTCTTTTTACTAACGTATTTCCAGTTTTCTTACATGTTATTTGCTTTAGTATTTGAAATGGAAGGTACACACAAATGTTCGAAAATACATACATTCAGCTTCATTCATTTTTCAATACTGAACAAACTGTTACGAATGGATGCATTTTGTGAACTAAATTTCTTATAAACCACCTTATGCCTTTGGATTTAGCGTGTCACTTCTTATTTGTATCTGAGACTTCGGTTCCCAGACTAACCGTTAATGATTTAGCATTCCGTTAAGCTATAACCTCCGACAAATACCTTTTGTACCCTGCATTGAGTAAGGCAATACTATAAACTTTCGTCTCGCCCGGTCTGCTTGCTCCCGCTTTTTAATACTTATGAGCAACATTATCTTTCCGCTCGATGATCGTTTGCAGCTTGGATGGTGGAATCCCGAAACAATTCGTTACCTGCTACTTCTCGTTGCATTCCACAGCGTCGAAACTCGTTTCTGTTTTACGAATGTCGGAAACTTCCTGGAAAATATCCTAAAGTGAAAAACGTCTACTTTCTCCGTGGTCGAAGTTCCTTGTGTGACAAAATGGCGTCAGATTTGAATCACTATTAATTACGAGACTGACAGTGCGCAAACAAAGGTTAAGTCCACGTGGTTGTCACTTATTGCCTGTATTGGCATATGCGGGTCATTGTTAGGAATCATCTTTATGTAAAATTATAAACTGGTGAAGCTGTTAGCTAGGATTCTCATTTGTGTGTCATTGCGATGAACAGCTTAGGGAGCGCCGCTAGGAGTAACAGAAAATAAAAATATTCGCTGGAATATAAACGAAAATCTATATTGAGTTTAAACCTACGACACATAGGAAGAGTTCGTCTCAGGACTTGTAAATATGCTCTAAATTACAGAAAACGTGAGAAAAGCCCTCCCAGAAGCCTAAATAGGGCAGCGCTGAGAGAAGGTGACAGCTCCCTCAGAGTCGGAAAAAAAGGAAGAAATTGCGCAACGCGATAACGTACTCAAAGCCTATATCGTACGCCAGCCACTGAAAAGTCCAAAATTGTGAGTGTGACCACTGTAATAAAGATATTGTTAACTAAATTTCATATTAATATGAAATGCATGTTACGATTTTATCCCGACGTTTTCACGAAAACTCTACGGCCCAGACCTGAACTGCACACACAGAAATTTATTTGCAACGGATTAATAATATGCTGTGGTATTTCGTGCACTGTTAAAACAACTGATGAAACAGACAGAATTATCTGGTGTAAGCTAGGCGTTGACTTGTAATTATAGAATGTCTGCGGGTCGTTTTCATATGACAGTCGCCTCGATTAGTGAAGAAGTTGCTTCGGTTTTCTCGAGGCATTTGGGAACAGGTTGAAACAAACGATTAACAACCGTCGACTGCATACAGTCGCAAAGGCTGATTTCAAATGTCTTTGGTAACTGTAAAGCTACTTCACCTGGGTAGGGGGGACAGCTACTAGTCGGAGGTAAACACTTCCCCCTCACAGCGTTCTAATGTTGCCGGCTTCACTATGCCACTCAGCGTCCGATGTAAACACAGCCGACAACAGGAAGTGTGACAGGACTACCAGACCGAGTTCAGAGCAGGAAACGGCCGGGGTCCCCGGTGGTCTAGTGGTAAGGGGGTCTGGAACGTTCCAGCGCCTCGGCTGGGGCTATTCGCCCCAGCCGGGCCGGGGTTCGATCCCCGGCCGGCGCTGGAATTTTCAGATTTCCGAACACTAGCCTCCACCTCTGCCCTGGCATGTGGCGCATGCCGGGCACCCCCGTGGGGTCCGTGCTTCCGATCCCACGTGGAGCTCACTCCCACACTACAAAATATACCTCATTATGCTGCTGCAATCACTTATTTTAAATTTTAATACGCACACTTTCTTCACCAGACCACATCTGCATATATTTTCCAGGTACTTTCTACATATTATATCTCACTGTCAAAAGAAACAGCATAGTATCATGAACATTTGTAGGATTACAACAATGAAATAATATCCTTACTAAAAAAAACTAATACGTTTTATTTTCGTTTTTGTTCTAAATGCTGCTAAGATAACTACAAGAAATTGGAAGCTGTTTTGGTATTTAATAATCAGTAATTAGAAAAATAAATTTGGCTATAATACTGATACATATATTACATATTTACTTAGTACATTCTCAGTGCAGGAACAGGATAAATTGTTTCAATGTCAAAAGAAATGCAAAATATTATATCAAATTTTTTTTTAATTATTCAAGAGTCAAAATGAGATTATGATATGACACAGGTCACTAATGAGGTACTCTCTTTCTTTGTATGAAAGAGGATAATTATCCTGGTTTTATGTGAGCTAAATGTTAAATTAAACAGATAACATTTAACATTTAAAAAACGAATTTCTTGACGATTTTACTGACAGGTCTACATGTTTCATATTATATTTCTGACGGTAGTTAGCTGACATCATCTCAGGCTCAGCTTTATATGAAAGTATCTTGCAGGTCAGAAAATAAATTTTATTACTACCTCTACAGATTCAGTTGGTCTATTGTTGTTGTACTATTGTTGCATTGCGAGAGATAGACTGCTACTATAGCTGTTTTCTTTTTCTATTAAATTCCGTGCCATATCTCCATTCTAAATGCTAAAAATCGTGGATAAAACTTTTAGCAATACTATTTCCTTTTCACCACATCGCTGCTAGGTGTCGCTACTGGTCCCTCACACAGTCAGTTGTCTGTAGCGCAGGGCTTCGCTACCAGTGGACTCACTCTGCCGGGATTTGCTGCTTCATTCCTGAACGAGTACGCCGGCTGAAATACCCGCTAAATCCTCACACTAAACGAGAAGCGTAATAGCACCAATACCAAATAAGGCAACTCGTGGTCAGTGCGAATATTTTCAAACCACCACTATGATAACTCCTAGCTGAAAATACTGATACAAACTATTTGCAGAGGAATGGAGCACCTTACAGAAGCTGATTTAGAGGAAAATCAATTTGGAGGGTACAGCACCCATATTTATAACATCTTTCGATACAGAAAAAACTTTTGACGATGTTGACCAGAATATACTGTTTGAATTTAAGATGCAACCAGGAATAAAATATAGCGAGCGAAGCATTACTTAGAACTCCACCAGAAACGAGACAGCAGCTGTACGAGTTGAAGGACATGAAAGAAAGGAAGTACGTGACAAGTGAGTGAGACAGGATTCTAGTCCATTCCCTGATGTTAGTCATTCTTTATACAGGGTGTTTCACAAATCATGCTTCACACTACTCAGGGCTGTTCAGGGGACGTAACTGATGAAGTTTTACATAGGAATCTACTTCTGAAAACGTCATCCAGCGACGCTACAGAGCGTCAAAGTTATAGATACCGGTGCCTACAAAAATAGAGGGATCCCACGAAGATGTTACAACCTTTCTAAGATGATGCAGATGGAAAAATGCATAAATTTGAGATTATGTCCTTGTACCGGAAAATTATAACAGAGAACCTTTCTGTTACCTCAGTATGTACCGTTATCGTTGTTGCTAAGATGTAGGACAGGAAACTTTCAGGTGTGGTGGTACGGAACGAGAGAAGAAAACAATGTGCAGTACACATAGGCTGTTACATGCATACATCAGGAACCATGAGCACTTGTTCATCTTCGCTAGCGTTCTTTGTAGGAACTATATCGCTTCTGTCCGATATTTTGAGAATGATACAATTATTTTTTCCTAAAACGTAGCAGCTGAATAGTGCTTGAAACGATATAAATGGTACTTATGATTTATGGTATGGAGACAGAAACGGTAGTTCACTTTAATGATAACAATATACAGCAAAATTCTGTAATGTTTCTGCAAAATGCCATAACACCCAAATCCTGAAATATTATTGGATATTTCGAATGTGGTACGACACCAGCTGTACAGTTTACTGGACAGATACAGAGTTTTCCGAAATTCTAGCACTTTTAGAGGGAACTAAGCGACAATATTTTTAATTTGAACCCCGTACGGAAACGTATACTTTCCGTGCTACAGCCGTTTGAATACATGTTTGCTACGTGGGTAGGCAACAGGGTAGCTATCGTGGGATGGCGGAAGGGGTGGGGGAAGATGCTTACGTCGGATGTCATTCACCGTCAGCCCTGCCACTCTGACAAGGTTCGTGCGTCACTCAAGTGTCTCTCAGTATTAGAGAAATATTGCGGAGTGCACTTTTGCCGAATACACCGATATGATCCTACTGTATGGCGAAGTTCGTCGCCTTTATCAAGCTCGTTCTCAGCAGCGTCCAACTTCACGGCATACGCTTTTCGCCACAACTGCGCAACGACTTTGAGATAATGGTGCGTTCACCGTCAGCACGGGTGACTGCAGTGCTACAAAGAGACGCAGCGCACCTAAGTTTCAAAAGGCCGTATTGTAAAGAAGAGTGTTTCTGAAAACTTATCAAGTTTCCTTTCAATGAGTGGAATTGTGGAACTATCGATGTACTGGGTCACAGCTAATGACTTACTTGTACAAGTGGTCGCGTTACTAACATGTTTTCCGACGGCTGTAGCGAGGAAACGGTGCGTTACAGGAGATGGGTTCCAATTCAGAATACGAGTATTGTGTACTCATTCCCCATCTACACTAGGAGTTTGTAACGGAAATTTCGGAACATCGTGCATGTTTCCGGTATATTTTACAGTTGTTGTTCCACCATAATAGAAATTTCGAATACATTTCATAATTTCTGAGAGCTCATCAGGCGCGACTACCGTGTCCGCAGTATAAAACCCAGGGGGCCTCTTGCGTACGGGGGCTCTGACGCCCACGAGAACAACTGTAGGTAGAGAGCGCAACACAGCTTCTTTGATGGACATTTCACTCTAATGCTGCCAGATGTGTCTATTTTCAGAGGTATCTTGAACCGCCTCGCACCAGCTTTAAGCTCAAAGCCGAATGTCCCAAATTCTGGCCACTGCTAACATTCTGAAATACACTATCGGATCAAAAGTATCCAGACACCTGGTAGTGGACTTCAATATGCGGTATGACCACCTTTTGCCATTACGAGGGGTTAACCTCTGCTGGGAACGCTTTCAGTGTAGACGATATTTTATGCATCACACATGTTGAGAGTTTCATCTGTGTGTACGTACGTGACAATACACTGGCCAACAAGATCTCCACCTCTCTCCCCAATTTTGGAGCTATATGGGATTCTCCTTGCAACCAGGTCGAGATTTTGACGATGTAACAAATCAATTGAACTGAATATGGTACGACATCCGTCAGGAGGACATCCACCAACTTTATCAATGAAGATCAAGTCGAATAGCTGCTTCCTTAAGGGCCAGAGGTGGCCCAACGCGTTATGACTTTCTCCTGAATGAGTCACCCAATTTAACAGCAATTGTTATCATTTGTTTGCCTTTACACGTACATCACATCTAACGATTTCCTTCACACTGGGATAATTTATTGGTGGTACTGTTTAGAGTGTAAATATGCAGGGTGTATCAAAAAGGATCAACCGATTTTTTTAAAAAAAGTAACTATTATGTTATTCGACATATGTGCGTGAATAGCGTACTGCTGGAAAGAGCAAACCCTACGGCTTTACATGGTTACCGCTTGGCAGCAGCACTGTCCGCCCATTTCAGTCCTAGTAAAAATGTTGTCGCGGCGTCAGGAAGCGTTTTGTGTTCTGCATTTTGCGCAGTGTGGGCAGTAATAAGTGTTCGACGTGACTTTCGTACAAGGTACGATGATGATCCTCCTACAGCACAGAGCATTAGATGATGGCATCAACGATTAAGAGAAAGAGAAGGTTTGCGGAAAGGCGAATCGCCGGGCCGTCCCCGAATGCCTGACACAGACGTCAAACGCATCCGCCACAGTTTCACGAGGGGTCCGCAGAAATCCGTTCGCCGTGCAGCTCGAGAGCTCAGCACGTCCCCGATGTCCGTCTGGCGTCTCTGCGTCGACGTTTATGCATCAAACAATATTAAATTTAGCTAATGCGATCTGTTCGTGAGGGCGATACATCGTGTGAAGTTCCATAATTTCACTCTTGTCAAGGTGGAGGATGGCCGTTTTCTCCCACAGTTAGTGTTTAGTGACGAGGCAACACTCCATTTACACAGAGAGGTGAACTGTCATAATGTGACAATATGAGGTACGGGACAACCACATGAAGGTGTACAACATAAAATAGACTCTCCTAAATTTAATGTATTTTGTACAGTTTAGAGGGAAAATGTGTATGATTCTTATTTCTTTGCCGGAAACACTGTTACAGTAAGCATATATCTCGATATGCCTGAAAACTTTCTCTTCCCACAGTTTGATTCGAACGACGTCATTTTCCAATGCGATGGGGCACCGCGACAGTGGCATCTGGAAGTGTGGGAATTTCTAAATCAAACGATTGCTGAACGATGGATCGTTCACACTGGACTAAATCACTCACCCTTAGACTACTAGACTCCAAGGTCACCGCACCCGACTATATGTGATTATATATGTATGGTTTTGTAAGAGACTCTTTATGTACCTACATTACCAACAGCAATAAATGAACTGAGACATCGCATAACAGCACCTGTGGAAACTGTAACTCCAGACATGCTTGCTGCAGTGTTGGTACAATTTGAACACCGCATTGACATGTTCCGTGCATCTCAACGATGCATATTGAACACCAATGAAAAGGATGAAAATAACTTTTTTAGTTTTCGTACATCAAAGGACAAAATTCATTGTATTCATTGTATATGTTTCTTAGTTCCAGAAATATAGACGGCCCAGGTCGGATGATTGTTTTTGATACACCACGTATAGATAATGCACTTCAAAACCTCCCAATAATTAGGCCACTACCAAGATGGGAGACAACAAGTAGTCACACATGCGTCTTTGCATGTGTTGGATAAAAAGTGGTAGCACAATGCCATAATATGACGGATGTGAGTCATTCGGTACGCACACTTTCTGTTGCTGACAGATGGTGGGCTGAAGTAGTAAAGTCAGCAGCACAAGTCGTGTTTGAGTCAGTTGCAGTGTGTACTCTCTCAGAGTTGGAGAGGCTAGCTCGAGTGCCTTAATAGTATGTTTGGGAAACACGAAAAACGTGCTTGGGTGCAGACTGGAAGGGCACGTGGTCGGAGCGCGCAACAATCTTTCCCTCCAGTGCTGCATTCTACCAACTTACACGACGCCAAACGACGAGCCCTGTGCAGGAGCACCGCATACGTGGCAGCGGGACATACTGGGACATCCACCGTATTCATCCGGTAGAGTCCCCCCAATTATGGCCTGATCACCCAAATGAACGAAGTATTTCGTGGCACGTCTTACAGCAAATGATAAGACACCATATGGCGGTCCTAGCGAGACATCATCACAGATGGATGCACAGACAGTGTATGACATCTTTCATGTGGGTGTGGAAAGTGATCGAGACGCGAGACGGAAATGTGATAAAGTGAATTTTAGTCAATGAAGACTGACATGAATTATAGCCAAACTGCCACTACTTTTCATTCACCTCCATGTATATTACCATACCCGTTTATTTTTACTCATAAAAATTTGTCAGTAATCTTGTATGAAATGTTTTCACAATTTTGGTTTGTTTTCTAGATGTATAGCAATTCGGTAAGAAAAATGGAAGAGTATGATTTTTACTTACAATACTGCTCTGGCTGCACATTTTTCTGGGATCGGAACTGATGCCCTTAGCGTGAATGTACTTTGGCTTGCACCACAGCACATTTACTTGACGCAAAATACGACGAAATACTCTGCCAATACAGTTCGATTACCGTCTCGTAACTGTTGGACCTGGTGGTCTACCGGCACAGCGCGTGCCTGCAAATCGAGAATCTCGGGATCGAATCCCAGATGAACAAATAAATTTTTCTGTCTGCTTTTAATACAGCCTTCACCTCTCAATGATATGAGGAGTCGGTAGAAACAACATGTGGTGCGGATTCCACGTTAAACTGCCGATTCCCTTTCCCCGGTTGGACAACTGGAGTACGTTAATGATAAGCATGTCTTCAAAGTGCCGTCCAATTGAAAGACTTAAACGAGGGCACTGAAATAAGCGAAATTTATTATTATTATTACACTGTCCAGTCGCAGTAATCTGACCACGTGTTAAAATACCGAATAAACACCTTCTGCAGCACGAGACGTACAGGAATAGAGTCAATGATGTAACGACAGTCATAAGAAGCCATTCCTACCCCAGTACTTGTCATGCTGCGATAGAATTCTATCGATTGAGGATCCGTGGCACAAACTACTCGATCGAGGTGACCTTTCAGCTTC